>NC_141994.1:57435691-57751247 GCF_049901715.1 Pseudonaja textilis
CACTAAAAAGCAGGGGCAATACATATTTACATGATTCACAATTAATACCTGGAATTTAGCACTATCAGGTGAGGGACCAGCTACTAATTTCAATAGCTTTAAAAAGGGACTGGGTGTATTCATAGAGGACTGAACTATGTTGCTGCTAGTTTTTCTTCTGGCTGGAAGACAACATCACTAACAATGGAAGAGCACTGTCACCTTCCTACTCCTGCTTTGTCAGTTTCTGGGTGCCACAGAATACTGGAGTTAATGGACTTTTGGCCTGATTTATCAGAGCTCTTTTTATGTTCTCAAGATATTGATAAGCCACCAGATAATCAAACTTTAACAGAGGTCTTATAGTTACCTCCTTTGAAGGTTGGCAATGGGGCAAGACTTTCCATGCCCAGAGAGACATTGAGCTTTGTATACTTTCCTAAAACATCTGGTCTGTATTCTCTGGGTTGATTTAATTAACCAGGATAAGGCTAAATCAGGCAATGTTAATATTTATGGAATGATTGTAGACTAAAGAAAATAAAGAGACAGATGTTATTTTATTTCTTCTGATGCCTAAGAAGACTTCTGATGCTTTCCCCCCTCTAATAATGTTTAATAATGCAAATTTTCCTTAAATAATTGCACTGAGAATGTTCTTGGCTGATTTCTGGGAGCAGGGGATGTTTAGCATCGTGATTTCATGAATGCAGGTGCTATTAGCAACTGGGGCCAGGAGAGAGAAAAAGATTCCCATAGCTCAGCATTAGTGTTCTTGGCATATCAAAAGTGTCTGATTCAATCAGGTATACACCCAGTCAAGATGAAAATCAAGTCAATGAAAAGATCCTTTAGAAAGGCCAACTGGCTGAGGCCAATATCATCTAACATTCTGTGTTGCCCAGGTGCCAAAATTTAGATTCTACAAAATAGTGTCACATAAATTCCTTAGAATGAAAAGTCAGTGCCTGTCAAAATGATAGCTAGTGTATTTTAATCTCAGTCATCCCATCAATATAACCAGTGCTAAAGATGCTAGGCATTGTAGTTGTGGAACATATAAAAAAGTATAGATTTCCAATCCCTGCAATATACAGTACTAGGGCTCAGATAAACCAGTGGCCTGTTAGAACAAGTACCTGCTTAGTGATAAGGAATTCTTGCAATCTAAAACCAAATGACCTTTCTGCCTTCTAACCCTAATGTTTTATTTTTATTTATTTCATTTGGTTTGTCAATTGCTTACAAGATGATAGGTATAAGTAAAAACATAGTTATGAATACATGGATACATATAAGAAAAATAAAAGCAACAATAGGACAGGGACGGTAGGCATGTTGGTGCGCTTATGCACGCCCCTTACAGATCTCTTAGGAAAGGGGTGAGGTCAATAGTAGACAGTCTAAGGTTAAAGTTTTTGGGGTTTGGGGAAGAAACCACAAAGTCAGGTAGAGTATTCCAGACATTGACCACTCTGTTGCTGAAGTCGTATTTCCTGCAATCACGTTTGGTGCGGTTAACCTTGAGTTTGTATCTATTGTGTACTCTTGTATTGTTAGGGTTGAAGCTGAAGTATTCATTGACAGGTAGGACATTGCAATGTATGATTTTATATACTATACTTAGATCAGACCGAAGGCGGCATAGTTCTAGGTTTTCTAGGTCTAGAATTTTGAGTCTGGTGGCATAAGGTATTCTGCAACGAGTAGAGGAGTGGAGAACTCTTCTTGTGAAATATTTCTGGACTTTCTCAACTGTGTTAATATCAGATTCGTAATGTGGGTTCCAGACTGATGAGCTGTATTCGAGTATTGGTCTAGCAAATGCTTTGTATGCTCTAGTTATTAGTGTGATATTACCAGAGAAAAAGCTACGTAGGATTAGGTTAACAACTCTTAATGCCTTTTTGGCTATGTAGTTACAGTGGGCTCTAGCACTTAGATCATTAGAGATGAGACTCCAAGATCCTTGACAGAGTTCAGATCATCAACAAGGTACAGTATAGAGTATTCCTGGGACATTGTTGGTGAATTAACTCTCCCTCTCTTACCCAGGTCTCTTCAATTCATGGCAAATCAGCATTTTCATCCAAAACTAAGTCTTGGATAATGTTTTTACAAACAACTGATTTAGCAATAAAATGCAGGGCCATTAGATTGCAGTGTCCATCATCACTGTCACCAAAACTTTCTTGAATAGATTAAATCCTGAAGGAAAGAAAGGTTAGCCTTTTCTCTGCACAATAGTCAGATTCACTAAACATCTTCAGAAGATTTTTTCCCCCCAGATACTGGACACTGAGGCCTCAGAAGCAACATTAAACACTTTGACAAGATGTCCTGTGTGTACAGTATTACTTTGCAGGGCAAGTTTCAACATACAAAACACAACAATTCTCACAGGTTTAACTATCATCTTTGAGTTTTTTCTAGCAGAATGAGTTTTGAATCCAGACTTCCATCAAAATAAAAGATGCTTTACCAAATTTCAGAAAAAACAACAACCTGGCAGCTAAAATGCCACTTTCCTTGCAAGCTAATATTACCTCCTCTCCTCACATCATTAGCAGGATGATTATATAAGAATAGTCTTTCCATTTGAATCACTCCTTAGTATTTCCTGGTAGACTCAGTACACCAGGGGTGATAATGATAAGCTGTGATGTCAGCTGCTGGATGATGATGATGATGATGATGACATCAATGGATTAATCATAAGTTGTGCTGAATAAAAGGGGCAACATGAGCTATTTATACACAGGTGAATGCATCTCCATTACTGGCACTGTAATGAGCAAAAATAATTAAGCCAGAAATATAAAATTTAAACTCAAGTTAGTTTAATATACAAGTGAGATTAATGAGAAAAATATTGGGTTGATTTAGAGTGATCTACCAAGCAGAAAATCTTCAGCATTATAATAACTGAACATACAGTCTTCAAACAATATATAAATATATGATTAGATTGAATCATTTTTGGTGCACCTTACATCCTACTTTTATGACAAGGAGAGATAACATGCTTTAGAGTGGGCATGGGAATGGTATTAGTATCTCTCTTTCAAAAGAGATACTTTCCTGGAGATACGGAATTAAGCTCTGTGCAAATCCAGGAAAAGATCCAGCTTCTTTAAGATGATGCTCCCATGCTTGCTCCAAAACACCTTTTTGACTTGAAGTGCAACATATTTCTAATTTTAATGGATAATTGCTTTTTGACCTTTTGGCTAAAAGCAACTGTAGTATCATACATCTTAAATGTATTATGACTCAGGAATGTCATCATGCATGCAGAGGTATAAAATCCAAAATATAATTGTGTCTCAATGATCTAACTGTATCCCAATGATGCACATTAATCTAAGATATAGTCTAAGAAGTATATATCAGGACAATGCAGACTGAATCTCTCAAACACTATTCCTTACAGTAGATTGTTGTTGTAATTGTTCATTTGCTTCCAGCTCCTTGGGACTCAGTGGACATCATTTTGCCAGGATTGTTTGGCAATAATTACTTCTTAGAGTTCTTGTAAACTTATGCTTGTATAGCCCCTTTAGCCTGCTATCAGCCTGTATTTCAATTGCTTGATTCCCCCCCGCCCCCAAAAAAACCTTTCAGGGTCTTCTCCAATAACTCTTGACCTTGTACCTTAAAAAGTAATTGCACTTTTCAGAGAATCTGGTTCTAGTTTAGTAGTGCTCTCTTAGTATATATCATTGGTTTGGAGATTTTTTTTTTCTGCATTGTTGTATGTATTTCTGCAATCTCTCCTTTGTATCTTTTTTTCCCTGGAGATTTTTTTGACTTGTCTTTTACTTTGATCATCTCTGAATAAATGTACCCATTGAAACCATATGACCATTTTATCCAAAGTTGCCAGGCTGTTATGTTCTCAGCGGGTCAGCCACTTCCTTAATTTTTCTTCAGTTCAATGGACCTAAAGACTCACACCTCATCTGCTGATGCACATCCAGTCCACTCTTACATTCCTTAACAGGCTGTTGATTTCTGCCCTGGCTGGTTGACGTATTTGCTTTCCTCTCATAGTAGTGCAAAACTTGCCCTTCTGTATAAAACAAACAAACAACTTTATCTTACAAAATAGGCAGAGAAGTATCACGTTTCAATGAATGCTATTTTTTATTTATTTATGTGAACTTCAACCATCAATTCTTTGTATCCACAGAATTTCTATGGACTTCAATGTGTTTCTTTTGTTTTAATCCGGGGGTGTCAAACTTGTGCCACCACAACATTTTTTGATTTGGTCAATCTATGATACTCACAGTTTTCAGAGACTCATAGTAGAAAGCATAATGCAATGTCTCTAAACTATAGCACTCATGCACAAAAATCAAAAGTGTGGATCCAGTATATAGACTACATGTTTATCAAAATGAAAAAGGAACAACTAGAAAAGACACATGAAACAATCGATATCATCTTCAAAAGGAATAAAATTCACAAGAAAAGAAAAGCAACAATACCATATTACCCTTTTTGGATATCCTAATCAGCAGAGGAAACAAATTAGATACACGTCTATTGCAAAATAATCACACTAACACACCCTCTTCCCACCTACTACCACTTAACATAACTTATACTTCAAGAAGAACTAGCTGTAGTAAATAATCCTAATTAGATTCATTGATTTAGTTAGATTTGAACAATTGAAATAAATTCTGGTTGATTTTTGGAATCATTTTTTAAAGGGACTTTTGCATGTTTTAATGGCATTCCACATCACTGAATTGATTCAAATGCACCCAGTCTGATTTAACCATTGAATTCAACTTTCTGGTTTCATTAAGAGATAAGATAGAACTTGTGAATTGAGCTGAACCTCCAATTAAAACCTTGTAAAGTTCTCATAAATAAGCTAAACGGAACTTATTTCTCCTTAATTATACAATGTAATATAGTACAGTAAAAATTCAGAAATGAGTCATTATCAGTGCATCCAATATAATGCCTAGTAGCTTTATTAAAATTAGTGAGGTTAATGGGCATTATTTAATAGAGTGAGCCTTGTAATAACAATGCAAATAAAATTAATGCCAAGATATGAAAGGTTATTATTCGTAATTCAGCTGGGAATGTGCTTATTAGTACAACTGTATTATTATTACCTTTATTGTCAGAGTATAACATGTGTACAATGAGATTGGCTGAGCCTTCCTTCATGCACACACCCCCATACAACTCACAGTAAGGACAGAAGTCCCTAACCTAGTCGCAATCTTATTACACTATGTGACCTTGTTGCAAGTCTGTCATACTATGTTGACATGAAGTTATTTTCCGTTCAGAAGTCTGACAGCCCATGGGTAGAAACTGTTCTTCAGCCTGTGTGGCTGGCTATGCTTCTATATTTCCTACCCGATGGTAGGAGAGGGAAGTGCTGATCGGGATGTGAGTCATCGCTGAGAATTTTCCTCATTCTTTTAAGTCAGCAAGCCCTAGTGATGTCATCTATTGGTATCAGGGAAACACCCACTATGTTTTGTGCTGTGCTCACCACCTTTGGACTGAATGTGAATGAATCTGGGTATATTAGCACACTCACAAAATTATATGTTCCATATTTCTATCATGCATACTCAATGTTATTCCCATAATAATCATGAATAGTAGATTAATAGCTCAGTGAGCTCCTGTTGGTGAGTGAGGATATGAATTTGGGTCTTCCTACTTTTAATTTAACACTGAGTAACCAAAGCACACCAACTCAAAACTTTTATAGATGATGGTATTCAAGAGGCTGAAAACATATTGCAAGTTTGAGCAAAATCCACATTTTCAGTGGCTTTGAGAATCCTTGAAATAGATGCATCTATTTAAATCATCCCTTTTATTTTACTGTTAATTCAAATTCATTCTCCAGCTCATATTTTACACTTTGATGGCTTCTGTTCAGGATTTGAGGAATAGTTTTTTTTTAATGTGTTCTCCTGTTCTATCAATATATTTGGTACATTTTTATTGAAGACTATCGTGGCTACTTCAGCTGGGTTAATTAATACAATGTCATGGATGTGTCCATAAAAATTAATGCAGTAATTTTAGGCAAGCAACTCTGCCAGGGAAACTACCATCTTGTAAGGTGCAGTTAAATTTTGGTTGTTTCTATTGATTCTGCAGCTCTGTTTACAGTCAAGAGAACTATGTATGGATTTTCAATTTGATAGGAAACATTTATTAAACCAAACACATTGTATTCCGTGCTTATGGTACAAAGTCATCCCATTTTGCATCTAATTAAGAGATCAGTGTTCTATAAAATGTGTGGGTTATCCTGTTGTGGTGCCTATGGGTGGCTGACGGAATGCAGATTATCTATGACTAAATTCTCTGAGCCTCTAATTAAGGGGTGAGGGGAAGCTCAGCCAGTATGTCGTTAATGCTGTCATGCAGTGTGCAGAGAATGAATTATGGAGCAGTGGCTAGTTCAGATGAATTTTTAAAATAATTATCTCTAGTGCAGCAAAACAGTATTTCACGGAAAGTACTTAAAGGCTGCACAAGGACAGCACCATCTACTGGTGGTTAGACCAATTCTGCTGAACTGAAAACTCTCCTCAAATCTCCCCAGCAATATGCAGCCTTAGTAAAACCAAGACAGAAAGTTGCAGAGTGCTATAGGAAGGCACAAAGAGCCATCTAATTCTGGGTTGCAGGAAAACACCTGCAACAGTGAGATTCTATGACCCCATGAGCACAAAAGCAGACAGAGAGGGAGAGGGAGATGGGGAGAGAGAGAGACAGACAGACAGACATAGTGAAAGAGACACACACACAGAGAGAGAGAGACAGAGACAGAGACAGAGAGAGAGAAAGAGTGTGTGTGTGTGTGTGTGTGTGTGTGTGTGTGTGAGAGAGAGAGAGAGAGAGAGAGAGAGAGAGACAGACAGACAGACAGACAGAGAGCAAGCATCTCTTATCAGAATGCAGAAGGTGTCTGGTTGAAAAACTTCTAGGAGCAAGAGAGAGGAACATCTCTGGCCGTGAAAAGCTGTAACTGCCCATCCAAAGATAAGGATATTAATGTTCCCAATGTGATTTCCTACACTGAACATTTGCACAATGATTGAAGGGGCCTCGCCTTCCCTTAAATCATTTCTATAGATGGATTGTCCTATTAGTTCCTTTCATGTTCATTTTTCAGTCAGTTACTTTTGGCACTCAACAGTGATTTTTAAAAGAAAACTTCAGCATAAAATAATGGGAACTTAAATATCTACTGAAATACTATTCTGGCATACAGCATATAGATAGACCAAAACATGTATTATCCTGAAATGCACACCATAATGTTCCGTTTGAAATATATAGACATAGATGATATAAATATAGATATGGACATAAGAACTGCATTGCAATAGTGTTACAAAAATGCAAAATCCCTAAAATTGGTAAATCCCAATAGGCATTATAATCGAAAAATATATACAACATTTAAGACCTGAGTAGCTCAGGTACTTCCTAATTATCTTATGCTTCAGCCTATCAAGTGTGATCAGTAAGAAAAGGCATTCTACAGGCTCTTCCTTTGGGGTGAGGCCATCTTGAGATTGTACATATATGTACATATATACCAGTGGTGGTATTCAAATTTTTTTTGCTACTAGTTCTGTGGGTGTGGCTTGGTGGGCATGGTAGGGGAAGGATACTGTAAAATCTCCAATCAGAGGTGGTATTTGCCAGTTCTTTGAACTACTCAAAATTTCCGCTACCGGTTCTCCAGAACTGGTTAGAACCTGCTGAATATATACTGAATATATACTCTGGTTTTCATCACACAATCCAGCAGTCTGCTATCTTCCACTGTTCAATTAAATCATGCTAAAATTCATAATGGAGAAGTTTAAGAACCAAGGTCATCCAGAATGTATAATTGGGGAGGAAGAGGAACCCACAATTATCTCCTCCTAACTCATAATAATGAAGCCAACTTAAAACAGCACTAAAAGAAAATAAAAATGAATTCAGCCTCCAGAAAAGGAAGTTAGAAAAACAGAAACCTCTTTCAAAGGTTTTAGGAATTTGGAAGAGGAATTTGGCACTGTATTTATTTATCTGCATGATCAGTAATCCTACAGTGGCTACACTCCCATTCACACAAATATGGCCTTGATTGAGCACAGCAATACATGCATGTAAACCTTATTCTTGCCTTTGGCTAAATCTGGGGTGGTTGGCATAGCAGAAGTTGCTCAAAACTGCAATCCGGTTTCTGTCTTCCATCAATAGGCATGTCAGAGTGCCAACAATCTGGCTCAAACTGAGAGAGGATGACCCACTGATCAGGATTATTTCTTGCCTCATAATAAGAGAAGAAGGTTCCCTTCTTTTTTAAGAAAAATACATGAGGTGAAGAGTAGCATCTGCTTTTCCCCTGCAGAAAATAAAAAATAGGGAATCACATTACTCTAAGCTTCATTGAAAAATATGATTTTTATGACTTTAGGGGTGCGGTTTCACAAAGATGAGACCCTTGAAAGTTGTTAATGAAGGCTTGGCAGTCTCCAAGTCTTCTTGGGTACAGCTGATTTCATTTTTTTTCCTCTCTGATCTCCTGTATTAAAGCCCAGGGGGCTATTCTATAACATGTATTTAACTATTTCTACACATATTCCAACTGAGAAAATTACCAATTACAATTAGTCAGTATCCCCAAGGCTTCTGTCTTCTTCTTCTTTGCATGGTGCCCTGAAGCCAAGAACAGAATGAGCATGGGATGTACTTAATGGCCTCCACAGAAGGGTAACCACTGAGAAGAATTTGCAGCTGGAAAGCAGTGCTTCTTTTTTTTGAGGGGGTGGGGGAGATGGAGAGCTAGGAAGAGAGTGCAAACCAAAGAATAAAAGTTTGTGTCAGAGGTTTAGCTGTGTTCCTCATCTATAATTCGTTCTCTTTGAAAGTGTTGTCATAATATTACACTCCTATCACCTCTACATAGTGATTAAGATGTTTCCTGTAATTAGAAGATGCAGGCATAGCCAGGTAAAATAAATGGCACTTTGGACTTCAATGCAGTGGGAGGATCACTGGTTTCCAGACTATCATAAAAGAGAGAGAGTGGTGTGTCACCTTGTTCTTTGTCATGTCTGGCTGGATTTAACAGAAACATATACTCCCTGGAGTTCTGATTCTCTGAGCTGGTGAATGTGACTCTGAATTTGTGCTAAATAGCAATAGCACTTAGACTTAAGACTTCACAATGCTTTACAGCCCTCTCTAAGTGGTTTACAGAGTCAGCATATTGCCCCTAAGAATCTGGGACTTCATTTTATCCACCTCGGAGCCTGGTGAGATTTTATCTGCCAAATTGAAGTCAGCCGGCAGTCAGCAGTAATAGCCTGCAGTACTGCATTCTAACCACTGTGCCACCATAGCTCTTATTTGGTATCAGGCTTCTTCTTTGGCATCATTTAAAAACTAACTACTGTTTGGTATTTTCTTGTTAAAAAAGCAATCCATTGGGTCATTTGTGGAGCTCGGATATCAAACTACCAAAAAGAGGGGGGTAGAAGGGAGCCCCTTGTGATGACACATAGTCTCTCAAAATAACCCCAAACCCAAAAGATACATTAAAGTCTGGTAATGCCTTCAACTTAACTTCACTGTTTTATTAGGCACAGTTTAAAGTCACAAAAGTAAATAATGAGGCAAAAGGAAACAAAATCAAACCGCATTGATGAGAGTTCTGAAGCAAGCCAAGATAATTAATCATACATTCCAGGAAGATACTGAGGAAAGTCCATGGGAAGAACGCCAACAAAGATAAACCTCTTTCAAAGGAAACACTAAACTTTGACTCCAGCAATTCTGACTGCGCAGTTACAAACTTATTTACATAGCTCCCAGCTGCAAGCCACGAGGAGGATCATGGTAATCTCCTCCTGAGTAGACCTCACTTTTTCCTGATCCTCTCCTCCCTGAGTGCCCTAGGATGGATAGGGGATGGGCCTGGATCCTCTTCTGATTGCTCAGCCAGCCTCTGCCCTTCCCCAGCCTCCTCCACCACCTCTGGAGCCATGCTCCCACTTCCTGTTGGCTGTTTCTCCTCTTCCTCAGAGTCAGTCTCCACCAGGGGCATGACACCCCTTTTGGAGATGCCATTGCTGGATCCAACAGGATTGGACAATTTTTGGTCATTCTCCAACTTTTCCTTTTCATGGAAGGCTGCTGAAAAAGTCATGGAGCTGCAGCTTCAAAGGATCTGAAGGAAATATTATCTCGATTATTTTCAGTTGGGTTTAGATTGGGGTACAGTATTGGGGATACAGTATTGTAGGCTGGAGTACAGTAAAGAGCCACAGTGGTGCAGTGGTTAGAATACAGTACTGCAGGCTACTTTTGCTGACTGCCGAATCTCACCAGATTCACGGTTGACTCAGCCTTCTATTCTTCCGAGATGGGGAAAATGAAGACCCAGATTGTTGGGGAAAATATGCTGACTCTGTAAACTGCTTAGAGAGGGCGGTAAAGCATTGTAAAATGGTATATAAGTCTAAATACTATTGCTAATGCTATTGGGGCTGCCTTGGACATTAATTTTCAAGGCTTATAATAGGTAAAGTGCAACCCATTTGCCTCTTATTAATTGTTTCGTGGCCTTTGATATTAGTGATGCTAGAATCACTTGCAGTTGATACTGGGTTGTGTGTGTGTGTGTGTGTGTGTGTGTGTGTGTGTGTGTGTGATCTAGACTTAATTCTGAAGAATTCTTAATTGTCTAATTTTCCACCTTTGGTTCTGGGTGGGATTGCCTTTCCCTTGTTGTTACCAGTTTATAAAAGAAGAGTCTTTTTGGCTCAGGGCTCTTGTTTAGCCTCCTCAATATTAGGTTGCCCTCAGTTCTATTGATCTTGTGTAGAATTGTCAAAACTCCTGGTTGGAGGTTTAAATCAGGGGTACCCAATTCCAAGTCCATGGACTGGCACCAGTCCGTGCCATGTCAGCAACCGGGTTGCACAAACAAGCCAAGCCCCAACCATAGGATGCAGGCAGCACATAAAACCATACCCTCTCTGGTCCACACCCCCTTTTTCTCCACGGAACCGGTCCCTGGTGCCCAAAAGGTTGGAAGTTGCTGGCTTAAGGCCAATGTAAGCTCATTCTGGTGTGTGTGTGTGTGTTTATCAGCTACTCTTCACTATGTATTGATTATATCATTTATTGATGTACGTTCTGATTTTTATTTTTTTATATTATTATTATTTTATTTTATTCATTTTTATTCTTTTGGATTTGGGAGGCAATGCAGGATCACAAATCGTAAGGGCCCCCTTATGCAGCTTTTAAATACATAAATAAGTCAGTAACTCGGAAGCTTTATCTGGGCTTATCTCAGGAGACGCATTCATTGCTTCCTCTATCTGACCTTTTCTATTTTTAAATAAGATTCCACAACTGGAAAAGAATAATCATGTAAATCTGCACTGGGCTCATTTAATTATTCCCTAGAGTTGGAGATTCTGTGTATTCTCCATCCGAAGCTGAGGGGAGAACAGCAGTGACTGCAGTGGGTAGATTAATGATGTAAACTCTGTGTGTGTGTGTGTGTGTGTGTGTGTGTGTGTGTGTGAGAGAGAGAGAGAGAGAGAGAGAGAGAGAGAGAGAGAGAGAGAGAGAGAGAGAGAGAACAAGAGAACTTGCTTGCTTTTGGAAAAGGCCAGATATTTTTTCCTCTTTTAAAGAAAACAACATTAAGCCGTTTTTAGAGTATGCAATACAATTTTCATGTTCTTTTCATCTGAAAAGGGTGGGAAATCTTTCTCCTAATTTTAGCAGTTAGAGCTAGAGTGTATTCCAGAGGCTGCAGAAAAGAGATTTAGGGGTCGCAGGCTTGTCATCTTAGATTTAAAATACATTCTGTGAAATCAGATTTGTTTTCAGAAGCAGTGGTTTGAATCTATCAATCAACACCCAATCTAGCATTCCAATCCAGTGGAATTTTCAGAGTGGGGTGAGTATGTAGACAGAATTAGATTACTTTGTTCTGCATTTAAAAATAATGAAAAGGCTGAGCACCTCTTCAAAACTTAATTGTAGTATTGTGTAAAGAAATTATTATGACTAGGAAGATGAGGAAGACTTGTTCTATATTTTATTGTTATAAAATCTCTACAAGGATGATATGTTAGCATTTGAATAGAGTATTTATAGACATGATGAAGCTGATGATATCTTGAAGAACAGACTTGAAATAAATTACCTATGCTTTCTTTTTATATCCATTTTTTAAAGTGACAATCATGGTTACCTGAAAATCTTTATAGAATCTCTTCCAATGAGAATCTCAATTCCTTGGACTGAATCAAGTGGATTCAATCAGGTTTCAGTACAGAAATTAAATCGAAGCAGGATCCTGTATGAATACCTGTTTCTAAAACTGAAAACTCCCAAGCTTCATTAGTACTGTAGTTCAAAAGTTTTATATATTCTTCAGATATAGATGTAATACTTTTAAGAGAGCATGCACTAAATATTAAATGTTAAAGTAGTGCAGGTATAGTTGAAAAATAAGATTTTCACAGTTCTAGCCAAATTCAGAACATAGATTTTATGGTTTAATTTATTAGATGGCCTCAGGATTTTTTTTATAAAACTTCTTTTCTATCCCTTAAAATTATAATTTTATAGAACTAACAATTATATGAAGCTTCCTTTCAAAATAATTTCAGGTGATGCAAAATGTCTCATTGTTTAGTTAATGATGACTGCACATTGAAAGTAATTAATTAATTAATTTCTATAGCCATCCATCTCAGTCAATGGCCAACAATTTAAAAAGAATATATATATATATATAAAATTAAAAATACTAAAAATATTTTAAAACAACAAAAGGATTAACAGCAATAAAAACATGTAGGGTTTTTTTCTCACATAGGAGCAAGGTATTTGGTCAGTTAGAAATACAACCAGGAAACAGCTACAATTGTATTCCATCAAAGGTGGAATTTTTTTTAATAACGAAGGCTCCAATGCACAGCTTTTGAATGTGCTTGATATATAATTCACCTTCAAATGGATAGTGAAAAACTATTTTTTGTAGTTCAATATATTTAATACTAGAAGCAGAGCTCAGTTCTTTTATTTGTAATACTTTATATTCTTATTAGCTAATTTCATACAGGCCAGTACTGCAGGATTTTTTTTCATCTGTATTCCATGGAATCCTGGGGAAAACAGAATAGAACTAGTCCAACCCCATGCTTCAGCTGTCATTTCAGACAAATGGCTGTCCAGTCACTTTTTGAAAGCCTCCAGTGATGCAGCACCCACAACATCTGAAGGCATGCCATTCCATTGGTTTGGCTGCTCTCACCATTAAGAACCTTCTCTTTAGTTCTAGGTTGCTTCTTTCCTTGGTTAGTTTCTTGTCCTGCCTTTTGGTGCTTTGGAAAATAGCTTGACTTCCTTGTCTTTGTAGGGGCCCCTCAAATATTGGAACACTGCTACCATGTCCTTCTTAGTCATTCTTTTCATTAGACTAAACTTACCCCAATTCTTGTAACCATTCTTCATATATTTTAGCCTCCAGCTCCCTAATCATTCTTGCTGCTCCTTTCTGCACTCTTTCCAGAGTCTCAACATCTTTTGTTTATATATTGTGGTGACCAGAAATGGATGCAGTATTCCAAGAGAGGTTTATGAGAACTTGATGAGGTTTAATGACAGTTTTTTTTTTAAAAAAAAAGCACTCAAATTTGGCTAATTTGCCGCTTGATCTGAAAATTTGTATTTTTTAACTCTCAGGTTCCATAGCCTAAAAGGATTTGAAAAACACTTGCAATAGAGATCCACACATCTATAAAGAACGGTTGCCTTATTCTGAGCCAGGTGGTCTAGTCCATCTTGTTTACCAGTGTCTACTTTATATCAAGAGGCATCAGCTCAGACACCTGTCTTTTCAAGCCTGATTTGGAAATGCAGAGCCCTTTTATATGGGAACAAGTGCTGGGTCATTCAGCTGCTATGCAACTTTAAAGTTATGGCTACAGTGAAACTGTCAATCTTTCAGATGTTCCAGGTGGGTTTGTTGACACAAACAGTTTTACCCCTTTGGAGAAATGTGTATTTATTAATATTTATTGGTCTGTTTACTTGACAGATTGATATCCTATTTATCCTCCATTGAGTTCCAGGCAGCTCACAAAAATAGCCAAGTTAAAACATTACTCTGAAATACAAAGAGAAATTACAAAGTAGCAGCTCAGAAAACAAGAAGATAAAAGAACAGCAAAACTTGAAAAATGTTTCAAATCCTAGAAACAAACCAGCAATCCTCTAAGGCCCTCCAGAAATGTAAAGTTGCACCAATCCTTCATAGAAGAATGATCTTGCCTAATACATGGAAGTCTTTTTCAAAGGAAAATACACACAATGTATCTCACTCACACACAAACTAAACAATAATAATCCAACCCTGAGGATGGGTTTCCAAGGTGAGGGGGAAAAAAACGAGAGAGATATATACTTTGTATATTTCACAAAATGCTTTCATCAACTACCCAAAATTCCTTCTATCACTTGGACAAAGGCATGGTTTTTCTGGCACACATCTGCAAGCAATAAAAACAACTTTTCTGTAGAAGAGACAGATGCCACTTCAAATATCGCTCCACACACAGTGACAAAAGTAGAAATAATGAAACCAGTCCTATTGGTGTAGCAAACAAAATCCCCACAACTTATCCGAAAGGACTTGTACTATAAAGGTAAGAGATGGCCTTAATCTTAAAGGTTGCTCATTTACAGGAGAAACTCGAAAAATTAGAATATCGTGCAAAAGCTCATTTATTTCAGTAATGCAACTTAAAAGGTGAAACTAATATATGAAATAGACTCATTACATGCAAAGCGAGATAATTCAAGCCGTGATGTGTCATAATTGTGATGATTATGGCTTACAGCTCATGAAAACCCCAAATCCACAATCTCAAAAAATTAGAATATTATATGCAATCAATAAAACAAGGATTGTACATAGAACAATATCGGACCTCTGAAAATTATAAGCATGCATATGTACTCAGTACTTGGTTTGGGTCCCTTTTGCAGTAATTACTGCCTCAATGGGCGGGGCATGGAAGCTATCAGCCTGTGGCACTGCTGTGGTGTTATAGAAGACCAGGATGCTTCAATAGCGGCCTTCAGCTCTTCTGCATTGTTTGGTCTCATGTTTCTCATCTTTCTCTTGGCAACAATGCCCCATAGATGGGGTTCAGGTCAGGCAAGTTTGCTGGCCAATCAAGCACAGTAACCCCACGGTCATTGAACCAGGTTTTGGTGCTTTTGGCAGTGTGGGCAGGTGCCAAGTCCTGCTGGAAAATGAAGTCAGCATCCCCATAAACCTCATCTGCGGAAGGAAGCATGAAGTGCTCCAAAATCTCCTGGTAGGTGGCTGTGTTGACCCTGGACTTAATAAAGCACAGTGGACCAACACCAGCAGATGACATGGCTCCTCAAATCAACACAGGCTGTGGAAACTTCACACTGGACTTCAAGCATCTTGCAGTATGTGCCTCTCCATTCTTCCTCCAGACTCTGGATCCTTAGTTTCCAAATGAGATGCAAAAGTTGCTCTCATCAGAAAAGAGGACTTTGGACCACTGAGCAACAGGCCAGTTCTGTTTTTCTTTAGCCCAGGTAAGATGCTTATGACATTGTTTGTTGTTCAGGAGCAGCCTGACAAGAGAAATATGATATTTGAAGCCCATGTCCAGGATCCGTCTATGTGTGGTGGCTCTTGATGCACTGACTCCAGCCTCAGTCCAGTCCTTGTGAAAGTCCCCAACACTTTTGAATGGCCTTTTCCTGACAATCCTCTCCAGGCTGCGGTCATCCCTGCTGCTTGTGCACCTTTTTTTCCCACACTTTTCCCTTCCACATAACTCTCTATTAATGTGCTTTGATACAGCACTTTGGGAACATCCAACTTCTTTTGCAATTACCTTTTTTTTTATAATTTTTTTTATTGTTTTTTAACACACAAACAAACAGACAAAACATAAAAGCATCAGCTTTCCCTCCTTATGGAAGGTGTCAATGATGGTTTCTGCACAACTGTCAGGTCAGCAGTCTTTCCCATGATTGTGCTTCCTATTGAACCAGACTGAAAGACCATTTAAAGGCTCAGGAACCCTTTGCAGGTGTTATGGCTTAATTAGCTGATTAGAGTGGGACACTTTGAGCCTAGAATATTGAATCTTTTCACAATATTCTAATTTTCCGAGATTGTGGATTTGGGGTTTTCATGAGCTGTAAGCCATAATCACCTCAATTATGACACATCACAGCTTGAACTATCTTGCTTTGCATGTAATGAGTCTATCTCATATATTAGGTTCATCTTTTACGTTGCATTACTGAAATAAATGAACTTTTGCACGATATTCTAATTTTTTAAGTTTCACCTGTATATTAATATATCAAGTTTCTCCATTGATGGTGAATGGCTGCAAAAGTTGACAAAGTTAGCAGAGATGGCCAAATTGATTGCTCTGATTAAAGAAAAAAAGCACATTTACTTTCATTTCTACTTGAAGACCATTTTTGGACTTTGTGCTTGAAGTGTAAAAAAAAAAGGAAACTTTGATTTTGGGTTTTGCCAATTAGATAGATTTGTTGTTATAGAAATGTCTAGTTTACATTACAGGTAGTCCTTGACTTACAACAGTTCACTTAGTGACTATTCATAGTTACAACAGCACTGGATAGAGTGACTTATGACCGTTTTTCACACTTCCAACCATTGCAATATCCCCAAGGTCCCATGATCAACATTCAGATGCTTGGTTCATATTTATGACGGTTGCAATGTCCTGGGGTCACGTGATCAACTTCTGCAACTTTCTGACAAGCAAAGTCAATAGGGAAGCCAGATGCCCTTAACAACTGTATTAGTAACTTAATAACTGCAGTGATTCACTTAATAGCTATGGCAAGAAAGGTCATAAAATGGGGCAAAATTCCCTTAACAAATGTTTTACTTAGCAACATAAATTTTGACTTAAATTGTGATCATAACTTGAGGACTACCTGTATTATATAAAAGTAAAAAGTTTAGGTTTAATCCTATTATATTATTCTATTGCATCAAAAGGAGTAGGAAGTCAATGCTTTTTCTTTCTTTTTTCCCTTTTCCCTACACTTCTCTCTTTGCCTTTTCCTACCTTATTCCCCCCTTATTTTCTTTTGTATTTTATATTATATTTGGATAAACTAATACAATCTTGAACTGAGAAGTGTCTCCAACTGACAAATATGCGACAAAGGTGAGACAATTGTCAATTGTCTTTAATCTTTGTTTGCTTCCTTTTTCTTTGGTAGCTAGATGTATGGCATGAAGCCAGCCAATTTAATTAGTTTATGGTTGCAAATATTATGCAAACCAGAAAGTGGGTTAAATTCAATAAGCAAGCCAACTGTGTTGTGTGCAGCCAATCATAGCCTGCAGGGTTCGTACATCTTGATAGTGGATTAATTTGAAGAAAAAAAAGAACAACAAAAAAGAGAACAGCCAGTAACAAAGAAATGGGTGGCTGCAGAAATGGAAAAACCAGAAGAGTTCCTTTCTCCAAGTCTTGCTGTACAGCTACATAGAATATAAAATAATAGAGTCAAAGAGAACCCTAAATGTCTTATAGTCCAATGCCCTGCTCCAGCAGGAGGCATTTCATACAAATAGGTGTCCAGTCTCTTTTTGAAAGCCCCTAGTGATGGAGTACCAACAACTTCTGAATGGCAAGCTTGGTTGGTTGGTTTGATTGCTCTCACCACTAGGAAACTTATTTAATATATTTAAATATATTCATGTGTCCCCTAGTCCTTCTTTTCATTAGACTAGACAGACCCATATATCCTGTATCCATTCTTCATATGTTTTAGGCTCTAGCCCTCTGATCATTCTTGTTGTTCTTTCCTGCACTCTTTCCAGAATCTCAACATCTTTTTTATATTGTGGTGATCAAAACTGGATCATCATGGTAGGGTGAGCAAAGAATGTTGGGAGTGTATACCAACAATATATATCTCCAGCAGGATCTCCCAAGACATAAAGGTAATCCCAGCTGCCCAATTAAAATAAGCAAGCACCTATATAGGGCAAGAATGATATAGGAAGATGCAAGAGGCAGATATATAATCACTTTAGTGACCATGACAAAATTGTCAATTCATACCAGTGGTGGGACTCAATTTTTTTTACTACCAGTTCTGTGGGCGTGGCTTGGGAGGTGTGGCAGGGGAAGGATACTGTAAAAAGTCCAGTCAGAGGTGGTATTTGCTGGTTTTCCAAATTACTCAAAATTTCCACTACCGGTTCTCTAGAACTGGTCAGAACCTGCTGAATACCACCTCTGATTCATACAAGAGGGCGATGGTAAATCACTCCTGCATTTCTACCAAGAAAACCACATGGGTAGAAAAGTCCATCTATATACTATCTCCATCTATACTAGGGGTTAAAAGAAATTTGATGGCTCATCATGATCCACACATTTTATTTATTTATTTTAATATCATCAGAGAAGCGTTGACAATTGACAATTGAAAAGAGAACTCCCAGGGATTGTAGGATAGAGTAGAGGACAGAATGAACAACCTATCTTTGTGTTTTGGGTTGCATGTTTTAATTGTACAAAGGTCCAAAGGAAACAGAGATACCCCACCATCCTTCCAAATCTAGAAAGATAGTGAAGATTGCAGAATTCCCTGGATCTGAACATAAACGGTCACCCTGATAGGCTATAATATAAATGAATTTTATAACTGCTGTCAAAAATTGGAAGCCTTTTCTTTATAACATTTTCTTCTCTTTTTGTTTTCTTTTTTATTCTTCATTGTTCTTTATTTTATTTGTTTCTTTTCAAATATTTGAATTGCTTTTATCTTGTTATATTTTTTCAATAATGCACCCTCACACACTTTCACTTTCTGTTCTCTCCCTGACCCCCCACCCTTCCAATAACTTATGAGAGCAGAGAAAGTAACGTTGTCAAAACAAAGTCATTATTGACTCTGTGTCAGAAACACTGAGGTACTTCCGGGTTGACAGGATTAGCCGGTAACATTACTGTTGCCCAGCGGATGCCCAGTTGGGGGCTCCTTTCATGTCCCCTACAGGAGCTGGAGCAAAGGGCGAGAACTCAACCCCATCCCATGGCAGCACTTGGGTCTCAAACCCAGGCTTGCTAAGGTTCAACCCAGCATCCTAATCACACAAGCCACCATGCTCCTAAGTGAATTATATATTATAAGATCATTATAATATGCAATTTATAGAAAGAGCTCTGATGCAATTTAGCAGGAAGAACCTATTTGTTTGTTTGTTTTGTTCAATTTCTATGACCGCCCAATTTCTATGACCACCCATGTCAATAACTCTGGGCAGCTTACAAAACAGTTCACAAAATATATTACACTTAAAAATTCTGCCTATTATCTTGCTTAGTAAGTGGCAGATGGGTGGAAAAAGTCATTGGAACAGTAGTTGATTGACAGCTGAATGTGACTCAGCAGTGTGATGTAGCTAGGGAAAGAAAGACTAATACTGTACAGTCTTAAAGGCTATTGCTGTACAGTGTTAGGCTGCATTGACAGAAGTGTAATTTTAAAATCATGGGAACATTTTATTCTACTTGGTTATACCTTATCTCAGTGTCCAGTTCTGAGCACTAATTTTAGGAAGGATTTGGAGAAACTGGAATAAGTTCAGAGACTGTTGAAAGATAATTGGTACAAAAAATGATAAAGCAGCTCTGTATGTTTTGCCTTAAGAAAAGAAGATTAAGAGGAGACGGAAGGAAAAGGAGAGAAAATATAAGAGCTCTTTTCAAATTCCTGAAAGGGCATGACATAGAAAAAGGTTAAGATTTGTTCTTTCTCTCATTCTGGAATATAGAACATCGAATAATAGATTTAAGTTACAAGAAGGCTAACTGAAGGTTAAGAAAAAAAATCTAACTGTAACTGCAGTTTAACAATAAAACCAATTTCCCAGTAATATGTTGGGTTCCCCTTTGCTACACGCATTCCAGCAAAGGCCGGACAACTCTTGGGGATATTTTTATTTGAATTCCTGCATTGAATAGGTGCTGAACTAAATATCACCTTTCAAAAGTCTAATTTTGGGAAGAAAAGTACAACAAAAATTGGCAGATCTTTAAACTTTCCCAGTTTTAATCTGAAACTTAAAACTATAAAATTTATCTTCCTTTCTTCTTCTCTCTATTATATCATAAAACAATGTTACAATGCTTGTATTGTTCACATACTACAGTATATGTAGAGTATTTTACATATATTTAAGCCATGGCTTGGGAACCTATATCTTACTATGTTATTTGATCTCAACTCCCATCACAGTTGACCCCACCAACTGCCGACAAAGTTCCTGGCTATTGGAATGAACATTAAGAAGATCACCTGCTTTGATCCTGAATTCAAAGTTGACCTCAGATAATACAAATTATACTTTTTGAAATTCTTTGTCTTTTGATGCAGATTTTCTGTTTCTCTCCTCATAGCTATATTCATATATCACCATCTGGTTACAGCAATTAATTAATTGGATTTGATCTCTACTTTAAGAATCTCATTACTCTCATTACTTCTGCACACAGATAATAAGATAAGAATGGAAATACCTGAATGTGTAACAGGTTGGATACTTGGACAAAGAACAGAAATACACATCCAGTGATGTGGAAAAAAACAAAGTTTTACATTTAGGCATGAAAAATCAAAGGTACAGATTAGGAGAGACCTGGCTCAAAAACAGTAACTGTGAGAGTGACCTTGGAGTCCTAGTGGATCACTTGAATATGAGCCAGCAGTGTGCAGCAGAAACCAAAAAAGCTAATACAATCCTGGATTGTATAAACAGAGGCATAGAATAGTCATGTGAAGCATTAGTATCACTTTATAAAACACTAATCAGACCACATACCCGGAATACTGCAACCAATTTTGGTCACCATACTACAAAAAAGATGTTGAGACTTTGGAAAAAGTTCAGAGAAGAACAACTAAGATGATCAAAGGCCCGGAGACTAAAACATATGAAGAACTTGCAGGATTTGAGTTTGGCTAGTCTAAAGAAAAGAATTAGGGGTGATATGATACCAATATTCCAGTATTTGAGGGGCTGCCACAAAAAAGAGGGAGTCAAATTATTTTACAAAGCATCTGTAGGCAGGTCAAGAAGCAATGGTTGGAAACTAATCAAGGACAGAAGCGATCTGGAATTAAAGAGAACCTTCCTAACAGTGAGGACAATTAACCAATGGAACAGCTTGCCTTCAGAAATCATAGGTGCTCCATCACTGGAGGATTTTAAGACTAGACAGCTACTTGTCTGAAATAGTATAGCTTCTTCTGCTGAGCAGGAGGTGGGACTAGAAGATCTCCAAGATCTTTCCAGCTCTGTTCTATTCTAATTCTATTTCTGAACCAGAATAAAACCATAGACCACTATCATCATGCACATTTCCTTGCACTCATTTGCTTTTTAATTTCATAGTAGATCAGTGGTGTGCCTATGAAACAGTGATGTAGGCATCCTTCCTATATTTATTTCAAGGCAACTCTACTTGTACAATGGGGGAAACAGCTACTTCCTTTGGTGCCAAATTAAAAAAAAAATTAATGAGTGTGTTAGTTCTGAGTATATTCACTGAAATGTATTTTAAACAATGAAACATTCTTACTTTCCATGTTATTAGCATCCAAATTAAATTGACTTATTTTGGCTTCTTTCAATTATAGGATATCAATGACTATAGAAAATAACTTTGTCTCTAAACAGCAAAGACATTTTAAATTCAAAGACATTTCAACCTTGTCTTTCCCCATCGTCTTATTCTGCGGAATATGCCCTCCCTCAACATACACATTAAGGAAGTTATTAGGAAACCAATAAAAGAACAGAATATCATGGCCACTCCTGGGGGCTCCCATGTAAAGTTCTTTACATGCTGTTGTATTTCCATCATATACAACTCTTACTGCATTTAGCAATCAGCCTTCAGCACCTTATTTGCAAGCAATAAATGGAATCGTTAACAAATTGTTTAGAACTGAACAGAGTGTAACCCAATAGTACCATTCATAAATGTATAAGGAAGAAGACTCACAGTGAGTTTGGAAAGGGGTTAATTGGGGCATAGGTACACTATTGCATGCAGATGATGCCATATTGTTGGCTGGGAATCTGTATGTTTTGCAGGACATCTTTGATGTGTTGCATAATGTCATGAGAATCATGAACCTAATGTATCTAAGACCAATGACAGAGAACAACTTGAGTGAATGCATGATTCTTCTTTTTAAAAAAAAATCCCCAAGGAGGATGGGATGCATGCAGAGGAATAAGAGGCAACTCATCACAGGTATCATGTGTGAAAGAAAGAGGGTGAAGACAATCCTTCACTGATTGTTCATAGAGTGCATTGTAGATGCAGCTAGTAGGGTATTCAGTCTGGCTTTTGATTTTGTCTATAGTAGGGTACTCAGTCTGGTTATAGATTTTTTCTATAGATTTGAAGTGATAAGGAACTTAACTTGGAAGAATGCCCATGTGTCATTCTTGGTTGGAGATCTGAAAGCCTCCAATTTTCAGTTTTCAGGTCCAAATCTCCAACTCAGCAGTCTTTGCTATTGAACCTCTTAGTCCCCATTGAGCTGCTCATGAGATTTTATAACTCCTCTATTTTCCCCCTTCCCAAGATTTCTTTGCCCTTTACTAAACTCAAACTGAAAGCCAGTGTGGTACAGAGGTTAAGATACTGGACTAGAAATGATTAGTAGTTCATCCCCTCTTAGGCTAGACCCACAACCCCCTCAACCCACTTCTTTTAATTTTCTGGTAGCCAAACTAAACTTGGTTTTCCACCCCCATCTGTTTAGCATCTATAGTCCTATTCAATTCCATATTTGGTAGAATTTTAAACATTTTATAATATTAATCAGGATTACATCAGTGCTTTTCATAGTATCTAGGACTATGATATGATCTTCTAACAGTTCTCCCACTTCTTTTTCTTTTCCCTTCACTTTTTGTTTTGGTTGACTTAAGGCCACTTCTTAAATCTTGAGTGAAAGGCAAATGAGAACAAAGCTTTTCAAACCATGAACAGTATTCAGTGACAGAGCTGGAAGATGATAATTTGCATTTCTCTAACACTTCAGCTCAGAGGTCATCCAAAATGAACTGATTGAAAGTTGCTTCAGCACTAACAAAAGAAAGTTAATTTTCCCACAATACGGAATTAACTGATAGAGGGTTGTTGTTGTTGTTTGCAATTGTTTTACAAAAGGCTTGCAAATATTCTGGTCTAACTATATATAAATATGTCAATAATGTGGTCAACACCCATATGCATACAACAACACATATGCCACTTGGCAAAAACAGCCTATACCTTCCATGAGTGCTTAACTGTGTGGAAATTGTGCAAGGTATTTCTACACATGGCTCATAAAAGGGCCAAGAGAGAGGAGAGAGAGGGAGAGGGGGAGCAGAAGGGGGAGAGAGAGAGAGCGAGAGAGCGAGCAGTGGTGGGATTCAGCCAGTTTGCACCACTTTGGGAGACTCAGATGTTAACTTTTTGAGCAGTTTGGTGAACTGGTTGTTGGAAAAAGTCATTAGGGCAGAGAACCGGTTGTTAAACTATTTGAATCCCACAAGAGAGAGAGGGAGGGAGGGAGGGAGGGAGGGAAGGAGGGAGGGAGGGAAAAAGAGAGAGAGGGAGAGAGGGAGGGAGTGAGAGAGAAAGAGAGAAATTTTGGATATAAATATCTAGTGAATATGTGTCTACAGGATCCAAAGCTTTTTTCATAAACATTAAAGCAGCATCACATCATAATACACACCATTGGTATTTGAATGCAATTATCATGATATTCATGAAATAAGACAAGAGTTTAGTGATGGTGAGATATTGATGCCTTCTTCTCCTTCTTGCTGAAGATCCCTGCAGAGGTTCTTTATTTTTATACTAATGTCACCTAAATTCAAGGTTAAAAAACAGATATCAGTAACATTCAGTGAGTCTTACTTAGCTAGATAACATACAAAGATCCAGGAAGGCTTTTAATAGACCGAGGACCTCTATACCTAATTAGCAAATTCCAAATATATGTAGAAAGAAAATCATATTTGGATGAAAATGTGCTTTGGATAAAGATTCATCTTCCATAAATCCAGGGAGAGAACAAAACACCAGGGATAGTTAAGGAGGTGCTTTTCGTGCATCCTGAGCCTCCTCTATTTCCACCGTGCCTCATATTAGTAAATTGGAAAACAAACGGATGGAAAAATGTATATGTCTGCAGGAAGACCTGTTATGAAGAAAGTGATCAACCCCCAACCTCTATCTTGCATGAGAAGGACAGGAGGGTCCATCAGTCCTATGTTGACAAGACCCAGATTGCCTTATGTCAAGGCCAGATATGATGGCATTCATGGAATAAATTCTTGCTACAGTAAATGTGTGCTTTAACAGTGTGTTTATGGTGCATTTCCTTTCCTTTCCTTTCCCTCAATTCTCTGCATGTGGGCAGTGCATCTGCTTCCCAAAGTTTAACCTAAAACATTAGGTGTAAAAAGTACTTGCTGATAATTTCTCTATTCTGGCTAAAAGCTAAAAGGAAAACCTTCGGTGAGAAGATTCGGGGAGTCTGCTATTTAGTCTGAATAACACTTCTGAAAAAGTTTCAGTCAAGGTAGGATTTTTTAAAAGCCAGTTTAGAGTCAAGCCAGCAATTTGATGACGATTATGGGAACATGATAGCATAGAAGAAAGCCAAGCCATGTTTTTTTTTTTTTATTACTATTCCAGAAAACAGAGTGTGGAATAACGGGCATGAGGCTCAAAAAGACAGAGGTAAATGAATATTGGGATGGTAATACATAGTGAGTGACCAAAAGAGGTGGTGGAGTTCCCTTCCCCAAGATGTGCTGTCATGCCCCTGGTGGAGATTGACTCTGAGGAAGAGGAGGAACAGCCAACAGGGAGTGGAAGTGTGGCTCCAGAGGTGGTGGAGGAGGCTGGGGAAGGGCAGAAGCCGGCTGAGCAGTCAGAGGAGGACTCAGGCCCATCCTCTATCCATCCTAGGGCATACAGGGAGGACAGGATCAGGGTAAAAAGTGGTCTACTCGGGAGGAGAGGGCCACGATCCCCTTCATGGGTTGCAAGTGTGAGATTTGCATAAGAGTTTGGACCTGCGTGCTAACGGATGCTGGAGACAAATTAGTGCTTTATTCCTAAAGAAGGTTTATCTTGGTTGGCATTCTTCCAATGGACTGTACCTGGTTATTTTCCTGAAGTTGGCAATTATCTACCCTGGTCTGTCATGGAACTTTATTCAGTATGGTTTGTTTTTGTTTTTGCTTCATTATCTTTGAATTTGAACTGTTTCTTTCCTTTGGAATGTTATTTTGAAAATAGTTTCTCCTCCACTGTGAACACTTAAACAGTGAAGCCAAGTTGAAGGTATTAAAGGACTTTTATTTACATTTTGGTTTTTGTTATATTTCTGATATACTCTGGGTCGTCACATGTGCACTGGCAAAGGCTGGATAGCTGATTGTTGATGCAGTTTTAATTTGGATTGCGGTAATGATGAGTAAATTGGGTTCAGTGGCCCAAACACAGTATCTCTACCTCATTTATAAGAGTGGATGATCCAACAAAATAAATCACTCTTATAACTGGCTGCAGCAACAACACTTTCACCCAAGTTCCTCTTTTGGTTATACAACTCCAAAAAACAGGAGGTATGTCTCTTTCTCTCTTCCTGTTATGCCAGGTTGATAAATGTGACCAATTTTCTAGCTCAGGGGTGTCAAATTCAAGGGCCAGGGCCCAGATCCAGTTCATGAGGTGCTTAGATCTGGCCCATGGGGCTGTCTAGAAACAGCAAATTGAGCAGCAGTGCCTCTGCCAGTGAAAACGACTCAGGTGGGGAGCAGTTCTGTGATGTTTTTGGCTGTGACAGCCTCCTGTTGCCCTCTGCCACTGAAAAGCTCTGTTTTTGCTGCAGAGAGCAGCAGGAGGCCATTGTGGCTGAAAATGGAGCTCAAGAGCCCATTTTTGCTTGGGCCACCACAGACACTTGACATGAGTGACATCAAGCTGGCCACACCCACCCTGGCCCACCCCAGCACCTGAGGTCAAACATAACCCTGATGTGGCCCTAAATGAAATCGACTTTGACACTCCTGCTCTAGCCGGTACTTGCCTAGATCTAAATGTTCAAGGCAAAGTTATCTGCCCTATAATCATAACTCCTATTTTCTTTCATTCTTTATTTCTGGGAAAACTCTTATTCTTGTCTTCAGGCAGCTTTAAAGTTACAGAATGGTGTTCTAAGTACAACAGATGTGTTCAGAGGCTTCGTTCTGCCAGACAGAAGGCAGACTTGACCATGGATTGATTGCTTATGTCCCATTATGTCAATGTCATTTCTTAGCAACTGCATTTTTTTTTTCTCCATGATGATCTGTCCCTAACCATGATGATCTATCCTGTCATCACTATAATTTGTGCCATTCACTTTGCTTCTGGCCATTCTGTTCTTCCCTTTCTTACTACTTCTCCCAACATTATAGATATTTCTTAGCTAAGTCTTTGCACAATGTGTTCTAGGTAGGATAATTTGAGTCTGAATATTTGTACCTCAAGTGAGAATTCTGAGTTCATTTGTTTGATGATCCATTTGTTTGCTCTTCTCAGTTGTTGTTCTTCTCTGGAGTTTTCTCCAATACCAAATTTCAAAAGCATCAACACCTTTTTGTCTGGTTTCTTCAAAGTCTCATTTCATTTCCATAGAGTGTCACATAGAATGCCACTGTCAGCCTCAAAATATCTTCCACATCTTATATCTTCTGCATCCTAACTATTGCATCTCCTCTGCTGCTATGCTATACTATCTCTTTCGGCTGTCATTAGCAACAGGGGGGAGGGGGAACTTGAAGGGGAAGAGAGCTGGAGGTGTTTTGCATTCCTTTGCTGTGGGTAGCAAGGGGAGGGGGTGTATGAATTCTCGTCTTTAACTTTCCATTTCTTGGCTAGCTTCTATCCCCTTTGCGCAGCTGCGAACTTTTATCAAAATATGTCAAGGTCAACGGACAGAGGCCTCATCACCACCTGAAGATGCCCACATGATCATATTCAGAAGTTTTGATTGGAAGAGTCATTTGGACTTTGGGGGGTGGGAACAATTCCATTCCTTTGTATATGTGATCTGCGCGCCAATTCCTCAGATTCGGAATTAAATCTGTAGCTTCCACTTTGATTTCCCGTAAAAGGATAACTTTGCTCTAACCCATGGAGTCTGAGTATTTCTTTCTTGGATTTTGAAGGGAGTACACACTGACAGTCACTGCTTGCACTAGCCTATTCTTTGTAGATATAGACACTTGACAGCATCTGAGTTCATCTATTAGTTCATTTGTGGTGTTCAATTCTATTCTACCATGAATCATGGAGATGGGCAGAAGGTAAGCAGTGGGCTTTATCCTAAGATTGGGATCTGACACAAGCTGGGTACAGTTTGAATTTGTAATGTATTTTGAAAGCTTTATTCTAAAAGGTGTCAGGATAAAAAATGATTTGAATCATCAATTTGGAACAAAAAAACCAACAACCTCCAAGTCAATTCAAATTTATGATGTGGTTCAATAATTCAGGAATCAAATTGATGAAGCAATTTCATTATTTGGTTGTATTGGTTAAATCTTTGTACAAGCCTGTTTTTATCTCCTCTGATTACATCTTTTAAACTTATGTTGGCTCGAAGAAGTTTGGCCATAATGGATTAGCAGCCAATATGAGGCTGTTGTGAAAGTATAATTGGCTCTTTAAAGCAGCCATCAGGTACTGCAGAAATTGGGGGAACAACTCCTAGCATCTCTCAACATAGTGTTTGTTGATATAACTGCCAAAAATTGTAAGTCAGCATTATCAAGAGGATGGATGGATGTTCTTCCCACAATGTCCTGTCCACAAATTGAGGAAAGCCATAAGTTTAAAATGGTTCTCAGAGGAGATTAGTTAAATTGGAAGAAGATAATGCTATAGTCAGAATACAGTACTTCTGGGATAGCTTCTTTGGCCATAAAATTCTCTCTTCAACTAATTTGCTTGTTTTATCTTCTGCAAGGGAAGAGTTTAAAAAAGTAATTTTCTTTTTTTAAAAAAAATATTTTTAATTAAAGTTTACCCTTCACTTTTTCTGCAATTTGATTGCAGAAAAATTCTGCTAATAATTTTTGTGTTTAATTTTTTGTTAATAAAGTTTGTATTTTGCCAATAATAAAATATTAACATTCCTTTCTCATAAGTGCATTAGTTTTGACAATATTATAAACTAATTGGAGGTAAGGGGAGGTTTTAAAATGTGATCCTCTGTTTAGTGAAATGAATGGATATTGCCACAGTGGACACATATCTAAGTTCAGAGTGACTGTCTTGAATGGTCATTTACAAAGGCCATCAAATTAGTGTCTGTACAATAACAGTATTCTGTCTTTTTTCAAACATTCCATCAGTCTGATGGAAATGAAATAGAAGTGGGGGGTTTTCAGAGAAGACAAGGATTTTAGTGAACCTGTCATATATGGAGGTATAGGATCTGATACCTATCGTTATGATTTGATAACTAAAGAATGTTTTTGGGTACCCTGTAAACCTTCTTTCTAGTAGCTTGCAGGGTTTTTTTGGCTTCCCACACTGCTGTTTAATTCCATTAAATCCCACCTGCAATTGAAAAATATGAATCACCATAAAGGCTACAGTGATGAAGAGATATATAGTAAAAGAAAAAGAAAAAACCCAAACCCTAATATGTGAGGTGAATTTTCATCTATTTTTTTTAAATAATCTCTTCAAAATTTTTATCATACAAGTCTCGAAGTAGCAAATATGTACAAAAATGACTATTAGCATTAGTGAAGAAAAATAAACATGGATTTGGCTTGCAGAAAGGTATGTATTTATGAAACTAGATACAAAAATCTACAGTATCTGTCAAGAGAGAAGCATGTACAAAACTACATTATTTTCTACATGAATTATTTATTTCAAATTAATGCAGAAGCAGAAATTAATGCTGAAAAGAAATTGCAGTTAACACATCTGTTCATACCTATAATTCAAAAAAAAAAAAAAAGCAAGATGGCTGCTGCAACTGCACAATAAAATCCCTTTTTTTGTGTCAATTGAATATGCAACACACAGTTAAAAAAGGATGCCTCAGTTGTCCTGAATATTGACTTTTTTGCTACCTTCCCCATCACACAGTATTAAGAAACAGATTGTCCTGTGGTAAAACATCTTTATTTATCTTCATATCCATTAAGGTTGGTCAACTTAATGACCAAAGTTATATAATCACTTTTAAAAATGATTTTGCCCTAATGAATATAATGATTTCTTATTTTTCTGTCTCAGCAGAGAAGTTATAGTTGTTTGGTTGCATTCAAAATGCATGCAATAAAGAAACTGATCAACCAGGGCTGATCAGGCCTGACACTTCCCTCTGACACAACAATTTTTAAATTAACTGCTGCTTTCCCCTAATTTGAGCTAATATAGGATTCAAAGTTTACAGGATCACAGCCTTTGCTGCACACTGCAAAATATTACCAATGTAGTGGTATCATTCTAAAATCACTTCCTGCTTCTTCCAGAATACTTTAATCTCTCTCCCTGACAGGAAGGAACTGTAATATACTGTATTTGAACCAAATGCTTTCAATATGTTTATTAAGTATAATATGATTCTCCAACCAAATAACATTGTGCCCTTTCAGGATTAGTTGGGGTCAGTGAGCAAGAGATTTCTTTTGAATTTCCCCCTTTCTCACCATTGCCCATCTCTCCCAAAACGGACAGGGGTTGTGTTGCATTAGGAAAGATGCTGAGAGGCTTCAAAGCAACCTTAGAACCAATTTGGGGAGGACACAGGTCCTAATTTTCAAGAGATGGAGAGCTATTTGTTCAAGAGCATTCCATCATTCTTATATAGCAGGGCTCAAAAGGTGAACCTAAGAGATTGAAGGAATTATCGTGACTTGCTTCTGTTGCATTATGAGCAATGGCAGAGACCTCAATTTTGCTGTAATTTTTAAATTTCATGAAACAGATGGGAAGATAATGTATGTTTGGGGGCTAAATTTTACCTGACCTAGCAATGGAACTCAGAATGCTCTCTACTTTAAATCAGAAACTAGGAGCTAATGAGTATTCACAACTGACATTTAGCAGTTATGGATGAAAGGAGAATTAATCTTCACTGAAATTTTCTCCTTGAATTGCTGCAGGAGGCTCAAATGGCAAGATGAGAAAAACTAAATATTATCATCTTAGATGGGGACACCAGTTGTATTTCTTTGTAGAGAAGACATATTTCATCCTGATCATTTTTCGTATTGGAATTTCTTGGATTGGAATAAAATGCAGTCCATGCTCTTTTATAAAAACATTAATTTGTTTAAAAACTGTCTGGTAGGAAAGAGCAATATTATTTTACCATCTTCACTATGGGTATCTACTGGTTTCTACCTCTAAAACTTTAAATAATTTTAAACCCTGTTTCTTGAAGGGTTACTTTTCTCTATTTATCTCCTCTATGTTTAAAAGTCTTTCTCTTTCCCCTCTCATTTTTGGAGTCCATCTCCATACATAGAAAGAAAGTGCCATGAATTGCATGGATACAGCAGATTCTACATCAAATGTAATAGGTTCCCCATAACAACCAATGCCATAACAACTAATAGAGCAGAATCTCATTTGCAATATTGTTTTTGTTTCTTGTATTGGTTGAACAAATTCAGACTTCCTCAAGCTGATTATCCCCAAATATACTGGGAGTAGAGTAGATCCTTAGAATTCCTAGCTAGGTCAAGCTATTTGGAACTTTGGAAGTTGAAGTCCCAAAGCACCTAGAAGCCACTAAGATGGGAGAAGCGTTCGAGCAAAGCAAGTATGTTCCATGAGGTTCTGGTCTTGTAGTTGTTATAGTTTTGGATTATCTAATTAATGTTTCCTATTTATGTGAACCTTTTCTTCTTCCTCTGTTGGCTGAATAACAGAGGAGACAAAGAATACTAATATAATTCAATCTGATCTGAGCAGTCTTGAGTTAGATTTTACTTAAGTTTAGATAAGAATATTCTTTTCAACTAGAATCTTGGGAAGTGCAGAATCCCTTTATTTCCATACAATTGTATGGCTTGTTATTTTTGAAGCCTGTCAAGCAGATGTTGCTCTACTGCATCAGTTGCAGTTCCCAGGGAGGGGAATTTTAACATCTGCTCTGCATCAGCACAAGCTTAAGTTAGCTGTATGGAGGGAGGCAATTTAAGAAGTACAGAACAAAGCAAACCGTAAATTTATGCAATTTTATGAACAACATCTAAGTAATAGGCCAATGCAAAGCAATCACAGTGTGTCATAACAAGGCATTTTGTGCAGTGGGGGCAATACAATTGGCCTCATCAAAGTGTTTTATGTCACCCTTCCACTTGCAGTAGATGAAAAAGGCTTTTATGAGCCAAACTGGAGATCTGAGGTTCAGAAGAGGCATGATTCAATTTAATTTTGCACTTCAAGATTGAGAGGCAAACTAATTCACTTCAATATTTAATTCACAAAAGCTTCCACTATACACTATAGCCAGGAGAGCAACGAAGGCTGCAGGGTTTTCTTTTTCTTTCTTTTTCTTTTTCTTTTTTGACAGAATGGGATTAGAACGGATGGCAGACCTTTAGAGAACATTAGCAGGCCAAGCCTTCGCTTTATATCTTTAAAGATTTCACCACCATAAAGTTTTAGCAGTTTTTCTTGTGCACCTTCTTTGCAAGAGATATGGTAAAGGCAGCAGAGCAACCTGCTCTAAAAGCTATAGAGAAATTATGCTGAATCACTACAGAAAGTCCTTAATCTACTTTAAAAAGAAAATAAATTCTAAATGCTTAAAATTAAACTGTAACTTTTTTCACTTACTTTTCCAGAGTAGCACTTTGGTAAGGCACATTGGCAAACTTGGATTCTTGAGGGAAGGACAGTAAATAAAAACCAAATGACTTTGCCTTGTGTGATGATGTCCATCTGTCTCTCCATTCAGAATTTCTGCAGGGACAGAAGCTTCCCAACCATTAACAGCCTGTTATTACTACTGGTACCTTTCTGCAATAATGTTACTGTGAGCTTTCGAAGCCGTATTAGCCTCAGAAACTTCCATGCTGCCACATTCCAGTGAATGGGAAATTGGGAGTTAGGATTTCATAAAGTGGAGGTAGTTAGTCAAAACAACATTCTTATTCTCAGTTAAGGTCATGTCATCCTGTACCTGGAAGATGAGTGGTTAGAAGAAGGTCCCCAGTTGGGATGGATGGTGAGTGGGCCATGTGATGGACTGATGGGTGCAGGGGGATCCGGTTTTGAAAGTTCAATTACCAAGGGAAAACCTGGAACTCTCAGATTTGGGTTTCCCCAGGTGTGCCAATATGACAACTCTAATAAAATGTAACTTTGAGAAGATGCTTTTCTCTGAGCTTGTTGGGCTGGAGTTTGTTAGTTGGAACACTGATGGTTATTTTGCAAAATAAAATCAACTCAGAACAACTCTTCTTAATAATGACATAGAGCAGGGGTGTCAAACTCACATTGTCACGTCATCATCACATGATGTATTGGGATGTTTTTACCCTTTGCTAAACTGGGTGGGGGCGGGGCCAGCATGTGACGCATCCAGCCCACAGACCAAAAGTTTGACACCCCTGACATAGAGTATTGCCATTGGACCACAATTCTAGCAGCCTACTTCACATTGAGAACTGTTGGGTATTGGGAAGTCAATGACCAAATATTTCTTTTCTGGGAAGTATAACCCATATCAATGAGCTACATCACAAAAGTCAATGATCAGACTGTACCAGGAAGAGTCAAGCGTATGATAGCAGGTTGGTGCCCAGGAGTGCAAGAAACTATACATTAGCCCAATGATCATTACTGCCAGCTGGGTCACAGTGGTAACAGGGTAAAAGGAGAGAAGTAGGTCTGGTACTGAATGTGAAAATGCCATTTAGAGTTGAAGGTATATAAAACCATGATTTAAAAGATATCTAAAATGATCAGCCATAGGTCCTCAGCTAGTTGCACAATCCCCATTGAAAAAGCAAGAGTTTTTTTGCAACAGTACAACAGTAACAGTACAGTTTTGCAACAGTGCAACAGCAACAGTACAGTCCAAACATTAAAGGCAGCTATGGATGATGACTTCTTCATTTATTGAGGTTCATTCTCCTCTCAACTTACAAGGAGAACTCTAACCCTAACCCTTTGTAGATGTCTACACAAGACAGAAAATGGGATTCCATAATGTAATATAAGGCTTTCCAGGCTGACTTAGAACCATTTATTTATGACTGTCTGAAGTTACAACAGCGCTGAAAAAAAGTGACTTAAGACCATTTTTCACACTGGAAAATGTGAAAGCGTGAAAGCATCCCCATAGTCATGTGATCAAAATTTGAACATTTGACAACTGGCATGTATTTATGCCAGTGGAAGTGTCCCTGATGAAGTGTCCCAGGATCATGTGATCATCCAGATCCACTTAACAATCATGTTACTAACCTAACAACTACAGTGATTCACTTAAGAGTTATGGCAAGAAAAGTGTAAAATGGGGTAAAATTCACAACCATCTTGCTTAGCAATAGAAATTTTGGACTCGGTTGTCATCATAAGTTGAAGACTACCTGTATAGGCAATGATCAAAATCGACTTTACATTGGGCCTGGAAATCTACTGATAATTAATCCAGAAACTGTAAAATAATCTTCAATAGCAGGCTTCATTTGCTCCCAGTTTTGTACTTCATTCTGTACCAGGTATAGCATCTTGACAACTTTGTAGATAATATAACCATTTCCATTGCAAAAGAATGTCCTGCCCATTGATCTTTGTCAATTGGTTTGAATTCAGGGAACATTGTGAACAGTTTCATTCTTCATTTACTAGGATGTATGTATAATAGGATTAAGAGATTGATGAAATATGGAATCAAGTATTTTGTGATGACTCGTTCCGCTGCAAAGAACCAACTTTCATTACGTGTTTTCATGTTAATGTAATAGAATAACACACTCGCTGGTTAATGTGTTTTTGAAAAATTGGCTCTTTTTTAAAAAAAGAAAAAGAAAGAAGAAGATGAGAGTGTACATTTCAAAGTGCAAATGGAAATAACTTATTAAAGAGCTTTATTGCCACTGTTTCAGGAAGAAAAAAAAGAGAAGGAAAATAAGTTTTTTAAAATGAATTTTTTCTCCTTCAACCCATTTCCAAGATACCATCTACGCTAAAAAAAAAAAGTATTATTGACTCCTACTTCACTTAAAGCTCCTGAATATAATTAAGTCAGCCTTCATTGGCCAGGCAGAAGTTTGAAGGGCCCTTTGCTTCAACAAGCTTTCATCAAAGCACCTCTTGAAAGACAAAAAAATAAAAAAAAGTCTACACAGCAAAATGGCTACTTTGTATCACTTTGCATGACAAAAGCAGGCTTTTTCCATGTGTGTTGCATGCAAAGAAGCCATATTTTTTTCAAAGTGAAGTGGCAGGTTGAAACCAAGGACACTCAACTTGAGGCATTTAATCAAAGAATTCAAAAGTGGAGCAGGTCACTTTCTTAGCATGAAAACCCTTGTTCAGATAAAGTTCAGCCATTTCCCCAGCATAATAGATTACCATTATTGCATGTTTTGTTAAGTATTTTGCTCTTTAATTTCAATTACTAACATTTTGACACACTCAGATGAAGAGGAGGCCATTCAGGCTGCTGGAACTAAATATCTGTTAAAACAGGAGTCCTACTTCAGGTATTTCTGACAAATATCTTTCCAATTTCCACTTGAAGATGTCCACAAAAGAGTCAGCTAACCATTCTCTTTGGTAATTGATGCTACTATCAAGATGTTCTTAATAATAAATTGATTTCTGTCCCTAACTTTTGTACTGAATTTCCTAACATGAAAAGGTACTTTTTGGGGTCCTTAATGCTCTCTGGGCTTGGTTGTTTTCTTGTAAGTGTTTCATTACTCAAACTAGAAAACATTATCTGTGCTAGTGACGATGCAAAGGTTAGCACTGATGATGTTACATAGTTTGGGTAATGAAATGTCTGCCAGAATACAGCCAAGCTCAGAGAGCACCAAAGACCCCTCATTTCAACCATGAGGTACAAATAAGTGGTGGGATTCAAAAAATTTTACTGCTGGTTCTGTGGATGTGACTTGGTGGGTGTGGCATGGCTTGATGGGCATGGCTTGATGGGTGTGGCAGGGGAAGGTTACTGCAAAATCCCACTTCCTCCCCACCCCACTAACCTGCTTTCCAGCTCTGTTCTCCTGTACAGGACAATGAAAGAAGACCCAGCTGATCAGCTGGGACTCGGGAGGCAGAGAATAGATGGGGGCGGAGCCAGTCAGAGGTGGCATTTGCCAGTTCTCTGAACTACTCAAAATTTCTGCTACTGGTTCTCCAGAACTGGTCAGAACTTGCTGAATACCACCTCTGGTACAATTATTCTCTTGTAACAATAATTTGCCTCCCTGTTAACTTGAGATCATACTTCCATAACTTGTACTTTGGAGCAACAGAGAATTGGCCTTGAATTTTTTTTTTTTTTGAGTTATACCCACACATTTCCCCTCACCTTTTTCAGTTCTAAACATGCATCATCCTTCAGGTCTTTCTTCATAAGTCTTGGTTTATTGTCACTTGATCATCCTCATTGTCATTCTCAGCTTTGCTCCAATTCCTCTGAAATTTAAAAAATGTCATGCCCCAAACTAGACAGAAAATTCAAGGTAGGGTATAACCAATGTAGTATGTTATTTAAGAATTGCTTCCCATGATTAATACAGTAATTTAAAATATTTGTAAAATATCCCTGTTTATCCTGGGTTGGAATCCAACAAAGCATTGACGGGTGGATTGTTCTATTGAAACAGTCTAAATCTGCTTTTTAGTAGCAGTTTCACGCTGCTGATATGTAATGGGTGATCAACTAAACTTCTATTTTAAGCATGTTGGTGCCAAGTCAGGTATTCCCCATTCTGTATCTTTATCTTTGATGGATGTTTCTTTTAAATGGATTATAAATAGAATTTGCATTTGTTTTTGCTGAACGTCTTGTTATTTTCTATCGTCTATCATATTAAGAATGTTTTGAATTTTATTTCTCTCTTCCAGTTTTACAATTTGCAAATCTGATAAGCATTCAGCTTTTTGTTCAGGTACTTAATAAAAAGTTTAAGAATATTTAGCCCATAAGTAAAACTGAAATACTGCATTACAATTTGATAAGAACCTGTTTACAGGCATTCCTTGAATACAATTTTCAAACCTGCTTTGACATGTCATTTGGCTCATGATTAATTAACTAATTTGCAAAACAATTTCATATATTATATGCCTCCTTTATATGTTCTTTTTGATTTAAATTTACTTCAAGCTTTCTCTGTAGCTACATTGACTTCTCTTGTTTCATTTCACTCTTTTTGAAATTATTTTTTTAGTGTCTTTTTTTTTTTAGGAATTCCCATCTCTTTTTGCTAGCTTTCCCTTCTGTGCCATGAAATTATGCTTATTATTATTCTGAAAATGCTTTCTTAAATCTCATTGTATGAATTGGATTACAACCAGATTTGGTTTCTCTTAATATCAGAATTTCTGTTCTCTACCAGCTTCCTTGAATTATAGCTGGTTATTTTTGTCCATTTCTCCATCTTTCAAAAAACAAAATTGAGACTGAGGTAACTCAGAAATTTTCTGAATGGAATATGCCTGGCACAGTTTATCTCCCAATAGATGTTGTAATTAAAATTCCCTATCATTCTTTGAAAGATCTCTCATTTAATTTTTATCTGGTTGAAAGGCTGGTAGTAGATATTAACAGAAGAGAGGTGCTTATTCCTTCTTATAACCACGGTGGCACAGTGGTTAGAATGCAGTACTGCAGGCTACTTCTGCCGACTGCCAGCTGCCTGAAATTTGGCAGTTTGAATCTCACCAGGCTCAAGGTTGACTCAGTCTTCCATCTTTCTGAGGTTGGTAAAATGAGGACCCAGATTGTTGGGGACAATTATATTGACTCTGTAAATCACTTAGAAAGGGCTGTAGCAGTATATAAGTCTAAGTGCTATTGCTATTGCTATACTTTACTTTAACTCCCTTAACAGTCCAGATAGTTCCCAGCATTCTTCCCTTGGATTTCTGCATAGACTGTCCTATTCAGTGACTGTTATTTCAAACATGAGGATCATCCTATTCAAATCTCCTGTTTAATAAGATTAAGTCTCAGTTATGCATACTAAATCATATTTGCCTTCCTGTAATTCATACAAGCTCATCTTATTTTCTATACAGTGATTAGAAAAATGTAGGCAACAGAAAACACAAATATGGTAACTCAGTGCTTCTCTTGATAGTTCATTAAGTAATTGAATAGGGCCCTGTGATTATCTCACTTGTTTACTGAAGGACAGAAATCTTTATTTCTGGGTTTTCATCTTTAAATCCCATAAGATCCGTTTAAAGCCCTCATGGTCAACTTTGATGTCTTTGGTCACATGCATTGTTCCAACCTTTCTGAGATACAGCCAACTGCAGCATATAGCTAATATTGTAATCCAGCTGGCTACAGATATCAAATCCCTCCCATCAATATTATTTTTATAGCAAGTTATTCAGTGACTGCATTCTTCTTCCTTTTCCAATTCTCTTCTGCTGCTGCAAAGAATAAAAACATTTCCTTATTATTATTCCCTAACCCTAAAAATGACCAAAATCAAACTAGTCACTACTGTAGACCAGAGATGGTATTCAGAATGTTCTGACCGGTTCTAGAGAATCAGTAGCAGAAATTTTGAGTAGTTTGGAGAACCAGCAAATACCACCTCTGACCACCCCCATCTATTCTCTGCCAGCTGATTGGCTGGGTCTTCTTTTGTTGCCCTGCACAGGAGAATGGAGCTGGAAAACAGGTTAGTGGGGTGGAGAGGGAATTGGGATTTTGCCATAACCTTCCCTCTGGAGTGGGAAGGGAATGGGGATTTTGCAGTATTTTTCCCCTGCCACACCCACCAAGCCACACCCACCAAGCCACACCCACCAAGCCACGCCCACAGAACTGGTAGTAAAAAAATTTGAATCCCACTACTGCTGTAGACTCTATGAACAAGAAAATGAGTCCTTAAAATCCAGGCTAGTAATTTGTCAGAATTAATGCATACATATTTCCATATATAGCATCTATTTACTGCTACAAAGAAAATAAATAGGTACATCAGTCAAGATTGTTCCTGGCATTTACTTGCACAGATACATTAACTACTGTATTCAGCAACATGCCAGATGCATTATGCATGCACATATGTGCATCTATCACCATGGAACAATTTATAGCCATCAGTAACCTATCTCTATCATTGACTAAACTGTATTAAATGACTTTAAATGATCAAACTCTTATTGAAAATAAAAGGGAAACAATATAGTGTAGGGGAGAATACTTCATGGGTTTTTTTTCTTTTGTGTTTTTTTTACTGTAGCACTAGTCCATATGGATCAGTTCATTCTTTAATGTGCATTTTAAAAAAGAGAAAAATTCAGTTTGCAAGTTGATTATCTATTGCTGTGCCTATGTTTTATCAGATAAGAAAATTTATACTATTTTAAAGTGATATTTATGTGTATGCTTCAGAAAGGGCAGGGAAGTTTTTTTTTTAATTTGCATTTGATTGTGGTTTAGCTCACTGTGCATTTTTAAATCAATGCCTACATTAAACAGTATTTGTCATCTACATTTTACCCATTTTCAAATTTTGTAGTGTAGTTTCTTTCAAAGTAAATTAAGGAAAAGAATCTATATAAAGGAAAACATTTATGAAAAAGATGTACAAATAGGTACTGTATTACAGAGCAACATTTGCAACTTCCTTTATTAAAAAAATACAAATAGAAATGCAGAAATATACTAAAAGTGACAATTTGAGAAACTCCAAAACTGATACATATTGAAGTCATTCACACATAGCTTCAGATGAGTGTAATTACATAATAAAACTTAAAATATTTCCTAATGCTTACTAAAGCATTTGACAATATATAACAGATAACAGATAATCAGAGTTGGAAGGGACCTTGTAGGTCATCTAGTCCAACCCCTGCCCAAGTGGGAGACCCTATACCATTTCTGACAAATGGCAGTCCAATCTCTTCTTGAAAGTCTCAAGTGATGGCGCTCCCACAACTTCCGAGGGCAAGCTATTCCATTGGTTGATTGTTCTCACTGTCAAAAAGTTTCTCCTTATTTGCAGGTTAAATCTCTCCTTGTTCAGTTTCCATCCATTATTCCTTGTCTGGCCTACAGGTACTTTAGAAAATAGCTTGACCCCCTCCTCTCTGTGGCAGCTCCTCAAATATTGGAAGACTGATATCATGTCTCCCCTGGTCCTTCTCTTCTCTAGACTAGCCATGCCCAGTTTCTGTAACCATTCTTCATACGTTTTAGTCTCCACTCCCCTAATCATCCTGTTTGCTCTTCTCTGTACTTTTTCTAGAGTCTCAACATCTTTTTTATAATGTGGTATAGAGATTTTTTTGTTTGTGAGTGCAGGCTTCCAGATGATTGATAGTCTGGTGGACTCATCTCTTCTATTCATACTATTAGGTCTTTTATCAATTTCTATGGCTTCTCTGATGATTCTGTAGCCAGGGTTTTGAAGTTGATGCTATGACCTGTGGCTTTCATATGTTGGACTAGTGAGGAAGTATGTTCCAGCTTTTTTATTGCATTCTTGTGTTCTTCAAGGCTTATCCTTCTGTTGGCTTGTCCACTGTATATGGCGGGGCATGATGCACAGGGTACTTCATATAAGCCTTGGTTTTCTAGGTCAATTTTATTTATATTTATATATATAAAAATCCAGGGTATAAAGAGGTAAAGGACAGGGAATTCTGTACAGTACAGTGAATGCTACAGGAAAGACAAGAAGCATTTCTGTTATAAAAATAATCTTTAGGGTTGGCCTGCAGATTCTTTGCCTTGAAACTTTACCACCCAAGGAGTTTAATAAATCACCTACTTTACTTTGCCATATGAAGGAATTTGTGGCACTGGTAATATCTGTGAATGCCTGATGAATTTGGCCTGGTGGGTCTCCCAGGTTGGCAGTATAAAACCACCAGCAGAAAAGATGAGTCAACCCCCTCCACTCTACAGTAGAAAAGCTGCCATCTAAGAACAGGCAGGGTGCCGGAGTGGAATCAAACAGATGTTAATTTAGCGGTGATCGTATTTGGTTTCTGAGCAGCATCTACAGCTTCCTACCATGCATGGCTGAGCTATGTCTTGGCTGCCCTTTGGCTGGCTTTTGTTCTGGTTTCTGATGAAAGCAAGTTTGTCACTTCCATCATTTCCGAGTTGCAAAGAATGCAAATTAAATATTGATTTGTGATGGACTAGAAAGCATATCTTTAAATGGGAAATGGGGCCGAACTACAAAATCCTCAAATTAAAACTTCTAAGGGAATGTGTTAGAATTCATGGTCTTGTGATGATGACAGTTTTGTTGTTTAATCCTGATGCATGCACCCTGCCCCCCCACAAGTTGTTCTCACTTAGCATTCAAAGACAGGGTGCTGCCAAGCATTTTAAATAGAAGTAGACTCATTTGCATGTTAATATTTGCATTGGATAGTTTTCTATCTTTCTTTGTTGTGCCTTTCCTTGACACACATTGTATTTTTGAGTGACATCAGAAAACAGAAACCTTGATTATAAGACAAACAAGTATGATTTGCAGTAGCTAGAAAGATTACTAAAAGAATGCAGATGTCATGTGATAGACAATAGGAAGTACTGGGCAATAATAGAGGTGACCTCTAAATCACCACAAAAAATTATTCTATATAAAATAATATAAAATAAATATGAGTTGTTATTGCCTTCTCCTAGAGTTGGAGGAAAGGCCAAGGTCAACCTGGAACTAGAATTCATAATATCTCAGTTTCTAAGCTTAATCATACTACCAAACTAGTTTTTATATGTAATCCACTTTCAATGACCATAACGATAGATTGGTTGATAATTAGGGTCAATAAAATATGGAGGGCCATTTTTCCCTCCATTCTTCATCTAAGTAGTTTGCTATCTCTTATTCTGGTTGGAACCAAATAGGTTCCACTTGTTTACATTGATTGCTGGATTATTCTATTACAAAAAGTAAGATAAGATCATTTTCTTTTCAATTAAACTTTACCCAAGAAATAAAGACTGCCCCACATTCAAGACCTTTTGGCTGGCATTAAGTATAGTCTATGAATTTGCCTTTTGACTCTTGATTTTTCAGTCATAGCACACTTGATCATGACTCTAGGTTCGTGATTAATTTTAGACTCATGATTATTGTACTCATGATTATTGTACTTTTCCATGTATGCTGTTTATGATATGTTTAGGAATGATACTAGTAGACAGGATCAAAGAAAAATCATTCTTATCATTTGCAATAGCAAACAACTACATTATATATGCCAGAAACTAAGCTTTGTAAACAAGTAAAGCTCCATCCACAAGATACAGGCAGCATGTGCAACAAATGCCCCCTCTGTCCCATGGAAAAAACCTTTCTCTCTGTAACCAGTCCCTGATGCCCAAACAAGTGGGGGGGCACTGAATTAGACAGTTGAATATGACAGTTGAATCAGACCAAACCAGTGGCTGTTACTGTTATTTCTTTAAAGCCATGGTGAGATAGGCCGTAAATAAATTTAACAAATAAAAATGTACTGTCATGACTTCTGGAGATGTTATCCTCATTGATGAACCGAAGATCGAGATCATCCATGGCTTTGGTCTGTGCTCTCCCATCAGAGGGCCCCGATCATCCTGTTTTGGTGCCGGAGCCAACCTATAGGAGTGGTGAAGAAAGGGGAGGCCACCAGCTGGGTCGAGGGGAGCTGCATCTCCCCTCCTTGGCTTGGCAAACACTCACTTCCGAAGACAGCTGTAGCGGTGGTTTAAAATGGCCACCCTGAAGAGGAAGAGCTAGCTGGGATAAGATAGTTCAGGAGTGGTAAAGAAGAGGACTACTTGAACATCTGGGCTAATCTGTTGCAATAACTGAATATAAGGTACCCTCAAATTAAATTCTAAAGACTTTTAAAGAGAATTAATTAAAGCGGCGGATATAGACAGTGAGAGAAAAGGGGAAAAAACTTTTGACAGCTGAAAGTGGTTTTGGATTTTAAAAGAAAAGCCTGAAGAAGATACTTGTTTAAATTGAAGAAAATATTATTTTGATGCTAAATAGGCAAATTTAAAGCTTAACATAGAAATAAATGGATCTACTGATAAAAGAGAAATTATGATAAACTTATTTTTAAGTCTGATAAAGTTATGAAATATAATTGAAATGAATTATGAAGATTGTTGTAATGAGATTATAAGTGGGGGGAATATGAATAAAGAGAAATTATAATAAGTTTAATAACTATGATTAATGATTTTATATAGTTAAAATGAAATATGAGAATTGTTGTAATGAAATTAGCATCAGTTCTTTATGATGATTTGAATTTTTTTTTTGTTATATATGTCTTTGATGTAATTGAAGAGGAAAACACCATGCAGAATCTGCTATAAAAGGTATATTTTTCAGGTAGTTGTTAGTGAACTGCTTAGAAAGTTAACAACCAGTTCTAGCGAATAGGTGAGAACCTGTAGAATCCCACCCTGGTCACAACCCTGCAAACTAGAGGTTCACTACCCATAACTTGAAAGTAGTGAGATGTTCTCATAGAAGTATCTCTGAACAATTTTAGTAGGAAGAGAAAGGAGGATATAAGAATAATGTTTCTTAAATGTCATTTACAGCATTATAAGTAAAACTCTACACTGCGACTGGAAATGGGCAAATGGTGCAGAGACATTCTTCACAATTTTAGTTGTCTCAACCTTGTCAGATTGAAGATGTTTGGACTTCAACTCCCAGAATTCCCTTTGCTGGCTGGGGAATTTTTAGAGTTGAAGTTCATATATCTTCAACTTGCCAAGGTTGAGAAACATTGATATAAAACCAATAGAAGACTTTAGACTATCTTCCAAGGAGGATTATTATGATAATCAATCTAAAAGTTAATAATACTAGAATTGGGTCTTTGTTTTTCAGATGTAAGGAGACTCAGGGGAAATAATTTCCAGCATGCCTATTCCACTTCCTATGAACCCTAGCATTATGGAAAACTGTTTCTGAAGTGCTTGAAAGTGTCATTGCTATATTCTAATGGGTAGTTCAAAATCCCCATGATGTGACGACACAGTGGTTAGAATGCAGTATTGCAGGCTAACTTTGTTCCCAGCTTGGAATTCAGTCCTGACCAGCTCAAGGTTGACTCAGCCTTCCATCCTTCTGAGATTGGTAAAATGAAGATCCAGATTGTTGTTGGGGGCAATATGCTTGTTAGGTTTGGGTAATGAGAGGCTGAACCAGAGCATGAGTGCAACAAATACTTTATTATAGCAATAAAGGACTGACCGTGCTTGCCAAGCCTGGAACTGGCTCGCAGCGATCAGCAACTGGTTGGACCCCGCAGCCTGCTTTTATAGCTGGCTGCTGGGGAGAACCAACCAATGAGCGAGGGGGAAAACCGCCCCCGCGATGTGAACGGACCTGAGTGGGAACTCCTAGAGTTCCAGGGACATAACAATGCTGACATTGTGAACCACTCAGAGACTGCTGTAAAACAATGTGGGGTAATATATAAGTTTAAGTGCTGTTGCTATTGCTATTGTTATGCAAATACTTTCAGGAAAAGCTTCCTAACATCTGTCTCAGTATGCCCCATAGGTTTCATAGTAATGTTGTTTAAGTTCTGCATGATCTTAGGGGATGACTACTTGCAAGAGCCCAATAAATGTAGAGTGCTGAATTGTGAAATGAGCATTAACACCCTAAAGATCTGAATTCATCTGACATATTTGAGTAGTGATGCAGGATATCTACAAACAAGCAACCAGGCAGCAGGACTGTTTTAATTTTTAAAATACTTATCTTATGAATGAATGTATTTAGAAACAACTTTACAAAGTTGAAGGGAAGCACCACAGCCAAGTGGCAAAGCTTCTACTCTGCAGACAAAATAGTTCACACTTTCATCTTTGGCATTTGGATGTAGCCAGGAAAAACTCTTCTCTTTCTCTGTCTCTGTCTCTGTTTCTGTCTCTGACACTCTCTGACTCTCTCTTTCTCTCTCTCTCTCTCCACATGCATCAACACCTGCCAAGCTGCAAAACTATGCCAGTCTGAATAGTATTTTCATAAACCAATTTAATATCCAGCTAGCACCAGCACAGGGGAGAAGCAGCTTCAATGTGCAATGCAGATAAGCAGATATAAATGTTAAGTGATAATCTGGTCGGCATCAAAGCCGATGTCCCTCTGGTTCTTTTCTGTATTTGATTCAAGGGAAACTGATAACCAGAGAGTCAACAAGTACATATAACAATTCAGAAGCCCACAGTCTCCTTCGCAAATGGAAAGGCTACGTATTTTGCTACTCAAATCAGTAGCTGTAGAAACAATCTCTAACTGCTATTTTCCCCATTGATCTGAGTTGTTCGCTTGATAAAGATGCAATTCTGCTGTTAGCAATAACTGTCTCACTCAGCTGCCTTTCCTCTAATTTCCCTCTGTTGGATGAATTTACTATTTTCTCATGAAATTCGGCATTAAAACCAGCCAGGGAATTTCTGCACAACTATAAAAACTTCAGGTTAAAACTGTTTTACAGAAAAGAATGGAAAAGGGAAAGGAATAAAGCCTGAGTGGATAAGGTTTTTAGCATTGTTTGGTGTGGTGGTGGTTTACATTCAATTTGGTCTAGTGCAGGGTTGTTAAACTACATTTCATTGAGGGCCATATCAGGGTTGTGTTTGACCTTGGGAGGGCTGAGGGATGGCGAGGGTGGGCGTGGCCAACTTAACTCACTCTTGTCGGGGGCGCCTGTGGGGGCCCGAGCATTCTGCCAGAGAAAATGGGTTCCCAAGCTCTGTTTTTGGCTGTGATGGCCTCCTGCAACCCTCTGCTAGTGAAAAGCTCCATTTTTGCTGGCAGAGGCACCATGGGCCAGTCCTTTGCTGTTTCCAGGGCAGCCCCGCAGGCCAGATCTAAGCATCCTGCCAGGCAGTTCTGGCCCACAGGCCTTGAGTTTGACACCCCTGGTCTATTGAATGGGTGTCTGTCCAATTGTTTGGCTTGCCTGGGCTGCACTGAGTGATGAGGAATTGTTAAATATATAATACAGTCACTCTGTATAAATCACAAACTTCATTTATTTTTTAATATATTCTATTATAATATTGTGGTGCCACATTAATAGCTGTCTGGGGCTGCATGAGGCCCACGGGTCATGGGCTGGACACAACTGATCTAGTAGTTTTATTTTATTTATTTGATTTGTCAGTTGCTTACATGATAATAGGTATAAGAATAAACATGAGTAAGAGTACAGGAAATAGGTACAAATAAATGGGGACAATAGGACAGGGATGGTAGGCACAATTGTGCACTTATGCACGCCCCTTACAGACCTCTTAGGAATGGGGTAAGGTCAATAATAGATAGTTTAAGGTTAAAGGAGTGGGGGTTAGAGGATGTAACAACAGAGTCAGGAAGTGCATTCCAGGCATTGACCACTCTGTTGCTGAAGTTGTACTTTCTGCAATCAAGTTTGGAGCAGTTTACTTTGAGTTTGTATCTGTTATGTGTGCTCTTGTGTTGTGGTTGAAGCTGAAATAGACACTGACTGGTAGGACATTGTATCAGATAATTTTGTGTACTATGCTGAAGTCCAACCATAGGCGGTGTAGCTCAAGGTTGTCCAAACCCAAAATGTCAAGCCTGGTGATATAGACTATAGAGTATTCTTTTACGAGCAGAGGAGTGCAGTACTCTTCTCATGAAATACTTCTGGGCTCGCTCAATTGTATTAATGTTAAGGAATCTGGCTAGAAAGCAAGAGGCTGTGAATTCTAATTTAGCCTTAGGCATGAAAGCCAGTTGGATGACTTTGGGCCAAACACATTCTCTCAACTCAACTGGGTGGGTGTTTTGGAGGAAATAGGAGGAAAAAGGATTATTAGCTATGCTTGCCTCTTTGAGTTACATGAAAATAATAAGGGCAGGATTTTTTTTTAAACAAATGAATATTGTAAACAACTACAGGAGCACACAAGTGTTCATTCTGTAGCTGGCCACTTTTTCTTTCTCCTGCAGAGGAGATGGAATTGATCACAACTGTTCTTCAAAACACAAAGGCAGAGCACCATTGTACATGCAGCTTTGCTTTGTGTTACATAATACCACTAGCTTTTATGTGGAAGTGAATGGCTAGATTTTCCATCTAGTAATAATTAAATACTTTTAATTTCTTTCTTCTCCCTTTCTCCAGAAGGAGAAGGATAAATCTCTTCAAGAGCAAGTGATTTGTAGATTTTTCCCCCTCTACTGTACTTTTGCATTTATTAGACTTGTAGCACCACTTACAGACATTTTCATGGCATAATCCTTAGCTTCAGTTGATTCATTAACCCACACCTTTTAAGTCTGCATACTACTGAAGTAAGGAACATATTGTTTTAAAATGAGGCAGGCACCACGTTTCATAGTTTTGTGTAGTTATGAGTGCCGTGGAAAATTAACTTGTAAAAGAGAAGATGCAAATTGGAGCATGTTTCGCAAAAAGGTTCTGAAAAGAATTTCTTCAATTTAGCAACATTTGGGGGAAATGTCGGATGGCAGGGTAGTACATCATGAGGCAAATTAAGAATTTATTTCATGATGCTTTTGTGCCTTTGTGTCAATGTTGAACTCGGCTATTTGCCCTGCACAAATCCCAGCAGTTTTCATAGCAAAAATTCGGAAGTGGTTTGCTATTGCTTCCTTCCCAGGACTGAGAGAGAGTGACTGGTTTGAGATCACCTCACTGGATTTGGGCTTAATGCAGGACTAGAACTCCCAGTCTCCTAGTTCCTAGACCTGATGCCTTAACCACAACACCAAACTGGCTTTACTTTATTTTATATGTATTTTATATCAACTCCAACAATGAAGCTAAAAGAACTTTTAACTGATACCAGGAGGCAGAATGCTTGTTAAACTCAAGGCCTACAGCCTGCAGGTTGCTTAGATTTGCCTTGCAGGGCTGCCCTGTAAACAGTGGAGGACTGGCCTGTGGTGCCTCTGCCAGTGAAAATGGGCTCCCAAACTCCATTTTCAACTTCAACAGCCTCCTGCAGTCTTCTGCCAGTGAAACCTCGGGAGCCCATTTTCGCTGACAGAGTGCTTGGGCCGCCACAGGCGCGCCCGCCACAAGTGATGTCAAGCTGGCCACATCCACCCTGGCCATGGCCACCCCAGCCCCTGAGGTCAAACACAACCCTGATGCGGCTCTCAATGAAATAGAGTTTGACATCTCTGGTGTAGATAGTCTGTTGCTGACAGCTCCCCCCGCCATTCTTTTTTCATTGCTGTGATAGCCAAGGGTCAATAATCAGAAGGAAATAACATACTTTCTCTGGGTTTCCAAAGCAGTCAGGCATATTAAAAAGAGACCATCCATGGTTGACTGAGGCATGCCTTATAAATAATATGTTTCATTTAATATGCCATTGGATCTAAGAGTATCAAAAGCAAAAGATTAAGAGCTCACCTGTAATGTAGCAGATTTAATCACACTTAGCCCCTTTTGGAGGATTAGTCTCTCCATACTCTAAATAGATTTTCTTCCCTTATGATAACAACAACAACAACAATAACAATCATCATCATCATCTTATTTATTGCTTCATATATGTTCATCTCAGTGGTGGGATTCAAATTTTTTACTACCAGTTCTGTGAGTGAGGTTTGGTGGGCGTGGCAGGGGAAGGATACTGTAAAATCTCCAGTCAGAGGTGGTATTTGCTGGTTCTCTGAACTACTCAACATTTCGGCTACCAGTTCTCCAGAACTGGTCAAAACCTGCTGAACAATACCTCTGGTTCATCTAGAACTCAAATATGTTTTCTCCTCTTTTATATGCAACTCTGTAACACAGTGATTATTTGGTACCTTGGTTTGACAAGTGATTTATGTATATCCTCCCAGCTTCTTTGATGAAAACATATTGGTGGTTTCTCACCAACACCAGCATTAACAGCTGCTGCCTATTGAAACAGAACAAAAAAAGAGCGCTTTGAACAAGATGCTTTAATCAGAAGAAAAAAGAACTGTCTCTTCTCTAAGACTGCAATCTTCTTTGTTTTTCTGGCCAGCAGAACTCCGTTTTTACAGTCATTTAAAAATAAATTGATTACAATGCAGATCAAGGAGATAAACAAGTTTATCTTATCAATCACAGTTCAGTTTGTGGGAAGATAAATGCATATACAACTTTACGGGTGGCAAATGGCTGAAGTGTTCAGGAAAATAAACCCATGCAGCAGAGAGAGAATAAGGTCATAACATCAAAGCAGCAGCAACAACAATCAAATGCCATAAAAGGGTGGATTACGGCACCGAAAAAACTGACTTAAAAACCGACCATTTTTCATGCTTGTGAACATTGCAGCATCCCCATGGTCAATGTGATTTAGATTTGGATGCTTGGCAACTGATTCACATTTATGATGGTTGTAGTGTCATGCGATCCCCTTTTGACAAGCAAAGGCAATGAGGAAACCAGATTCATTTAGCAACAACTGCAGTGATTCACTTAACAAATGTGGCAAGAAAAGTCGTAAAATGGGACAAACTCACTTAACTCATGTTTCACTTAGCAACATAAATTTGAAGTAAGGTTTTTTGTGTCTAGAGGTAAATCAAGGAGAGACTTTCTTCAGGTGAGTCTATAGCTTTGACTGCAGAAGCATTCTCTCAAAAGTATTTCAAAGGTCAAACAAAGAAATGGTACCAATTCATGGAGCATTTAGAAATATTTCCCAACTTCTTTTTCTCCTACTTATCTTATATAGCATACACACTTTAAAAAAAAAAATCCAAAATCTTGAAGAAGCTACTTTCAGTCAGGAGAGAATTTGTGACTGAGCCTCAATGACAGAATTCTCAAGGAATAGAATAGAATTCTTTATTGGCCAAGTGGTGGTTGGACACACAAGTAATTTGTCTTGGTGCAAATACTTTCAGTGTACATAAAAGAAAAGTTACATTTGTCAAGAGTCAAGAATCATAAGGTACAACACCTAATGATAGTCATGGAGTACAATAAGCAATCAAATCATACTAGGAAACAGTCAATATAAATCGTAAGTATACAAGCAACAAGGTTACAGTCATACAGTCACAAGTGGGAGGGGATGGGTGATGAGAGATGAGAAGATTAACAGTAATAGTAGTGTAGACTTTGTAATAGTTGAACAGTTGAGGGAATTATTTGTTTAGCAGAGTGATGGTGTTCAGGAAAAATCTGTCCTTGTGTCTAGTTGTCTTCTTAATCAGATTACAGGGTTTCTGTTTTGCTATTTTTTGCTATGCTGAAAAAACAAAAGCCAATCAGTTCTGAACAGTCTTCTCTCAAGAAAGCAAGATGGCAAAGTGCTGAAGTGACAACAGCTGTAGAATCTCCCTGCTTTCATCATTCCCAAAGAGTTTACTAAGGCAACTTAGTTTTATTTTTTCCCCAAAAAAAGTTTCTGAACACCAAAGAAAAGATTGCCTCTTTGATTTTTAACCTGAAATGAAACAAGATGGTGTTTGCTGATTTGAACAAAGAAGGAAAAACAGCTGGTGTCTCTCTCTTTTTTTTAACAAGCAGAAGCAAAATTTAAAGAGGAATATATAAGTATATGTACAATGGGAATAGGTATCCTTACATCACGTTTTGGTTTTTGAAGACAAAAGTGTGATATGCTTTGGAGAACTAAGGAAGGAGGAAAGCTGAATGTACTGCAGGGAACAAAAAAGATGACCCAAAAACAAAAAAAAACAAGCTTTCTGATCTAACTTATAGTAATTGTCCACTACTTTGCTTATGTTTCTAAACCTTTAGGAATGTGATATTACATAAAAAGCAGATTTTGATTGTATGTGAAAGAGGGGGAGAAGGAAACCAGAAGGAAGAGGCAAAGGAGGGTGGTTTCTCTGGTTTTTGCCTTTTATAGAACATAGAACATCATCAGAGTTGGAAGCCCTATATCATTTCAGACAAGTGTCAGTTCAGTCTCCTCTTAAAATCCTCCAGTGATGAAGCATCCACAATTTCTGAAGGCAAGCCATTCCATCCGTTGATTGTCCTTGCTGTTAGGAAATTTCTCCTTAGTTCTAGGTTGCTTCTCTCCTTGCTTAGTTTTCATCCATTGCTTCTTGACTTGCCTTCTGGTGCTTTGGAAAAGAAGGTTGCCCCCCCCCTTCTTTGTGGCATCCCCTCAAATATTGGAACATAGCATATCACTCCTAGTTCTTCTTTTCACTAGACTAGACAAACCCAATTCCTGCAACCTTACTTCATATTGTTGGTCTCCAGCCATCTAATCATTTTTGTTCCTCTTCTCTGTGCTCTTTCCAAAATCTCAACACCTTTTTTTATATCATGCTGACCTAAACTGGATGCAGTATTCCAAATGTGGTCTTACCAAGGCCTTATAAGGTGGTACTAATATTTCACATGTTCTTGATTCTATCCCTTTTTTAATGCAGCCTAGGATTGCATTGGCTTTTTTGGCAGCTGCAGAACATTGCTGGTTCATGTTTAAGTGATAGTCTCTTAGGACTCCAAGATCCCTTATCTTTCTATATACCATTAACACTACCACCACCCCAACACTAACATTGCTGGCTCATAAACTGAGACTTCCTAAGCATTATCATCAAGACCAAAGTTAGTAACATTCCTTTGGATGGATCCTGAAGCATGTTAGCAGCTTCTATGGGAATTGAAAGGTGGTGCAGATTATAGTTTTAAAAATTTAGAGATCAGGATGACAAAGGTTGCACACTGCCCCTGCACTGTAGAATATCTTTCCATCTGAGGTGAGGAACGTTCCCAGTCTCTTAGGGTTTCACAAAGGGGTGAAAACCTGGCTGTGCAGCCTTACATGGAGGACACAGAGGACCACACAAACCTGGGACTGGCTGGCCCGATGAGAACTCCAATCCTCAAACCCACAATCCTCTATTAACAACTGCGAACCACCCATCTTGGAATTTTTCACTTTTAAAATTTTAAGATATTATTTTTATACTTTTAAAACTTTCTAATCTTAAATTAATTCTGGTTTTAATGTTATTTTTATTGATTATATTGTACACTGCCCAGAACCCTTCATTGAGGGAGATGGGTGGTTAAATCTGAAAAATGATTAATTAATTAATTAAAGGAAAGGAAAGGAAAGGAAAGGAAAGGAAAGGAAAGGAAAGGAAAGGAAAGGAAGGGAAGGAAGGAAGGAAGGAAGGAAGGAAGGAAGGAAGGAAGGAAGGAAGGAAGGAAGGAAGGCAGAACTCTAAAAACTAAGCAGTTTTCTCATGAGTTTTTTTTTTTTTTAAATACAGGGATGAAGGAATGACATCAATGCACATTTTAGTCTTGTTATAATCACCTGGAATGGCTGAGACAATTAATTGGACTTAACTTTTAGTCCAATTAATTGGACTTAACTTTTAACAAACAGCCTTTACTAAATAGGATACATACAGACATAACAACCGGAGCTTTTAGATATGCTTTCTTCCACTTTACTGACATTCAGATGTACTAAACTCTGATTTTTCCAATGAGCACTAAGCAAGGCACAACAGCTCCCATCCTTGGCTGGTGAAATTTGGGATACGAGTGTTCAACGAGATGTTTTGGAGCACGCCAACAGCATTGGACGAAACAGACATTCTTTAGCAGAAACTCAGTACTGGGGGATTTGACTGCTTTGGTTCTTTTTTGCCTGGCTAGAATCTTCTCTCAGGTTATAGGTCAGAAAACTTCTGTCAATCTTCCTCCTCTGGGAGAGCAAGTTCTGTTTGAAAAGAGGAGGATATAGAAGAAAAGCCTAAAGGGCCCAGCTCCAAGTAAACAAATTTCTTTGATAGAATGCTGAAAGAGCTCGTTCTGCAGAAAGCTTTCACTAACCCAAGGATAAATTAAAGCTGCCTACGCTAAAAAGCTGTTTCCACAGCTATAGGGTTGCTGCAGATATTTTTGTATAACCCAGACTTAACTTGGGATTTGATGGCATTAGGACCAATTTTCACTTCTGTAGCTTTTTGAACCTCTCAAGGGGGAAATGGACAAGAACACGGCTCCACCGGCCTCAATGCTTTCCTAATGTAATGTGCTGCCATACGTCAACTGTTTCCCATTCTCGGTGCCTTTGCAAGTGGTTGAATTCATTGAAGGAATCTTGGGTAAGGCAAGAGCACAACAATCTTGGTAGAAATAATAGTATCAAATCCAGCGCACTTATTTCGGTAAAAAAGAAGCAAAATGTGAATTCTAAATGGGCTTACACATTCATTTAGTGATTCCTTGAAAAGATGCAAAAGTGGCACAAGCCTGTTCATGAACTAGCACATTGTACCATGCCATAATGAGGCTAGCTTGGTTTGAGGTTTTGTATTCCCACCCCATTAAAGTTTATTCAACCATTTATGTACGTTGCTACCCAGAGGGACTTCGATATGGAATATTAGATCTATATTCAGAATCCTGTAACAGCAGAATCCTGTTACTATAGAAAAACTTCCTAACTCTAAGAGCAGCTGAGCAAAGGGGAATTTTCCCTCTTCTTGGCTAGACATATTCAAAGAGAAGCCAGACGGTTAACATCTGGTTGCAGGAATTGGTTCCTGGTTGCAATATGCAGGTTCTTTTTGTCTAGACTAGTGAAAAGAAAGGCTAGGGGTAATAAGATAGCAAGTGTTCCAATACTTGAAGGGCTGCCACAAAGAAAAGGTGGGTGGGAATCAACCTATTTTCTAATGTGCCAGAAGGCAAGAGAAAAAATAATGGATGGAAACTAATCAGGGAGAGGAGCAACCTAAGGAGAGATTTGAAATGTGTTTATATATTAGTAGCTCGGCTTCATACTTAGGCTCTTGGTTTGAGCTCTGGGCTTGGCAATTTGGTTGAAGACATTTCATCACCATTCGAGGAGACATTGTCAGTGGGTTTTGAGTTGTGCTCATCTGTCAGAACACAGGTCCTTAAATACCTTCTTACAAGATGCAAATTCATCTGAACTGTTGTTTGAATATTTCTGAGTCACGGTCGGATTGTTTGATTGGCTGGCTGTTGTTGCTGGGCTATACTTAAGTACCATCTGTGTGATGCAAATTAGGATTGGAGTTGTTTATCTGGGTGTTTCTGAGTCATGGTCTGGGTTCAGCTTGTTTGATAGTTTGAATGGCTGGCTGACGTGGTCCGATTTCTTGTGAGCCATGCGTTATAATTTTGTGGCTGCAAAGTGAGGTGCCTGTTTGTTATAAATACTGCCTTTGGGGTCATGGTTGGTGCAGTTCTTTCATGCTCAGAGATTGGTAGACTGGTTTGATGTAAATGTGTCAATATGTTTATTGACTTGTTGGTGGAAAACAAGGAGAGATTTCCTAACAGTGAGAACAATTAACCAGTGGAAAAGCTTGCCTTCCGAAGCTGTGAATGCTCCACCACTAGAGGCTTTTAAGAAGAGACTGGACAGCCACCTGTTTGAAATAGTATATGATCTCTTGCTTGTGTAGGGGGTTGGACTAGAAGACCTCCAAGGTTCCTTCCAACTCAGTTATTCTGTTTTAAGTAGATTCCTAGACAGGCAGGAAGATTGTCTTGATGGCCTAAATGGTTCCCTTCAACTCTAAATTGTATTATTTATGGGACCCAAAAGGGAAAGCAATATTTGGCTTTCCAAATGTGGCTTAATCTGTGATTTGGCTTTATGATCCAAACCTTTTAACCAATCCAACCTTATAACCTACCCACCAGAAGTATCCGCAAGGCAGAGAATCAAAAGGAACAAGATGGCAAGCTGTTATAATACAAGCCCTTCTCATTCGTACGTATATCAATATCACATCCACACAGGCAAAAGGGACATAGTGTGCACTGTAATGCCATATGTACTATCTTGCCTGTTTTGACCTCCTCCCCTGGATGCTGTTGTCCACATTTGCAAGGTAGGAGAAGATAAAAAAAGAAGACAGAATATGGAATTGCCCTACACAGTTGATTGACTGCTTTTAGTTTGTGCCTGGCAGAGCACTGATCAAATATAGAAACTGTTCTGACTTTGAAAAGCCAGCTCTCATGAGATACACCAGGGTGGATCTTTCTAGAAATTCACTTTAAACCTGTCAGTTGCCAGATCTTCAAACAGCAGGGCAGTCCCTTAGATTCTGCTTTGTTAATTAATTTTTTAAAAAAAGAATCTCTAATTGGGAACAATTTGCATTAACAAAATGACAACCGTACAGATGTTGCAAACAATATTGTAGAGGTTCTAGAACTATATAAGCTATTAAACTCAATGGGATGAATTGAAAAGGCTTGCTGAGAATCTAGCAGGGCATTTTCTCCCAAACAGATGCAAAAGACTTCATGATTTCCATAAATGTGCAATATGTTCTGAAATATAGTGCATGTTTAAATAAGCCAACTCCCACCTATCTTTAACACAATACCAAGAGAACACCTGGAGCCCTTAGCAATGTTTTTACTCTTCTTTCCTTTACTCTTCTTTTTAGTTGCAATTTCTCTATCCAGACTGATATTAGTCCAGCCCACTCCTCCTCTGGGAGAGGCAGTGTGGTGGCTCAGTGGTTAAGACACTGTTGGCTGGAAAGCCAGCAGCCCAGGTTTGAGACCCGAGTGCCATGTAACAGGGTGAGCTCCCATCCTCACCTCAGCTTCTGCCAACCTAGCAGTTCAAAAGCATGCAAGTGTGAGTAAATAATTAGATATCACTTTGATGGGAAGGTAACAGGGTTCCTCATGCCTCAGCATATAATCGTGCTGGCTACATGACTACGGAATTATCTTCAGACAGCAATGGCTTAATGACCTTGAAATGGAGATGAGTACCACCCCCTATAGTCAGCTATGACTAGTAAAGTAAAATCTGCAGAGATTCCTTTAAAAAAAAAAAACTCCTCCTCTAGACCAATCCTAACTTGTCATCCCACCCCATCCTCCCTTGCCAATTTACTGGCTAAATTTCTTCTCTGGTAGAAGCTTGCTGTCCTCTTTACCTCCATTGACTAAGCATGCTGACAATATTTCCGAGCTCCCCTTCTTCTTTAGTCCACGGCCAAGAGTGAAACTCCACTCGGAAGAAAGAAACTCCACTTGATACTTTCTCCCTTTTTAAGCACTCTTGCTTACCCATCAGTAGACATCCTATTTTTAAGTTGCTGTGTGTATCGGTCTCACACCCAGCATCACTATTCAGTTCTATAACCTGCTTCCTCAACGTTTCATTTTTGACTTTCTGCCCTTATCAACTCCAAAGTAATAACAATTACACAATCTTTCTCTTAATCTCTTGCTTTTATTTATCTTAGTGCATACAAGGATTTGTTTCCACTGATTTTGATTTCTAGGTCATAAATCACAAATCCTCGCTATTTAGGCTTTAAATTCTTTCCTTCTGCTGAAATCCTGCAACTTTATTCCTTCAATTATTTCTCAATACTAAATGAAGTCAACTAGATTATAAAGGTTAAGGTAAACATATGTGCTAGTCATTCCTGACTCTAGGGGGTGGTGCTCATCTCCGTTTCTAAGCTGAAGAGCCAGGGCAGTCCAAAGACATCTCCATGGTCATGTGGCCGGCATGACTAAATGACAAAAGTGCATAGAACACTGTTACCTTCCCACCAAGGTGGTCCCTATTTTATTACTTGCATTTTTACATGCTTTCGAACTAGGTTGGCAGAAGCTGGGGCAAATAATGGGAGCTCACTCCATTACATGGTGCTAGGGATTCAAACTGCCGAACTGCCGACCTTTCTAATCGAGAAGCTCAGCGTCTTAGCCACTGAGCCACCACATCCCCCAACTAGATTATACTTAGGTTCAAATTATCCTACTTGGACACATGCAAAGTCCTAATTCTCTGAGGCTGGGAGTGCTAGAAATATGGAAGGAAAAAGAAGAAGAGGATGACCAGTAGAAGGGTAAATGGACTCAGTTACTGTGAAGATGGGGTTGTCACTGAACAGCTGAACAACCAAGTTACAGACAGATCATCATGAAGAAAAAAAATCTATCTGCTTGTTAAAAGTTGACGACTACTTGATGACATGTACTCATTCAATCAATCAGATTGTATTATACTACGTGGTTGAATAAAACTATTAAAATTAAAACTATTAAAAGTAAAACTATCTATGGTTTAAAATGTGTGAATGTTGCCACTCACATGAAGTGAAAGCAGTACATGAATCCAGCACATAGGTTAGTATCAAGGAGATGTTCTCACAGTCTAAACATCCAGGAATCGGAAAGTTACAGGTAGCACGTGACTTACAACCAGAATTAAGTCCAACATTTCTGTTGTTAAATGAGACATTTGTTAATTGAATTTTGCACCTTTCTTGCCACAGTTGTTAAGTGAATTCCTGCAGTTGTTAAGTTAGTAACATGGTTATTAAGTGAATCCGGTTCCCCCATTGAGTTTGCTTGTCAGAAGATCGCAAAATGGGATCACATGACCCCAGGGCACTGAAATCATCATAAATATGAGCCAGTTACCAAGCATCTGAATTTTGATCACGTGACCATAGGGATGCTGCAAAGTTAAGTCTGAAAAATAGTCCCAAGTCACTTTTTTCATTGATATTTTATCTTCAAATGGTTATTAAATGAACTGTTGTAAGTTAAGGACTACCTGTATTTAGATTCTAGATATATCAAGTGACACATGACATAATAAAGCAAATAACATCAGGGAATTTGACTTTGTTTTGCTTGTCCTGAGTTGGATAGCAATAGCAATAGCACTTAGACTTATATACCGCTTTATAGTGCTTTACAGCCCTCTCTAAGCGGTTTAGAGAGTCAGCATATTTCCCCCAACAATCTGGGTCCTCATTTTACCCACCGTGGAAGGATGGAAGGCTGAGTCAATCTTGATCCTGGTGAGATTTGAACTGCCAATTGCAGGCAGCTGGCAGTCAGCAAAAGTAGCCTGTAGTACTGCATACTAACCACTGCACTACCGTGGATCAAATAAGTGTAATGAAAACTCTTAAGATGAAGCAGCAGGAAAGGCTTATCTTAATAATTCTGTAACCCAAACAAAAGATGAATTTAATAAAGTTTTCTTAGGAATAAATTGTCTTGCTTTTTCATTAGTTACTTAGATGCCTACTTTTTAGATTTCACTATGACTCATTTCAATTTCCATTTCTGCATTTAGATTTCTAATTACAAAGAAAGAAGTTTATCTTCAGTAGATATACTTTGCTGTACAGAAATACAGGGCAGAGTGGAGGGAGAGAGAGAGAGAGAGAGAGAGAGAGAGAGAGAGAGAGAGAGAATTGACAGTTTTTATACAACCTCTTCATAAACCATTCCGTACATATATTATCACTTTGAGAGACAAGGTCAAAATGGACCTGAAATTATTTTTCTACTGTAATTAGTTTGCATTCCAAATGACGGCTAGTAGGAGGATCATATATACAGTATATACAGTCTTTAGGGGTTTGTATGTGGGGTCTTGGAGTAGGTTGGTTAGCTTGGTTTGGTAGTCAGATGTGTTCATAACCACTGTCGCGTTGCCCTTGGCTCAGATACGTAGATGACACCTTCATAATCTGGCCACACGGGAAAGAAAAACTGAACAACTTCCTCACATACCTCAACAGCCTACACCCCAAAATACAATTCACCATGGAAACAGAAGCCAACAATCAACTTCCCTTCCTAGATGTCTTGGTATACAAAAGATCCAATGGCTCCCTAGGACACACCATCTACCAGAAGAAACACATACTAACCGCTATCTACATGCACTCTCACACCACCACCCAGCACAGATCAATTCCAGAGCCAAGACACTCATCTCCAGAACAAAATGCTTAGCCGATGAACAACACCAAAAACCGAACTACACACTCTCACCAACGTACTTACAGCCAATGGATTCCAAAGAAAGAAGATTACCCACCTAATCCAAAAAGAAACCCCAACCAAAATCCAAGACAGAGAACAAGAAAACGGCAAAGCCCTCCTCCCATATATAAAAGGCACTACAGACAAAATTAGCAAGATCCTCCAAAAACACAACATCAAAACAGCATTCTGCACAAACAGAAAAATATCCACCATCCTAAGAAACCCCAAAGACAAAATCGAATTAGAAAACCAAGGAGTATACGAAATCCCTGCACTGCCTGCCCTACCACATACATTGGACAAACTAACAGAAGAATAAGTGCACGCATTGAAGAACATAAGAACTCAATCAAAAAGAAAAAACGACCTCTTCCCTGGTCCAACACCTCAAAGCCACAGGACATGAAATTGATTTAAAAATACCAGAACTATCGCCAAAACCGAACACTTCAACAGCAGAATAATCAGAGAAGCCATAGAGATAGAAAAACGCCCACACAGCATGAACAAATGAGATGACACCTCCCGCCTTCCAGCCATTTGGAAACCCGCCTCATGAACAGACGAGTACCTAACATGAAGAAGGACACCAGACCCACACCCATGAGAGCCACACAAGATGCCACCACCACACTTCCATATAGAAAACAGACTCCCACCCATTCAGAAAATGAGACACGACCATGGACCAGAAGCTGCACTGCAGCTGCATCACTACCCACTTCAAACCCTCTGAGCCATACATGAAGCAAACCGACACCCACTATGAAGATGCAGCAGGACCACGTACTAGAAGCCAAACAGCAAGATCACAACTCACCAGCTCAAATCCCCAGCAACTAAGACTAACCTGAGCACAACCAAGCCCCCACCTGAACAGAACACGCCTCCAACCAATCAGAACACGGCTAACCCCCAACCAATCAGAACACAGCCAAACCCCCTACCAATGAGAACACACCCCACCCAATCAGAACACAGCCAAGCCCCCACCCAATCAAGTCCCACCCCCACTGGCAGTTAAAAGGAGGAAGCAGCTGCAATCTCACATTACTCTGAGAAGCACAGAGCCGGAGACAGAAGCCTGAAGATGATGAATGAGACTTCATCAAACGTTGCCTAGATACTTTGAATCTTACGCGGGAGAAAACCGAACAACCAAAGATCCATATATATATATATATATATATATATATATATATATATATATATATATATATATATATATATATATATATATATATATTCTTAACGGTACTTACATGTATGGCATTCAGCTTTGTTTGGGTATTTTCCCACATCATTGTAGTTGTGCTTTTAAAGTTGTAGCAATGCTTTGGCAGAATCTCATCTGCCATCATCAGGCTTCTGTATAGTGTACAGAATATATATATATATGTATATGTATATGTATATATATACATACACATACACTGTATATATACTGTATATATATATATTGGAATGATGTTTTGTTTAGAATAATTTTAATATATTTCAGCAACAGCCACAAATATAATTTTCATCTGTGATAAGATTCAAACGAAACCAAAGGGATTATGCTTTTGCATGAAAGGATAGGTATGGATTGCAAACATGGTGGATAATTTTCTAGACAAGACGAATATTGTTTAATAGCCAAATGTTAAAGCATAAGCCTACTCACAAATAAGTACCAATGAATTTAATCTACTTACTGCTAAGTAAGCAGGTATCAAACTGTAGCTTAAGAAACCCAAATATTTCATTCTTAAAGCTGTATGACGTGATAACGTATTCATAATTATTAAAAGAACAGTGATTTGAATGTGATTTCAAAGCTGGAAAGTCACAAAATGACTGACATTTTCAAATGATTTCCCAAGCGCTCAACAATTTTAAATACACTGCTATCTGTATTTGAGTTCTTCTGAAGGAGTAACAATTTAAAAAAAAATTGAATGCTTTTTAAAAAAAATGGTTTATATTTACAAATATACAAATTGGGCATAGGTGAAGATTGAGGAATTCTAAGAGCTGCAGGTTAATACCTTTGGGTGTAGTGGAGTGCAGCCTGGACTCCCAGGAAAGAGGGACTTCTTTCTAGAAGGCAAAGAGATAGATCTTGAATAAACAGGAAGTGGGCTAGGATGGCCCATCCCTAGTAGTTTATAGAGTATATCTATAATTATGGAGATGGTTGCTTTTGTCTGGCAAAATTCTGTCTGTAGGTGAACAATAATAAAGAAGTAATTTCACATATTGTTCTTGGTGCCTGATATCAATCATACCAGATTCATATCCACATAACTATAAATATACTCTGTGAACTGCTAGGAGGGGACATCTTAGACCTCATTCTCCCTACCAATCTTTCCAAGGTCCTCTGCTGGGATTCCAGACTATATTCCACCATGCTGGAAAAGATCAACTACCATATAGCTCTTCTGTCATCAAAAAAGAGAGTGGTCTGTGTTTTTTTCCTATACAACAGGAAGAAAAAAAGAAAAGGTAGCCAGATAAAATCCTTATCAAAAGAATACAGTTACATTCTAGGATTTTTTAAAAAGGACTTAATTAAGATCAGAAATGGGAAAGATATTAGATAGATGATGTCTTATTGAAATAAGCAGATTAAACATTGTAGTTTATTCTTTGTCTTGCTGGTGTGGGAAGAAATATCCATCTGGTTCAGTTCCAATCCAGGACAAAGGCATTGGAGACAAAATGGAAGCTGATTGGATGAAGCAGAACCACCAAGCATGTGTGATTCTGGACAGTTGACTACAGTTGAGGGTGCGGGGTTTTTAGACTTTTTCTTGGGCTTTGAACTTGAGCTTCCTGTTCCTGTGCAAGAACATGTATTCTATTGGCTGTTGTCAGACTCCCATGGTGCCATGGACAAATTCTAGGGGTTGGTCTGAGCTAAGCTTGGTTGAAGTTTGGCTGATGCAATGAAGGGGCTTGTTGCACAATTCTTATTGTGGCTGAGGGCCAACCCTACATTTGTTCAGACCTTGCTGCAGGTTTACTAAATCTGCATTTCTGAAAACTGGCCTCAGCATAGTAACTGCTTGGGAGCAGGAAACTGGGGCTCTGAGTTTCTGTCTCCCTTAACATTTTTATTTCTCTTTTGGGGAAATATTTTATCCTACCCTTTTAAATATTTCTCATTTTTTTTTCATTCTTCTAGAAGAGGGGTGGGTGCTAACTTTCTACACTGGGAAATGTAATGATGATTTTGCACCTTCAATCATGATCACCTCAGAATCCCAAATATTATATAGTAATAATAGGAAGTGCGCTTCTTTAAGACTGGTTGATTTTTCTTTAACAGAATTTGGAGCCTTGACTTCCTTACCTTGATGCTTAATTTCTGAAGTTGGAAGATCCCTCACTAAATTCCCTTGCAACACCCTATTTGCCTCTCTGTCATCCATTCTACCTATCACCAACTCATACTTTCATCATATGTCTTCATCTCTAATTTTCCTTTTTGTCTCAGCATTTTATGCAGCAGCAGAAAAGGGTTGGAATCCTTCACTGTGATGTGCAGACTTAAGTAGCTCTCTTTGACCATTCTTTGGGCTTCACTTTGGTCTTTGTGAAACTTCAAGATGCTACTCAGCCTGAGCTATGGCATTTTCTTTGAGTGAGATATCTCTAAAGATTTTTTTGCTCCATATCTAGAGTGCAAAACATTTTTCCCCAACTGGCATTTAATAATATCATCTGGCAATGCAAAAAGAAAGTGCATAACTCACACCAGGGTTCTTTAATTTACTAAGGAGATATACATCAGATTGTTATCTCTGAATTAATTGCCAAGTCTTATCCTTGGCATTTAAGGGAATCTCTATAAACTTCTGGAATTTATGTCAGCAGATACTTCACAGCTAAAATTACCTGCAGAGAATGTTTATGTCCTTTGCCACATCAAGATGATTTTGCTGAATTTTAATTACCTTTATTCTTTACCTTGCTGATTGCCCACTTATCTGCAAAAAAATTAATTATAACAAAGAAATAATATTAAATCCCATTGGCTGCATTTAACTTGCATGGTGTGAGTTGTTATTGTGCTCCCAATAACTAGCATTTGTAAGGACTCAGGGTTTTGTGGAAAACTCTTTGTGATCTTATTATCAAAGTTAGGCTTAACAAATTAATAAAAGCAAACATTTTTAGTTATTTATGGAATCCCTTCAATCTTTCATATAAATCATGATTAAACCAGTATTCTTCAAAATGATCTAAACCTATTTTTGAAATAAGGAAGATGATTACCAATTTCAAAACTAGCCAGAATCCACTTTAGTCCACAGTTTGATACCTTGGTGTGTTCTAAAGTAGATTGCCACATATTTCTGATTAAGTGAGGACCTGTGATTAATTCAAGATTTGGTGTGGTTAAATTTGCTGCAAGAAAATTTGGTTGCCCACTGTTCCAAATCATATTGGTTTTTCTAAATAGAATAGAATTCTTTATTGGCCAAGTGTGATTGGATACATAAGGAATTTGTCTTGGTGTATATGGTCTCAATTTACATAAAAGAAAAGATACATTAATCAAGAATCATACGGTACAACACTTAATAATAGTCATAGGGTACAATAAGCAATCAAATCATACTAAGAAAGTCAATAAAAATAGTTACGATACAAGCAACAAGGTTATAGTCATATAGTCATAAGTGGGAGGAGATGGGTGAAAGGAAGGATGGAAGGATTAATAGTAATAGTTTTCATTAAAAGTAATAGAAATTCCTCTTTCAAACACTTCCAAAGTGATGTGTATAGAATACTTCAAACAGGGTCACATGAAAACAGTATCAGTGGTCAGTCAAACAAGAGGGGTTGATCAAAATAGTTGGCAGTAAAGGTTTAAGTTCCTATATATTGTGATACCTTGATGAAGAATGCATGCTATGGAGCTCATATGTTCCTATTACTTTCTGCAGAAATGATTTCTTTTGCCAGCTGAAGAAATGAAGTAAATTTCCTATCCATTGGGCTTTATCACTTGAGTTGGATAGAAATGTTATTTGCATGCATGGGCTATTCAAATCACTCCTAATGGATCTTTGAATGACACATTTGTCCTTAAGTCTTCTTTAACCTCCAATACTGCTGAGATCAGGGTTAGTTTCAGTAGCATCTGGAGATGTCATTTTATGCATCTGTTCAGAAATCTAGTAACGGTTGGCATCCCCTTAATCCATTGCCAATTGCTTCAGTGTACTGAGACTCATTTTATTCCTTGTTACAGAACCTTTAAAGTTAAAACCAAATTTCCCTCAAAACTTATACAATTGCTCTTCACTTTTTAGTTCATTTTCCTCTTTCTCCACAAATACTTAGTTGGCCAGCCCGACATCACTTGTGTGATCAAATGCCACTTTTGCTAGCAGATTGTTTTGCTAGCATTCTGCCAGCAAAAATGGAGCTCATGAGGGTCAAATGCAACCCTCCTGGGTTCCATTTTCAGTTGTGATGGCCTCCTACAGCCCTCTGCCAACAAAAATGGAACCCAGGAGAGCTGTGTGTGGCCCTCCCGAGCTCCATTTTCACTGGCAGATGCACCACAGGCTGGTCCTTCACTGTTTCCAGGGCTTTTTCTCCACAAATACTTAGTTTATGCTGAGAAGTAATTAATCCATTCTCCAGTCTTCATCTCTTTCAGAACAAACACAGAATAAATAATATTTTAATTAATTTTTGAAGATATCCTCCTCCTCCTTTTTGTTGTTGTTGTTAGTTGCAAAGTCATGTCTGACACATCGCGACCCTATGGACAATGTTCCTCCAGGCCTTCCTGTCCTCTATCATCTTCTGGAGTCCATTTAAGCTCACACAGATTGCTTCAGTCACTCCACCCGGCCATCTCATTCTTTGCTGTCCCCTTCTTCTATTGCCCTCAATCTTTCCCAGCATTATGCTCTTCTCCAGTGAGTCCTTCCTTCTCATTAGGTGGCCAAAGTATTTGAGTTTTATCTTCAGGATCTGGCCTTCTAAAGAGCAGTCAGGGTTGATCTCCAGTCCTAATCTAACATTTTAGTATTCTATTCACAGTTGCACAAAAACTCAGGATTGCACATGATCTATCTTTAGGATAAGTTGTTTTGTGGGAAGCATAACTTATACATTAAGAGAGTAGAACATCATCTTGAACTGAATCTAAATATTCCCCTGACCAGCTTCTCAGCTACACAGTAATGGCTTAGCATAGGCTAAAAGTCTGTAGAGCAGGGGTCAAACTCAATTTCATTGAAGGCTGCATCAGGGTTGTGTTTGACCTCGGGAGGCAACAGTGGGCATGACCAGAGAGGGGGCGTGGCCAGCTTGACATCCATCGTGTGATCAAATGCCACTTTTGCTTGTCATTTGTTTTGCTAGCACTCTGCCAGCCCTCCCAAGCTCCATTTTCACTGACAGAGGCAACAAGGGCTGGTCCAGCTCCATGGGCCTTGAGTTTGACATCCCTGCTATAGAGATTCTCAGTCATTCAGGTCATAGATGTCCCAAAGTTGCTTTTTCAGGAGGCAACTGGACTTTTTCTTCTGAAGACATTTCACTTCTCATCCAAGAAGCTTCTTCAGCTCTGACAAGATAGTGGGGAATAGAAGGATTTATATTCCTTGCAGACAGCTGGTAATCAGCATCCTTTTAGAAGGTTGTTGAAGCACTTGGAGGTTTATCTGTGTCCTCAGGGTCCCCTGAGTAGTGCTCCTGTACAGACTCCTCATATCCTAGACATAAACTGTTTCAACTCCTTCCCTAAAAAACAACACTACAGAGCACTGCACACCAGAACAACTAGACACAAGAACAGTTTTTTTCCTGAAAGCCATCACTCTGCTAAACAAATAATTCCCTCAACACTGTTCAACTATTTACAAAGTCTTCACTACTATTACTGTTAATCTTCTCATCACTCCTTATCACTCATCCCTTCCCACTTGTGACTGTATGACTGTAACTTTGTCGCTTCTATCCTTATGATTTATATTGACTGTTTCCTAGTATGATTTGATTGCTTATTGTACCTTATGACTATCTTTAAGTGTTGTACCTTATGATTCTTGACTCTTGATGAATGTATCTTTTCTTTTATGTATACTGAGAACATTTGCACCAAGACAAATTCCTTGTGTGTCCACACACTTGGCCAATAAAGAATTCTATTCTATTCTAATCTATTCTGTAGTCTGCAAATTTTCCTCTGGAAATCCATTAACATAGGCTATTATAAATAGAGAATCCTCAAAATATTTGGACCTTAAGAAATTAAAACAGCAGATAATCTTAAAACCTATAAAGGAAAAGGAAATGTTTTCCCTGACCAAGAATATCCAACTCTAAGGGAAAGTACTCATCTCCATTTCTTAGCCCAGAGAGCCAACATTGTCTGAAGACACTTCCATGGTCATGTAGCCAGCATGATTATACATGGAATGATGTTACCTTTTCACCAAAGTGGTACCTATTTATCTACTTGCATTTATATGCTTTCAAACTGTTAGGTTTGCAGGAGCTCAGGCAAGTAACGGGAGATCACCCGATTGCATGTTGCTTGGATCTCAAACCTGGGCTGTCAACTTTATAGCTGACAAGCTTGGTGTCTTTAACTACTGAACCATCATGCCCTTGACAAACATATAGATAGGTGGAAATCTAAAAACTGTCAGATTAGGAGGATCCAGACTTACTGAAAATAGTCCTTAAAAAAGGACTAACTCTCTTCAAAGGGACTGCTATATTTTCTGATTATTTGTTTATTGCATTTTTATTGTGCCACACTCCACAAGGACTGGGTACAGTAAAAGGGAAAAAAGTCCACAGGATAATAAATGAATATAACATAACCAAGAAAATCCATAACAAAACACAATTACTAATTCAACATTTGCATTTAAGCCAAGAATATTAGGTTTCCAACCATCCACTCTCTCCGTGCTTCCATTCTTCTGAATAGTTCCATTATCATAGCTTTTCTGGCTCAGGAACAATCAGATTTCCATTGGAAAACTCTTCAAAGAGTGGGTGCTACTATTGGGAAAAATATTTTTTTCACTTCCCCCTTAAAATATTTACAGGGGAGAAACCTTCATCATTATTTTATAGGATGCACAGACAGGATGGGTAGGATCTTCTTGAAGCAATTGGTCCTCCAGGATGTCCTCCTTCACTGAAAGGTTCAATGTGCACATGAGTGAAAGTGTGCAAAAAAAAGGGGATTCCTAACACAAGCCATTCCCTTCTTGGTACCCAACAACTAATGATCTTCAGCAGAAACAGTGCAGTCCTGCCTTCTCCTATTTCCCTAGAGATTTCCAATTATGGCCTTGGTACCAAAAGTAACTAGTTCCTTGAACTCCATACAAAATATCCACAGTGTAATGAATAATAAGTTCTTATATGAAAAAAGTCACAAGCTAATTCTAACTACATGGATTACTGCTTGAAATTATTTAAATGTCTTTAACAGTGCTCATACCTCTATCACAGTAGTCTTGCTATTTCACACAATTCCCTTTACTCACACAGACTTCAGAAAGGGTCCTTTCTCCCTCCATCTCCTTCTTACATTCCCTCACTCTTCACTTTTTACCATTCAAAAGTTGTTGTTATTTGCATCGTTGCCCATCCAAAACAGAAATGGATACCTGGTGAATTCCCCACAACATCTCTAGTCCCATGCTATAAATAATGGACGATGAATAGCAAATTAGCAATGTGCATGCTGTTTGGAAGGAAAGAGCCTGGAGGCTGAAATGTGTTTGCATAAACTATAAGTCAAACAATTACCCAATGACAAATGCTTTCATAAAAATCCAAATAGGTGTGGGGTTCACTCAAGGTGAATGCTAAGTTCTCACCTAAATTATTCACAGAAAACAATTGAGCCAAGGAATGTTGTTGTTGACAAATCGAAGGTATTTCTTATGGGGGGCTTGGGGATGAATAATTTGAGCTAGTCATGCCCAGAGCTGGATTTTAAATCAACTACAATAACACAAGAGAGATTTTACTGGCAATATTCCTGAAACTGATAAAACCCCTTTTTAATACAGAGCATTTAGCAAGCTTTTTTTTTCAATGCAATTCAAAAAGGATGCATGTCAAAGAGGAGAGAAGAATGATCAAAGTTTTTTGGGAGAAAAGGGCATTCCAACCATGTTCCGTCATTGCCCTCTAAAAAAAAAAACTTGACAGAAACTGACTTAAATAGAAATTCACCTTGGAATAAAAAATGGAAAAGAAACATTCTCTGGGCCTATTTATTGAATAATAATTGGGGTGAGTTGATTATGGTTTGGATTGATAGGAAAAAGAGCATCAACTGGAGGTAATAAAAGGAATAGCTGATGGGTCTTTATTTTTAGCTCACACCAGAAAGAAAGCTCAAACTTCAGGAACTATAGAAAGTATGTTGTGGTCCATAGATTAGTAAGAAGACTCTTGTCGATAGACTTGTGCATGGATGGATTTACTTACTTTCTATAGCTGCCCACCTCAAATAAGTGACTCTGGGCCATAATCAATCATAAAATAGTTTAAAACAGTTACAATATAAGACAAATTAAATATAGATGGCAGCTAGGAGCAAACAACCACCATGAATATATGATGTAGGTGATATACCTGAGAATGGGGATAGGGGTTGGAGAGAGATGTTATAGTCTGCTAAAATGCTTTGTAGCAATTTCTGGATAGATTGTGTGACCTGGTGAAGTGCAGAGTCATTTGAGGAAGCCAAGCAGGGTCTTGATGGAAAAAAAAATAGTGCAATGCAGGGAGCACATGATTGTTTGAACTGCTGATAACAAGAGAAAGGAACACCTAATCCTTGGTCAGTAATAAAGTCCAATGCAACCCCTAAACTCAGCCAAATGGAAATCTGCTCTTTAAAATGCAGTGAAGAAGGATGGGTTTATCCACAACATTAATGTAAGTGAAGAATAAAATTAGGGAAAATGGTTTCCAAAATTATTTCTATGAGATCCAAGGCAGCTAATCTTGATTAGACACTCTATCCTACAGGAAGGATTTATATTAGCTGTGTGAATAGCCAATTTCTTTCAAGCACAAGTTATCATTAAAATGTAAAGGTAAAAATCTCTAAAAGTGGTCCCTTGCCAGTTACATCCACATGATCCACTATAGATGGGAGACAAGGAATGTCATGGTCTCCATCCCCTAAGGAGGTAAATCTGGCAGGACCTAGAAGAAAGGCCTTCTCCATAGTAACTCCCTCCCTCCCTCCCTCCCTTTGGAATATTGTCCCTTCAGAAATTAGGTTGCCCCCCACTTTGACACTCTTTTGTAAAGCCCTGAAGATTTGGTTTTACCAGTGGGGCTGGGGAAACCAGAGAGGAATGGAGTCTGTCAAATAATTCTATTTGACCCTATGTTGTCCCTCGGGGTGGGGGGAATACTGTTTTCCCCTCCTAAACTGTGTTTTTATTGCCCGTAAGTTGCCTAAAGTCACTGTGAGTGACTAGGCAGCCATATAAATTTCATAACTGACAGATAGATAGATAGATGATAGATAGATAGATAGATAGATAGATAGATAGATAGATAGATAGATAGATAGATGATAGACAGACGCAGACACAGACGCAGACGCAAATGCAAACACAGATGCTGACACAGACACAGAGAATAAAGAATGTATGGAAAATATGAAAGAGCTCCAACTTCCTTAAGATTTTGAGCAGGCCTGGGTTAACCTGTATCTAAGTAGCTATTATTACAGGACTATAGATATGCACATCTTAAAATTGCTGAGAAATACTGGTATAGCTCAAGGCTCATTATGTCTTACATCAAGCAACCACCATTAACAATAACGCCATTAGCTACAATGATGGTAGACTCTGCTAGGTCTCTGGATTCTTGTATAGACTGGCACAGGGTCTGAAATCTAAGCATTTTCAAGTGTTTATTGCCTTTATATTCCATATTTCCTTATGAGGGCTCAAAATGTCATCATCCATCATTTTACCTTCGATGATTCTGCAACAAATGATGGACTGGGAAAAAGGATTGTCTCAAAGACATCCAAATGAGCTTCTGTGGTTGAACTTCCATTCTGGCTTTCCCAGAATAATAACACTCAGATACTGCAACATTGATTCCCTGATGCTTGTTCATTTTAACTTGACTTTTTCTTCTGTTTCTAGAATGGTGTTTCTCCTGTTAATTGAAATTGTTTCTGCTGTTTTCAGTATGGTATGCCTACAAATACCTTTGTCTAAGTAAAGCTTTGGAAATCCATCTTAGACTTAGCTTTGGGGAAAATTCAGCTGGCAACTTTAATTTTAATATGCTTAAACTATATTTATGCTCTTCATGGCACCTGGGTTCCAAGATATTTTTCACAATACCTATCAAACAGTTTCTTACAAGAGAATTGCAGCTTGGCTGTATTTTTTTTTCTTTTTCAAAGTGCTTGCATATGTTTGGGAAATGTGTTGACCACTTGAACCATAAACAAGAATTGTATTATTCAGAGCAGCCTGCAGAGGTGTGAGAGGTTCAGAGTTTTCAACAGACAAATATATCTTAGTTTAAGGATTACAGCAATATTTTTCAGTGGCCAAAAGCTATCAACTTTTGAATCCTTTTTTTCCCATGAGCAGTTTAAAAAGCTTTTCTGGCTCAGTACTCTGCATGGATTCCATTTTATTTTAAAACTCCAAACGTAATACAGTTGCTTTCAAGTATGGGTTTACAACAGGGGTGGGATTCAAAGTCTTTAACAACTGGTTCTGTGGACGTGGCTTAGTTGATGGGCGTGGCTTGGTGGTCATGTGACTGGTGGGCACGGCTTGGTGGCCATGTTATTGGCTGGCCATAGCCAACTTAATATCCCTCACATCGAGGCACGCATTTCCTCGCCTGGCCTCTCCTGATTGTAGGGATGCTGCAACAGTCGTAAGTGTGAAAAAGGGTCATAAGTCACTTTTTTCAGTACTATTGTAACTTTGAATGGTCACTCCACACAATCAAAGTACTAGCAAAGGAGGGAAAAAAATACTCCAGAGATATTCCTGAGACAGGATGTCTAGTCCTGCCAAGAATGTAATAAGGGTTAATGGAGAGACAGTTTCTGTAAACAACACCAGAATGTTTCCTTCCTGCCTTCCTTAAAGGATTAGGCCAGTAATTTCTTCTAACAACTGGTTCTCCGAACTGCTTAGAATGTTAACAACAGGTTCTAGTGAATAGGTGCGAACTGGTAGAATCCCACCTCTGGTTTGCAAGAATAACAAACATATTCTTAACCTCAGTTTTGATCTTAGGTGGGGAAAAAAATCCCCAATTTTGATGTTACGTGGAACCCTCCCTCTATTTTGATCTCAGGTGAAACTTAACTTTGTTCCTACCACTTATCCCATTCATCCATGTTTATTATTTCATATTGTAATTTAGCTACAGACTCTATAAAATGCATCACTTCATGTAAGTATCTATGGCAGGGGTGTGAAACTCGATTTCAATGAGGGCCGCATCAGGATTGTGTTTGACCTCAGGGGGCTGGGGTGGGTGTGGCCAGGGTGAGCATGGCCAGCATGATGTCACTTGTGTCGGGGGTGGGGGTGAGAAGATTAACAGCAATGGTAGTGTACACTTTGTAAATAGCTGAACAGTGTTGAGGGAATTATTTGTTTAGCAGAGTGACGGCTTTCGGGGAAAAAACTGTTCTTGTGTCTAGTTGTTCTGGTGTGCAGTGTTCTATAGCATCGTTTTGAGGGAAGGAGTTGACACAGTTTATGTCTGGGATGTGAGGGGTCTGTAAATATTTCCATAGCCTGGTTTCAGTAAAACAAAGAACAGCTGAATTATGAAAATCAGAATTCCATCTATTTAAGAGATGAATTTCATCCATCTTGTTAGCGTTAATTTGTCAGAAAGATTGAAGGGAGAGGAGTTTTTTTTCCCCCTATTCCTTAGTTTGTTTAAAATTCCTACTCGTTTACCTTATCTCGTCTTCCGGCGTATCGCTTCTTTGCTTTCTTTGTTGTAATCCATAGCACTGCGGGATTGGTTAGAATCTCCTCTGCATTTGCAAAGACAGGTGGGGGTGGGGAATCAGAAAGCAGCTCCTTAAGGAAACATTGCCTAATTCTTAGCAGATGGTCTCGTGAGTATGTTCAGTCAATGCCTAGAGATTTAAATCTATCCCAATCATGTGGGCTTTTGAAATACAATTGAACTCAAGAGCATGTACCAGACTATCTACCTAGAACCTATCATGAGAGTATTGCAAGTGGAGCTGAGCTCGGCCTGAAAGATTTTGTTAACAAAAATAGAGCAGAGTTAAGGCTTTTGACAAGTTATTTTAAAGGGCTAAGAAAACCACCTGAAGTAATTTTATAGGGGAGGGAGGGAGGGAGAGAGAGAGACTATCAAAAGCACTCTGAGATTTCAATAAATAATAAAACTCAATGGCTAGGTATTCATATTGTTATGTCCTGAGGACTCAAGGAGTTCTCACTCAGGTCCACTCACTTTATGTGGGCGTTATTCCCCCCATTCCCATTGGTTGGTTCTCCCCAGCAGCCAGCTATAAAAGCAGGCTGCGGGGTCCAACCGGTTGCTGATTGCTGCGAGCCAGTTCCAGGCTTGGCAAGCACGGTCAGCCCTTTATTGTAAAATAAAGTATTGTTGCACTCATGCTCTGGTTCAGCCTCTCATTGCTCAAACTTAACACTGGCGACGAGGATGGGATGGCTACCAGAAGCACCTTGCAACCGCTGAGTCACTAGCCACCGATCCGCAGCCCAGAGAGAGCGATCGGCTGGCAATAAGAAAACGCTGATCCGCAGCCAGAGAGAGCGGTCAGCCAACAAAACGAGAGATCAAAAAGAGCAAAACGCTGATCCGCAGCCAGAGAAAGCGGTCTGATTCAAAAAGTTAGAAGCGTCTGTAGCCGCTTGTTAGCCCGCTACAGGGAAAAGTGAGCGCTGCGAGCCGCAGCCGCTCTGCATTTGGGCGAAATTCAAGCGGGTGTCATTTGAATTTCGAGCCAGTAGGAGACACAGCACAGCGCTGTAGGAAGTCACTAACGCCCACTTTTGGCGAATCAAGACACCTCCAACGGCTAGCAGCCAACGTGGTAACCCAGAGAGAAAGAGAGGGTAGCAAAAACCTCTCCTGAGCTGATATCACTAGTAACTCACGGCGCTCGTAGTCCCAGAGAGATTTTTTCAGGTAGCCCAGCCGTTCCAGCACCATGAGTTCCAACCCAGTATTCCCGAGGCGTTTAAACCAGACGAAGAGAGAAGTGGGAATCGTATAAGAACCGCTTCAATCATTACATCGATGCGGTCGGCCTGGCGGACAGCGGGAGAGCATCGGAAAAATCCTATTTCCTAATCTACTGCGGAGCCACCGTTTACGATACCGCCGCAGCACTCGTAAGCGCCGAGAATTGAAAAAGCGTTCCGTGGTCGAGTTGCTTGAGATCCTCACTAACCACTACGCTCCCAGGCCTTCACAAATCGCCAGGAGGTTCACGTTCCGTATGAGGAAGCAATCAAGTAAGGAGACCCTCAATCAATATATGGCCGCCCTCAGAACAGCAGCCCTGCACTGCGGGGTTTGGAACATACCTGGAGGACATGCTCTCGATCAATTAGTTTGTGGGGTCAAGGATCTCAACCTACAGAGGCGCCTGCTAGCAAAAAAGACCTCAACCTCGCAAGCGTCGAGGAGGCCCTAGCAGCCGAGCTAGCAACCGAACTCAGCCACCGAAATTCAGGGCCCAAGTGCCAAGCTAGCATCGTTCCCAGTCCATTCGAAGAGATGGAAGCGGAGGAAACCCACAACGATGAAAACGACATCCACCGCCGCCAACGACAGACGGTCGCAGGTAGGGGCCAAACAAGAATACACGGTCCACCCAAGCACATCACATTGTGCCTAGCCTGTGGGGATCGCATCAAAGGCCACCTGCAAGTTTAAAGGAGCCACTTGCAACAACTGCCATAAGAGGGCACATCGAGAGTCTGCCAAGCCCCCAAAGCGCTGCACACAGACCCCCGTCCTCGCACTCGGGACCACAGAGGCAAGTATTAAACTGTCGCACGCACCGCCTTGCCAGGCGTACTTGCCACACTGTTAGTAAAATTTCTCTCCGTTCCCTAGAAGGTAAACGTGCCACATGGAGGTTGACACAGGGTCAGCGCTCTCAATAATCTCGTGGAACACCCTCAAGAGACTCCACCCCAGCCTATCTACTACCCGGCTTCAGAGATGCCAGTTCGGTCTGAAGGACTACCAGGGGAAGGCCATTCCCGTGATCGGCAGAGGCAAGTTCTTTGTCAGTTTTAGAGCTTTTAAAGGCCACCTACCTCTAGTGGTAGTTAACGGCAATCTACCCACCTTATTGGGGCTCGATTGGTTTCCCCACCTCGGCCTAGGGTTAACAGGAGTCCATGCTGTCTCAACCTCAGACACTGACTCCTTATTCGCTGACTACACAGATGTGTTCAGCGAGGAACTGGGTGTTATAATGGAACCCCCATCTCGTTCACCGTTGACCCCCAGGCAGTCCCAATCAGATTAAAACCACGTAGAGTTCCATTTGCTATTCGACCAAAACTAGGCGCTGAATTGGATAAACTACTAAAACAAGGGGTCATTGAGCCAACAGATTTCGCCAAGTGGGAGACGCCCATTGTCACACCCCTTAAAAAGATGGTAGCCTGAGAATTTGCTCGGACTACAAGACAACAATCAATAAATATTTACAAGTTAGCGCCTACCCTGTGCCCGTCATTCAGCACTTATTGCACACATTCGAGCCGGGCAGTATTTTTTTTGCTAAATTGGACATGTCTCAAGCATATCAGCAGTTCCCTGTTGATAACCAAACAGCGGAACTTCAGACCATCGTCACTCACAGGGGCGCCTTCAGGCAAAGCGCCTCCAATTTGGCGTAAGTGTTGCCCCGGGTATTTTTCAATCCCTCATGGGCGGATTTTACAGGGCCTCCTGGTGTAGTACCCTACTTGACGACATCTTGGTCTCGCCAGGACAGACCCCAACTCTTCCAGAGAGTGCGTAGCAGTGTTAGAGAGGTTCAGACAGCATGGCCTCAAGTTAAAAAAGAAAAATGCGCCATTGCCACTAGACAGGTGGACTTTCTGGGTTATAAAATTGACGCCTCTGGCATTCACCCCTGGAGTCCAAGGTTAGGGCAATCCACGAAGCTCCCACACCAACCTCCAAAACGGAGCTACAAGCTTTCTTGGGGCTGCTGAACTTTTATGCATCCTTCTTGCCCCATAAAGCCTCAGTAGCGAACCCCTACACAGATTACTAGACAAAAAGTCACCGTGGCACTGGGGGCACAAAGAAGACCAGGCGTTTAACGCGTCAAATCACTACTTACGTCAGAGGCAGTGCTCATCCATTCGACCCCAACCTTCCTTTAGTACTGGCAGCAGACGCATCCCCTTTTGGAATTGGGGCGGTCCTTAGTCACAGACTCCCCAATGGCGCCGAGGCCCCCATCGCTTTTTCTCCAGGACGCCTCGGCCACGGAGCGAAATTACAGCCAAATAGACAAGGAAGCCCTAGCAGCTGTTGCAGCCGTGAAAAAGTTTCACAATTCCTTTTGGCCACTTCTTCGAACTGGTCACCGACCATAAGCCCCTCCTGGGCCTACTGGCCGGCGACAAACAGACACCTCAAGTCCTTTCCCTAGGATGACAAGGTGGACACTTTTCCTAGCGGCCTACTCATACAAACTTATTCACCGCCGGGCAAAACTCTATCCCACGCCGACGCTCTCAGTCGCTGCCCTTACCCGCTCCGGCTGAAGACCCAGCTCCTGTCAACGCTTCATTTTCAAATCACCCAGTTGGACCTGCCCATCACCGCCCTTGACATCGCCGCTAAAACCAAGGCAGACCAAACGCTCGCCCAGGTGCTCGACTGGGTAAGGAGAGGTGGCGGGAGGCAACGTTGATAATAAATTCACACCCTTTAAGACTCGCATGCAGGAGCTGTCCAGTTTGCAGGGTTGTCTACTGTGGGGCACTCGAGTGGTCATTCCGACTCGCTGCGTGCACCCGAGTCCTGGAGGCGTTGCACGAGGACACCCCGGCATTGTGAGAATGAAGGCATTAGCACGCAGCTATGTGTGGTGGCCGGGTCTAGACGAGGACATTATCAATTGGGTAAGTTCCTGCAGCATTTGCCAGGAATCCCGTCCTGCTCCCCATCGCCATGCCCCTACCAGATGGGGAGAGCGCCAGCGCCCTTGGTCTAGAATCCATATCGATCTGGCCGGCCCGTGCATGGAAAGATGTTCCTAGTGGTCGTGGACGCTTATTCCAAATGGATAGACGTGGCACAGCTATCCACCACCACCACACTAGCAATCACCAACGCGTGTTAACGCGCCTGTTCGTTAACATGGACTACCCGACTCCTTGGTCTCCGATAATGGCCCACAGTTCGCATCAGTAGAATTCAGCCGTTTTGCAGCCAACCTAGGGCATTCGCCGCATTTTCACAGCCCCATTTCACCTGCGAGTAATGGGTTGGCTGAAAAGGGCCATCAGGACCACCAAAGAGGCCCTCGCTAGGTTTGGCAGAGATGACTGGCACCACAAACTCTCACGGTTCCTGATGAGCCAGCACTCAACCCCCTGTGCAGTCACCAATAAGTCCCCAGCGGAACTTCTGATGGGCCGGCGCCTGAGGACTGTATTGGATAGACTGCACCCACAATACTGCCTGACTCTCCCCTCGCTTCTACTTCGGGGTTAGACATTTTATGTTACAGGAGCCGATATTCGCAAGGAATTTCGCTGGGGACCCACTTTGGATTCCAGGCGAGGTCATCGCCGTCACCGGCCGAGATCGTATAGAGTCAGGCTGGAGGATGGTCGCGTCTGGAGGAGACATAGACCAACTCAGAAGGCGCCTCAGCAACCTTGCCAACAAGAATCCAGAGTCTCAGTCGAAGGGAACCGTCTCATCCGCCGCCCAGCCACATCGCACCCAGCGACCAGTCTGCACCAGCGGTCGCTCCGGTCAGCCCAAACTCGGACAACAGCGCCCAGAGAGTTGACCAGCCTGATCCAACCCACGAGAGCTCGACCCCAGTAACCAACCCGGTGGTTTCTGAGGATGCCCAGTCCAGAGAGAGTGTTGGCGGCACTATGCCGGCTCAACCGTCACAGACTGATACCGAACAGACAGACAATGTTCCCGAGTTGCGTCGCTCCGGGCGCCAACACAAACCCCGTCTACCTCAAGGACTATGCATGTTCCGCATCTGGGGGAAGGGTGTTATGTCCTGAGGACTCAAGGAGTTCTCACTCAGGTCCACTCACTTTATGTGGGCGTTATTCCCCCATTCCCATTGGTTGGTTCTCCCCAGCAGCCAGCTATAAAAAGCAGGCTGCGGGGTCCAACCGGGTTGCTGATTGCTGCGAGCCAGTTCCAGGCTTGGCAAGCACGGTCAGCCCTTTATTGTAAAATAAAGTATTGTTGCACTCATGCTCTGGTTCAGCCTCTCATTGCTCAAACTTAACACATATCCTGCTAACTGATCTATTATATCACTCAGTATTGACACCTTCATATGTGAAAGTGAATGAAAGATTATAGTGGACATCAGAAACAATAGAAAATCTATTAAATTCTCTTCCAAGGTGTTTTGAAGACTCCTGCTTCAACTTCCTGTTTAAACTCAGGTCTCCATTAGCCCTAGTGGTTAGGTTTGGTTAAGAAGTGAAACTGATGTATGGTAAAGATTGTAGGAAACTAGTTAAAATTCTTTTTTTTTTTAAGGGAACAGTTGACAATAAATACTCTGAAAATGAGCTTCTTGTATTAGAAAGAATCTGAGAATGCTGCAAGAAAAAGCTATACAGGGTCAATCCCTGATCAAGATATGACTGCAAACTTCTAAATGGTTTCACTAGGTACTAAGGGGCTTGCTTTCCACATCTGCTATTTGGATTGATCTCTCACAGCATTTCAGTAGAGAAATGATTATTGCTTTTTCTCCTCATTCTGCTCCTTAAATCCAATCATCTCACTGAGGCTACCATTCTCTAAACCCATTACAGCTGTGTAAAGCTTTAGGAAAGTGTGATTTGATAAAAACTTCAGCTAGGCCATCTCATGGAAACATATGTGTAGTTGCTGGAATTCTTTCCTAATAGCCTAATTACCCTTTTCTGCAATCAGTCTATTCATTGGGAGCTTATATTCTGGAATGCCCGTTCATCTCGATTTCCAATTCCTGCTTTCTGAAAAGAAACAAAAGAAGAGACTATGGTGGGTCTATGGGTATTTTCCTGCTCACTGAACAAACAGCCTGCTGAGTCCCTTTCACCCTCTCTCATCTTGTTTCAATTAACCCAGCCCTGGAAAAGCTTCCCCCCCAAAATGGAGTTTGCCTCTATATTACTTAGTCCATTTTCTGATAGTTTCTTAAGTAGAATCCTGCCTTGTACCTGCCCTATGCAACACTACACTCTGAATTCACGAGGCTCGCTGATCACTCCATTATGCTGAACAGAAGGCTTTTAAGCTTTTCTGCATTTAGATTCCCTTCCCTTTCCTCTTATCTCCTGCTGTTAATTTCTCTTGCTTATTATTTCTTACTCCTTTGCTGTCATTTGCATAACACCGCTTACCCCAGAAGGGGAAAAGCATTACGGATATGAATGTGAACAGCCATGCACTACAAGGGATATGATTGCACTTAGCTTAATTTTAAATATCATCAATGGGAGGGAAGTGGGGGGGGGGTAGGAAGCAATAATGGTGGAAAATGGAACCTGAGATTGGTCTTCCTGCTCAATTGAGAGTAATCATGCAGAAAAGGGGGGATTCAATTGCTGCAATGAGGAATATTTGCAACCGATCAATTCACTCACTTCAAAATAGCCTTGCATTATATAGCAGGAATCCAGAGTGAAATCAAGTGGAAGCAGTATGAGGTGTGCAGATAAAATGGGGATCATCAAGAGTCATGTTTGTTCCCTCCTGCTCCATTGTTATCCATGCCCGTTTCTCTCTTTATGGAATTTCAGAAAGCATTGCTTTACAACTTCAAAGATCAGATAGGAAACATGGAATGGGGTGGATAGGTGTTAAAGCTTGTGGGAAGCCCCCCTTCCCAATGAAATATTTTGGGGAATATTAAAAAGGCAGGATAGAATATTTCCTCCAAAGGAGAAATGGGGGGAAAAACCTTTAAGCGGGGCAGAAACTTGCCCCTTTTAGAAATGCAGATTTGGTAATCCATTCAGAAAAATTGAGTCAGGCAGAAACTTTAGATAAGCAACAAGCCAAAGGTTGACAAATTAGCTCAGACTAGGACTTACATTTCCCTTTTTGACTATAGAGTCAGCCATGACCCCTACATAACCCTGATAAGGGTATAAAAACCCATCCATTCTAAACTCCATTTTGTCAGCTGTCCCAGAATCACATGTGGTTTGTGGTTCTGCTCTATCAATCAATGGAATTTTTCTTTTCGATCAGCCTCCAGCCTCCATTTTATTTCCATGCTTTTCTCCCAATTTGGAACTAAACCAGATGGATTTTCCTTCCAACAAGCCAATTATGTTAACCAAGTGACATCATGAAGTCAGCACAGTGTTTGTTTGGGTTTGGCAAGTGCTAACATGTGGAAAGAGTCAAACAATAAGGATATCTGTGTCTGTGGAGATTCTCAACCATCTAGGTCATAGTTGTCTCAAAGGTGCTTTTTCAAAAGGCAACTAGACTGTTGCTATTGTTTTTCCCCTGAGGAAGAAGAATCCTTGAGGAAGAAGAAAATGTTTCACTTCTCGACCAGTGGTGGGATTCAATTTATTTTACTACTGGTTCTGTGGGCATGGCTTGGTGGGCGTGGCAGGGAAGGATACTGTAAAATTTCCAGCTAGAGGTGGTATTTGCCGGTTCTCCAAACTACTCAAAATTTCCGCTACTGGTTCTTCACAAGTGGTCAGAACCTGCTGAATACCACCTCTGTTCTTGTCCAAGAAGCTTCACTGATTGTGGCATGATCATGTAAGTGATAAAAAGATTAGTTCTGACAGGATGGGGTGGGTATTGGAAGGACCATACTTCTTTGTAGTCATCTATGAGTAAAGTTCTGGAGAGTCTTATCTTTAGCTTGATTTAATACTCTCCTCACAGCTGTCTTGGAAACCCTTGACTTACAATCACAATTGAGCCCAAAATTTATATTGCTAAATGCGTCAGTTATTAACTGTGACCTTTCTTGCCACAGTTGTTAAGTGAATCACTGCAGTTGTTCAGCCAGTAACACAATTGCTCAGTGAATCTGGCTTCCCCACTGACTTTGCTTGTCATAAGGTCTCAGAAAGTGACCACATGACTCCAGGATCAGTGGTGCTATTCTACCAGTTCAGTCTGGTTCTGGCATACTAGTAGTGCCAAAGATCAGTGGAGACCAAACCACTTCTCTTGGATGAGCTGCTGTTGGGCCCGGCCACCCGGGTTCCCATACTGACCTTTATTCCCTGCTTTTGAAGCCCAGCTGCCTTGCGCGGCACAGCAGATTGTCACGTGTCAGCAGCTGAAGTGACAGGGAGAGTGCAGGATTGCAGGAGGTGAGTAAGAAAGCCTCTTCATGTGCACAAAGTGGCAAAGTGTGTGCATGTGCGCAAAATTCACCCAACAAGCCACACCCACCGAACTGGTGGTAAACAACTTTGAAACTCACCACTGTCCGGGACATTGTAAATGTCATAAATATAGGTCAATTGCCACACATCTGAATTTTGATCATGTGACCATGGGGATACGGCAATAGTTGTAAGTGTGGAAAACGATCATAAGTCACTTTTTTCAGTGCTTTTATAACTTTGAACTACACTAAATGGGCTGTTGTAAGTCGACTACCTGTACCAGAAAATTGCATAGGAAACCCAATACTGTCCCACAATATGGGGACCATAGAAATCACAACTCATGTTTTTTTGTGTGTGTATTTCCAGTTCTACAGGGACATTCATCATGAATTGATTATCCCTTTATTTAAATTTTGTGGACACTGATATTTTTTACCTTTCTCATCTGTTAAACAGCCACGAGAAATTTATTTCTTACATATAAACTTTGCTCACAAATGGTTTGCAATCATTCTTATTGTTAGGGGATAGTTTTATTCCTTTTTTAAAATGTACTTTCATTGGTCAATATTTTTTTTTAAAAAAGATCACCAAATATCAGAGAGGAAACAGATAGGGTAGAAATGAGTTTAAAGTCAACAAGTTAGCCAAATAAATTATCATAAAGTCTACACAGCATTGACTTGGGGATGTTGAGTACCAACATATGGGAAGACTTGGAAAATAAATGTATCTGTGAGTAAAATGTTGTTAGTACAAAATTCACAATGTTCTTATTTCTGTATTGCTCGGGGCACAGTTCCTTTTGATCACCAGAGAATGTTGCCAGGTGACAAATCTGCCTTTATTATTCCTACCTCTACTTTTTTAGCCATTCATTCCAAAGAGCCGTTAATGTAATGCAGAATGACAGCTAACATGTTGTTGGCCAATTAGAGTACATGTTGGGCTCTCGCCAAAGACTGAGGCTGAGCCTGCATGGCTGTATTCGCCCATAAAGCCTCCGCCCCAAGCAATGTACTGGAAAAGTTACATCCCCAATGACTGATCCACTTTTTTGCCTCTGGACTAGTCCATCCATTAAACATGATATGGTGCTGTCTTTCTAGAGCAGTGGAAAGCTTGCAGGTACAAGCTGGGCAACTGGTGGAATATGTCCCAAAGGAATTCCTTATTCAAACAATGATCTGGTTCAGCTGGGGAGTTTACATAGAACAGGGGTCCCCAAACTTGGCAACTTTAAAATTTGTGGACTTCAACTCCCAGAATTCTGCAAGTTGAAGTCTACAAGTCTTAAAGATGCAAGTTTGGAGACCTCTGACATAAAGCCTCCAATTTCCTGAACCCCTGACTAATCTTACATCAAGAACAATACCAAGTGATAGTCAGTATGAAAGCTCTCTAATCCTGTAGCTACAAAAATGGGGCCAAGAACTCTTTAACTGAATTCTGAAACAATGGGGGACTATCTTCTTAAGATGCTTGTTCTTTCTAATATTTACAGACATAAACTCCAAACAAAATCTCTAAGAGCCATGAGTTTTGGATTTATGAGAGATGGACTATCCCATAATGAATTTTACCCTATTATAAAGTATTCATATTATCAGCTGATTCTCATAAAAACATTGTATCTATGTGCAACAATAAATTGAGCATTGTACTGTCACCCTGAAAAGAACAGCTATCTAAGGGTTCTTAGGGTCCATAATATGGGATATTTGGATTTGGCTATTTATCAGATTTGTATAGCTGCCCATGCATCTTAAAATATACCTTAAATAGCCATTACAACAATTAAATATAAATAACAGTAGAAGAGAATGTTTCAAAGACACAAATTAATGCACTCATCTTATAGGCTGCCTATTTCTAAGGGATTTTCAGACCTGCTAGAATAATCAGGTTTTGAGAAATTTCCAAACAGTCAATAGGATCAGGGCTAATTTCATTGGGATGAAACCTCTTAGTAGATGAGACCTATGACATACCCGCCCTGCCTCTACTATTATGTATTTAGCCTTTGTTGATGCATCAATGATGGTTAATGCAATAGTTAAACTCAGCCAATGATGACATTCCACAAACCACTATGAAAGATGGCTTAGCACAATATGTGAAGACAGTGTGATCATATATGTGTGAGTGACTGCCACCAGATGCACATGTTAATATTATAAATTATAATAAGGTTCAGTTATCCTTAAAGATTCACTGGTTTGTAGTCTCATCTGTGATAAAATGCATCTAATTTTCCCAATGTGGATTCAAACTGTCAGTTTCTCTTACATATAGTATTTGTTAACCTGCCCAGGTTTCTTTTTCTTAATCAAGATTGTACAGATTCCACTTGCAATTATTCATGGTTGAGCTACTTAATCGGAAATTAGATGCCATGAAACGTAACCCGCTAGTACTGAAATATAGAGTACAGACATTAAATTTCTTTAAATTTGCATTTGAAAGAAAGAAAGAAAGAAAGAAAGAAAGAAAGAAAGAAAGAAAGAAAGAAAGAAAGAAAGAAAGAAAGAAAGAAAGATTTTTTTTTTTTAAAAAAGAATGCTGTTCAGTGAAGGAGCCCAGCTGCTTCTCAGATCTTGTTAATCTCTAATAATCTTCAATTATCAAGTAGAATACTTGTTTACAGAAGATGACCTTTTTCTGGAACTGAAGCATGAGTCAATAGCAGCAGTCCTGGGAAGGAAAATATTGATGGGGAGAAAAGACGAAGATGACACAATGATTTATGCATTTGTTATATAAACAGGGACCTCTGCACTTTCTTTAGGAGGTCTGCTTCAGCAGCATAACGGCAGAAGTGGACATCCCCAAGGTGCTGCATAGAGTTAATAAGCAGTCTTTTGCAACAAAGTAGATTATCATACCATTTTTATGTGTGTACAACCATATATTTGCTTTTTTGACTCAATCAACCCCTTCCCCACTTTTGATATAGAAGAATCGTACATGGAAGGAAAAAATAATAATTTGTACCATCCAGAAAGGAATTTGAAATGCAATAATGGTTTTCCTATTTCCTAGACATTTGGTGTTGTTTGTTCTCTTTGTCTCTCACATCCCTTTCACTGCTGTTGATTCAGATGGGAGGGAAAATTGTGCAGTCTCTGAAATTGCTGTAATTCTTTCTCATTCTTGGAGAACTTTACGAATATCGAAGAACCACTGCAGTTTTTAAAATTGAGTTTGTAGTCATTTCTGAATGGAGAGGGAGGTTGAACATTGTTTAAACCATAATATAGCAATATCAACAGTCCTTAAACATATACAGCACTTTGTAGAGCTTTACAGCTCTCTCTAAGAATATACAGAATCAGCATATTGCCTCAACAATCTGGGTCCTCATTTTATTGTCCTCAGAAGGATGGAAGGCTGAGTCAATCTTGAGCTGGTCAGGATTGAATTTCTGGCATTGGGCAGAATTAGCCTGCAATACTGCATTGTAATTACTGCACACCACAACTCTGGACTATAGAGAATAAGAACTGTAGAATTCTTTAACAACTTCCTGAAAAACATCTATCTTAATTCTTGCAATAAAACCAGAATATAATCTGGTAGGTCTTTTTAAAAAATTGTGCCTTTTTTAAAGCAAGAGAATGAATCTATGGTTCATATTCTGAATAATCAGAATAGAACTGGAACCTTGGTGGTCTTCTAGTCCAAACCCCCTGCTTAAGCAGGAGATCCTATACAATTTGAGACAAGCGGCTCTCCAATCTCTTATTTAAAATCTCCAGTGATGAAGCACCCACAACTTCTGAAGGCCAGCTGTTCCACTGGTTACTTGTTCTCATTGTTAGGAAGTTTCTCCTTAAATCCAAGTTGCTTCTCTCCCTGATTAGTTTCCATCCATTGTTTCTTGTCCTGCCCTCTGGTGCTTTGGAAAATAAGTTGACCCCCTATTGTTTGTGGCAACCTCTCAAATACTGTAATCATGTCACCTCTAGTTCTCTTTACTTCTGGGACAATGTAGAACAGAGGTTTCATTGAGGGCCACATCAGGGTTGTGTTTGACCTTGAGGGAGGGGCAGGGGGGACATGGCCAGGGTGGGCATGGTCAGCTCAACATCACTTGTGCCAGGGGTGCCTGCAGGAGTCTCCTGCAGTGCTCTGCCAGTAAAAATGGAGCTTGGGAAGTCTGCACATGCCCCCCCCCCAGCTCCGTTTTCGCTGGCAGAGGCAACTCGGACCGATCCTTCACCATTTCCAAGGTGGCCCTGTGGGCCTGATCTAAGCACCCCATGGACCAGATCTGGCCCATGGGCCTCGAGTTTGACACCCCTGGTGTAGAGGGTCCTGGCCAAGCTAATTCCTGCTAGTCTTCTTCAGACATTGCAATCCAGGATGAATGAAGTGACGCATTAAATAAAATATGAGAACCAGCTGTTCTATGTACAGCTGTACATAAATTTGATTGCTGTAAAGTACAAACCTGCCTGATCGTCTGGAAAATCCTACCAGTCCTATGTGAGTAAGCTGTATTTTTGCCTTGAGGAAGTGTTTTGTACCACAGAAATGATACAATTTGCTTGGATGAGGCACCAGGTTGATGCAATTTGTGTTCATTTTTGCTTTTAAGGCATGTCCAATAGCCAGAAGCCTCAGGAGCGATATGAAGCAAAAGACATAATAGCATTGCTTCACAGTTAAGAAGAAGAGGGGGCATTGCTTTGGAAAGCAGCTTTAAAGGCCTGCTTCATCTGAAGCATAGTCAAAGCTAAGATTATTCTGAACTTTGCCCTGCCCTAAAGGCTATGTATGCATACATCGTCGCAAAGGTGCTTTTTCAAGAGGCAACTAGACTTTTCTTTGTTTTTCCTTGATGACGTTTCATTTCTCATCAAAAAAGCTTCCTCAGAACTGAAGAAGTTTCTTGGGTGAAAAGCGAAAAATCTTCAAGGATAAACAAAGTGCAGTTGCATCTTGAAAAAGCACCTTTGGGACAACATGGCCTGGATGACTGAGAATCTCCATGCATAGCTATGCATACATAGCTTTATATAGGGTTTTAAATAGTGTGTTTATATAAAGGCTCGCTTCTTATATTTGTTTTTTGTTTTCCTTTATCATTTTCCTTTTTATTTTTTTTACAGTTTTAATTGCTGTGAACTACCCAGAGTCATCAATTTAACATGGGTAGCTGTACAAATTAAATAAATAAAGACCCATTTTCATTTTCTCTTCAGTATGTATTATTTATTTATTGTATGGCCCATTCACATCACATTTAACATAAGAGATAAACATACGCAACATGAAATATAAAATCTAAAATATGTAAACATATGATTACAGATATAATTTTTTTTGCTTCATTTGTCACAGGCAGGAAACCAGCAACGTCTCCATTATACTGTATTTTGGCATTTTGCCTCTATATGTTGTTCGTGACATTCCTTAAGTCATACGTGTTCCCTGAGCGGTGCTAAAGCAAAAGTAACTCCAAGCAAAATACCGTGAGTATGTAAAAGTCAGTAACCAGTGTGCCATTTTCCACCACTGCCACTGTTAATATGCCCCAGTCCTGTCACAAAAGGTCTTGAGTTTTGTCTCTTATTCCTATTAAAACAAGAGAACAAGAGAAGAATTATCTTGCTCTGAAATAATAGAGAATTAATAAGCACACTACTTATTAAACCAATACTTTTCATTTTTAAAAAGAATCAAATAGCCAGTTAGGGAGATGTCAGATCAGAAATATTGGATGTGTGTTCTATAAGTATCCCTCTCCTATCTATATCAAATGGGATTCCCAGTGTTCTATTATGAAATCTTGATAGATGGTGAGCAATTAGTAGTAGCAGAAGAAAGTTATAAATCAGAATCACTGTCTCAGCTTCACCCCCATGTCAGGATGACAGCTGAAATTTGCCATGCATGACTTATTCATTTGCTTAAAAAAAATCTATGAAAAATTTAAGCATACCTTGTATTTTCGTAATGTCTGGGAACTTCTGTCCTAGCAAAACCCTGTTTAAATATGTAGCTAACCAAGGCTCTCATTTGAGGCACAAGGCAGTGAACAAAGAAAAAAGCAGACAGGAAGAAAATGCTAACATTCAATTATGTTTGTGTGCCCTTGCTACTCTCCCACTGTGTGATTTTGTGTATGTGTGCCTGATTTCCCAATTTACCGCTCTTTTATTTGTCAGCAGTGTGCACTAACCCTGACATTAATATGAATTCAAATAAATTATTCAAAACCTAAAAACAAATTTAGAGCCAGAGATTTAAGGAGATGAATATGCTTGTTTTACAACCAATAAATTATTTTGTGATGTACTTTGAATCGGTTGAAAATATTAGACTTGAAGGGGTGGTTATATGCTCAATGTAGAGGCATGGAGACATCGAAAATTGCATTTTTGAGAAAATGCATTTTATCAACTGCCCACCATCTTCTAAACCAGTGATGGTGAACCTTTGACAGGCCCTGCCATTTTGGGAGACACACCAGGCCCTCTGGAAACAGCTTCTGCACAGCCTTTGAAGTGTCTGAAAATGTGAGAGCATTCTCGGGTGATTTTCTAAGTCCTCAAAGGCCTGCAAGACCAGAACCCTCCTGTGTGACTTTCAGAAAGTGTCTGCAGAGAAGAGTCAGGAGGAGAAGAGAGTCCGGAGGAGAGGAGAATCTAGAGAGGAGATCAGAGGTGGGCTTCAAAAAATTTAGCAACTGGTTCTCTCCCTCGTTGCTGGGTGGGTATAGCCATGATGGGTGTAGACTAGTAGGCCTCCTGCATCATGGCGTGGGGGGTGTTTTCACCCTCCCCAAGCTCCAGAGGCTCTCCTTGGACTTCCGGGAGGCCCGTTTCCCCCCTTCCTGGGCTCCGGAGGCTCTCTGGAGGCCCTAAACGGGCCCATTTCTGGTCTTCCAGAGCATCCAGGAGGCCAGTTTTTCACCCTCCACAAGCTTCTGTGCAGGCCCTGGATTTATCTGGGACCCAAAACTGGCCACGTGGAGACTCTTGGAAGGGGCGGGGTGGGGTGGGTGGGGCCAGCCAGTCGTTGCAACTACCAGCTCAGTGAACCATATGTAAAATTAGCATCTGGTTCACCCAAATTGGTGCGAACCAGTATCAGCCCATCCCTGGAGGAGATCCAAAGGAACCTGTTTTGTCTTTTTTGAGAAGAGAATAACAGCAGTTTTTGCTTCTAGTTTTTGCTGCACTTCTGGTGACCTATTCCAGCTCATTTCCAGTGAAATGTATAGCAGTTTCTTTCACCTTCTGTACAGTACTTAAGAATGAATTAGCACATGAGAAGGCTTCTGCTAACAGTAGAATCAGTGAGTTCAGAAGTGGTATTCAGCAGGTTCTGACAAGTTCTGGAAAACCAGTAGTGGAAATTTTGAGTAGTTTGGAGAACCGGCAAATACCACCTCTGGCTGGCCCCATCCCCTATCTATTCTCTGCCTCCCGAGTCCCAGCTGATAAGTTGAGTCTTCTTTTGTTGCCCTACACAGGAGAATGGAATGGAAAGCAGATTAGTGGGGTGGGGAGAGAATGGAGATTTTACAGTATCCTTCCCCTGCCACGCCCACAAAACCATGCCCACCAAGCCACATCACGCCCACCAAGCCATGCCAACAGAACCAGTAGTAAAACATTTTGAATCCCACCCCTGACTGAGTTAATAGTCTACCAAAGGAACTGAAAAATATAAGGATTTCCCTCTTCCCCAAATCCATGGAAAGCAATGCATATTTTAGAACAAGTGTCCAAAACTTACATATTGCAACAATTATTTTGCTTTATCTTTCAGCTGCCAGTTTTTCTTGAAAGCATAAATATAAAGTTCAGGTAATTATCAAATTGAGTGCAACTCAACTATATAACTGCTCCATGCAAGATTTGGGCTGTTGTTCAGTAAACATTATAGGAGATGTTTGTTACTGCCTTGATTAGAAAGATTTTAACTTTCTAATCTTACCAATAGCCATTAAATTTCCTAGACTGTTCTCTGTCCAAGAAATAGCCATGATTGATTTAGCTTATATAATAAAACCAACTGAGTTTAAGTATGCACTGTTATCAGTTCAGTTTGCCCATTTTGTAAAAAAAAAAAAAAAGAGAGAGAAGTATAGACTATATTCAAATCTTTTTTCATTAGATTCAATTAGGAAAAAAAAAATTTTTTTAAAAAAGCTGGGGGAACCATTTTTCAACCATGTTCCAAGGTTGATGAAATTATGCTACTTACAAAGTGAATTAATAGAAGGAAGGAGAATTATTTATAATTCTCTCACCTCCACCATCACTTGTCTTTTAATTAGTATAGTTTTCAGAGAAAATGTGCTGTGACATTGCTGGAAATAAAAGTAAGTGTTGCAGAAACAGATGATGAAGGCTAAAGAAAGAGCACAATAAAGGATATGAAGAATAAAAGTAATGAAATTACTTAAATTGAAATGAGAGACTATCAGAAGAAATGTTTTAGAGATTTTTATGGCAATGCTATTGATATGTTGGAGAGTAGAAATAAATAGCATGTATGTTAGCATGCAAGAAGTATTGATGGAAAGGAAATCATAAACTTTATGATAATGTTGAAAAAATAGTAAGGCTGCAGATGATTGCTATAATGAAAGAAATGTTAAAATACGGATGTGGGTTGCTTACAGAAGAGCTATGCAACTCATTTAATGTCTAAGTGAAGATTACATCTGTGTCTGACAATTGGAACAATGCTGTTATTATTCCCTAATGTAAAAGGAAAGGTAATAAGAGTGAATGCAAACATTGCAAGTTTGTTTAATGTGCTTGGAATTATGAATGAAAGAAAAGTAGGAGAAATAATAATGAACAATATTTGGGAAGTAATATCAAGTATTATATATTTTTATATTTCTAGAGAATTATGATACAATCTAAGTATTTGAATGTACTTCTTATGCTGTATAGGTAAAAAATAAATAAACAAAAACTGTTTAAAAAAAAGAAATGAAGAGATGTGAGAAAAATATTGTTTTCTAAATTAGAGCAAGTGTATGATGTAGTAAATAAGTTTAAATTATGAAACTGTGTCATGTTAGCAAATGGTTCAAAGCTGAACAAAATGTAATCAAGCACTATAATGACTCTTGCTGTTTAATGTATGGATAGATAAAGATTCGTGAAATGCCAGTGTTAGTAGAGGGTTATTCATTGGTGTTATAGTGATCAGTTGCATGTATCTGATGCCCTGTGGTAGGAAGAAAATGTAAATGATTTGCAGTGAATGTTAAATAGATTGGATATGGAAATAAATCAAAGTCCAAAGTAGTTTGTTTGATGGGAAATGGAGAGAAAGTAGATAAATTACTATACTTTGCTAAAATATTTGACAAAATATTAATTGGGAAATGGATGGAAAAACTAAGACCCAATAGTAGAAAAGTAGTGAACAGCATGTGACACATTGCAAGAAATGAATGTCAGGAGAAACATAAATATAAAAGTAAGTTGACTCCAGTGGGAATAGAAGACTTAAGGTAAAGGTTCCCCTCGCACATATGTGCTAGTTATTTCCAGCTCTAGGGAGCAGTGCTCATCTCCATTATAAAGCCAAAGAGCCAGCCCTGTCCAAAGACGTCTCCGTGGTCATGTGGCTGGCAGGACTAAACACAGAAGGTGCATGGAATGCTGTTCCCTATTTTTCTATTTCTATTTTGCATTTTTACATGCTTTGGAACTGCTAGGTTGGCAGAAGCTGGGACAATGGGAGCTCCCTCTATTATGCAGTGCTAGGGATTTGAACCGCTAAACTGCCAACCTTTCTGATCAACAAGCTCAGCATCTTAGCCACTGAGCCACTATGTCCCTAGACTTAACACATGGTAAAACACAGGATTTTTTGCACCCAATGCCCTTGAGATAGGAGGAAAGCTGCCACCTCTTTTGCACAAGTGGCCTGCCTTCCACTTCCATAGCCTGGTTCCGAATGGCTCAAGGCCACAGTATTGGGCCACATTCCAGAGGTTGGAGACCCTGCTGTAAAGTACTGTGAAGCAGTATATAAGTCTCAGTGCTTATTGCTAATTTTTCTCTTTTCCTGCAAGGCTGCTACATGGGGGGAAAAAGGAATCTCACATTTTACTCTTCTCCAACAAGTACAAAGCCTTGTGCCTTTTTCTCCTCTCCAGCAAACCTCAAGTTAGACAGGGAAAAGACAAAACACCAAAGATTACTGGCAGTAATAGCAATCTGATGGACTATTTTCCAAGAGGATGTTATTCCACCTGAGCCCCAAAAGAAAAAGAAAAACAAAAAAAACAAGACCATAGATGCCAGGGAGGTTGTGTTCTCTCCAGTAGCTAAATCAGAAAAGGTTACAGATTTCTAGCATTCCATGGCCAAATGGGAAAGGGGCCAGTTGGAACCATATTGGCTGCTGACCTCCATCGGTCTCCTCTTCCATGCATATCAGAACGTCCACACAGGAGATAGGATTTGTGTGTGTGTGTGTGTGTGTGTTTTTTGATGGAAAAATGCTCTTTTCTGCCAGAACACTGCTTCTGGGCCTTGACCTTGCTCCAGTTTTGGCACCTGACATGTCCCTTTGTGAAGACATGTTAGCAGACCATCATGGTGCCAGTACACAAAAGGCATGTGGATGAGGATCAAGAGTGAGTGAATGTTCCCTTTTATTTGTTTTCATCTAACAGGTTGAATTTATTTGGCTTCCTGTTCCCTGGTTCTTCTCCATGTACTGCATAATGCTGCTCACTGCAAAAGGGATTACATGAAGGATGACTTCGCTACTTAAATCACTCTTAACAACTACAATTCCCTACAATTCCTTGTTTAAGAAGTTAAACAAACTTTATTTTTTAAAAAAAAAAAAAAAACAGAGAGCTGTGCAATATAGGGAGAATAGATGTCAAGAAGCTGACTGACAGGCTCTTTCTGACACATTTAATATATCTATTCTCCAGGCCTCACTTTTGTATGCAGTCTGAAGTCCTTCCGGCATGCATTTTCATTTTGTGTTCTCTGGCCAAGAATTAGAAATGCAGGGAACTTCTATTTCTTCTCATTTTAAACAATTAGCAGTCTTCTAAACTTCCCATTTACATCACATGTAGTGTTGTCAGTTGTCTGACCAAAGGCAGACGTGTCCTCTTTTTTGTCCTCATGTCAAGAAGCATAGCCTTCAAATCAAATATTGTCCAGTTTTTGGAGTATCTACAAGCTCTCTTTTCTGAATAAAGTTTTTAGAATAGAATAGAATAGAATAGAATAGAATAGAATAGAATAGAATAGAATAGAATAGAATAGAATAGAATAGAATAGAATAGAATAGAATAGAATAGAATAGCAGAGTTGGAAGGGACCTCGAAGGTCTTTGAGTCCAACCCCCTGATTAGGCAGGAAACCCTACATCATTTCAGACAAATGGTTATCTAATCTCTTCTTAAAATCTTCCAGTGTTGGAGAATTCACAACTTCTGGAGACAATTTTTCAATTGATTAATTGTTCTAACTGTTGGGAAATTTCTCCTTAGTTCTAAGTTGCTTCTGTCCTTGATTAGTTTCCATCTATTGCTTCTTGTCCTGCTCTCGGGTGCTTTGGAGCAGGGGTCTCCAACCTTGGCCACTTTAAGACTTGTGGACTTCAACTCCTGGTTGAGGAATTCTGGGAGTTGACGTCCACAAGTCTTAAAAGTTGCCAAGGTTGGAGACCCCTGCTTTGAAGAATAGTTTGATTCCCTCTTCTTTGAGGCAGCCCCTGAGATATTGGAAGACTGCTATCATGTCTCCCCTAGTCCTTCTTTTCATTAGACAAGACATATCCAGTCCCTGCAACCATTCTTCATATGCTTTCTCTACAGTGTTTCCCTGTTAAGTGCTAACCACAAGTTAACAAGCTCCATGCTGTGACCACAATTAGTTGACCAGGCTGTGACCTTAAATTTATTACAGAAGGTCAACTAATAATAACATAACTTGTTGGAAGTTATTAAGACAAAGTTCTACAGAGGCCCCAATTTGTCAGTGTGATTACTTCAATCCTTATACCAGAAGCTAGAAAAGAAGAACATTAACAGATGATTGGATATTATTCGTTTGGACCTCTCTACAATGACATTCTTTTTAATTGTGTCACTGCTGAATCCTCCATCAAGGGAAAGAGAATTTAAGAATAGAAAAAGAAAAGTGGCAGTCTATCATCTTCTGCCAATAGAATGAGTGTTTTAATCTATTCTAGATCTTCTAAGGATTCCCACCCAGGGATTTAAAAGTAAATCCAGAGTGTATTCTGTCTTCCAACAGAATTCATTTTGGAGGTTACTCTATACAGGTAGAACTATATACAGGTATCTTTATCTACTGTTTTCACTCAATTTTATGAAAGAGAAATTTCTTTTGAAGTTTCTTCAAAGGCCAAAAATAAATTGATGAAATTCTGCAGGTGGACTATGAAGTTCTTGAATTTATTTCGCTTTGAGACAGATGTTATATCAAACGTTCTTAGCATTTAATATAAATGTGCTATAAGCAACAGTTGTGTAGACTGTTGAGCATCCTGATAAAATTGCAGCAAGGTATAAATGGAATGAAGGAATGTCCATGCTTTTAAATGGGGACAGATGTAGTTCCTGAATCAGATATTGTGGAAATAGAACCATTATTGAGGACCATGAGGGTAAATGATAGGTTTCATCCATGTATTAATAGGTTTGTGAAAATTGGATTGGTTATACTGCATTTTTTACTTCTTCTGTGATGCTTTGGATACAACCAATGTATTTACATATATTCTTCTGGAAAAGGAAGAGACGACATTCAAGAAATTCACTCCACAAATAATAAGGTGACAGACTCTCAACTGGCCATGCCAGTCCTGGATCATAGAGAAATAGTTCAATTTGCTCATGTGTTTATTTTGGAACTTCCTTCCAAACTATCAAGGTGATGTCATGATGAGCAAGTGGCAGGGCTGCAATTAATCGAACTATGGTGTATTATGTTCAGAATTATAATAAATGTCATCTTGATTAATTAAGGAAATTGAAAAGAAAGGATTAGAAAGAATAACATTGTAATAAGTTCTTAGAAATAAACAATGGATCAGCAGAGAATATTAATTACTAGGGTGGGTTTGCATTTGCTTTGCAACTGTTAATGCATTAAGCATACATAGAACACTCATGTATTATGCACAGATAAAATGACAGCTCTGAAGTAATTATACAGAAACTGACAACCTATTCAGCATTATGTTGGGTTCCTTGGAAGTGCTGACAAGTTATGATTCATAAAATGTCACATGTAGATGAAGTTAAAAATTAAATCATTCATTTCCATAACTGGTTATAAAAATGTAATTCAAAGAAGAGCAGTATTCTAACACAACAGTCCCCAAATGATAGCCTATAAAGTTCTTGTAATCTCCCAGGCAACACTGGAATTCCAAGACTTCTGGAAGCGACTCAGTTGAGGAAGTCTTCTACTCTTAATAGCTGAGACATAACATTGAAAATGAATACCTATCTCTTAATTCAACAAAGTCCATTCAACATTTTACTTTCCATGGAATTTAACACAATCACAATAGGAATAACAATAATAATGTTGCAGGATTGACTACACTTTAGTTTTAAACAAGGTAGCATTGTTTTAGTCTTAGCAATCCTTGGTAGGTCATCCCATTAACTCACAGTTCACCTCTATCATGCAAAATATGTAGCCTAAGTTCTCTGTGTGACTTCAGAGGGATAGGTAATTAGACTACTATTAGATGACTAATTAGACTAATAAGATGATGAAGAAGGCAATAACAAACCACTTCTTAATGTTATCACAGGCGCTGCATGAACGTGTCCACCAAATTATGCTGAATTGAGCTGAATTTGAAGGAGACATTAGCTTTCCCAAGACAATATTTATCAGCCAGTAGTTAATTCCCAGCTAGTGTTCCATACAAAGAACAAAGATTATTTATTCCAAACTCCTAGTATGGCATGCCGAGCAACGTGATTATTAAAGTCAACATTAACTGTAACTTTATCATACCATAGATAACTGTGTCATCCAAACCTTAACTCTAAAACAAAGATTATTAAAAACTCATGACTAGAATGCAATAAGAGCAGAGCAAATGAAAACCAAGAAATTCCCAATGGAATGGGGGGGGGGGGGAGAAATTATGTGAAATTATAACATAGACACTATATGTCAAACATTTCCTAAGAAATAAGGAAAGCAAATTTACAATAAAAATAATATATATGCACATAGCAATCACACTATGCCCTTTCATATACAAAATGCAGAATGGAATAAAATAAATCCATGAAATGAGAATAGGAAAATATTACTAAATTGAATATATACCAATTCTATTCACTGTATTTTACCCTACTTTTCTATATTTGCAAAATAAAATTTGCTTCCATCATATCTATAAATTGTTTCATTTTTTCCCTTCTTTAGATGTTTTGCCCCAACTCTCCCTCTTTGAGAAACTTATCAACTTCAACCTATCACTAATTTCTCAGTCTCCTTGTCCCATTTACTACTGCTTCATATAAGTTTAAAAAAAGTATTAAGAGCAAAGTTTGGGGGGGAAATGCAGAAATTGAAACCTTGAATACCTTTCTTATAAAAGGGGCTATAAAATGCTTGGGAGTGTTTCCTTGGGAAAAAAATAGTTAAGGGAGGACATGGACATGGCATTTAAAATCATGCATAATTAAGAAAGCAAACAGAAGATTCTCCCCTCTTAGAACATGAAGGTGACTGGAAAGAAATTTAGAAGAGACAAAAATACTTCTTCACAATGCATAATTAATCTGTGGGAATGTATGAAAGCAAGAAAAGTTGATGGTCACTAACTTGGATGGGTTTGAAAACTGGATGAAGGGATGAAGGACAACTATATCAAGAGTTAACTTTTGACCTTCTATGTTATCTGCGATGTGAAGAGCATGCCTCCAAACACCAGTTGCACAGGAACAAAAAAATTTCAGGGAAGTTTCCAAGGATGAGGAACATGCTTGTTGCATTGCAAGAGTTGTGTATGAATGTTGAGACTTTAATTGTACAATCACAGCTCTGATAGTCCAGATTTTCTTGCTTCTCATGATTTGATTCAGTTCAGTTTCAAGGGAAAACATGATGAAATAAATCCTTTATCCCTCTCAGGAACAGAAAATAGAAATGCTATTTCCCTTTTTTATTTTTTTGATCCACAATAAAAACCCTTGAGGTAGTTTTTGATTCAGAGGTGGTTATGGGCTCAGTGAGCCAATGAGTTTCCATGATTGGGGAAGGATTTGTGTCTCACCGGCCATACTACTTCACTTAATATCACTATATCACTTTGGCTTTTATCTACAAATATGCATCAAGGGAAGACAGTCTAATAGTGCTCACTTACCTTCCATTTGATTGATGTCAGGCATGGTTCATCCCTTGAATTCTGTGGGAATGTAGGACAATAAAAGAATGTAGAAGGACTCAACCAAACTCCCCATTATCATAGTGATTGTGAAAGAATGTATGAGGGAAATTTCAGAAGAAGGGATGCTATGCCACATAAAGAGCAATTGAATTGAAGCATGTGCAACCATTGAGATAGCCTTTACCATAAAGGCTAAGCATACTTGGAACTGGTTATTACTTGAATAGTACTAGAAATATCAGGGTATGAACTAGATTGTGAAGTCAAAAACATCTCAGAGAAAACAATGATACAATATTTCTCTACTCTGGCCAAGAAATTATATGTATAAGTAGTCCCCAGCAATTGAGTTTGACTCAAGGAAGAATTTAACCTACACAGATAATGGGTATAAGTTGCAATTACCGATTTTTCCTTTAAATAATCAGTATTATTTAATAGACATTACATTATTCTAATTTTTAATTTTTAAATTTCATAAAATAATAATATATATATATATATATATATATATATATATATATATATATATATATATATATATATATATAATATATGAAACAATGAAACAAAAAAGACTTATAAAGGTGAAACAGTCTATTTATGGAAGTTATGGTTTCTCCACCCCTGAAGGCTTTTTAGAAAAAGCTAGATACTCACCTCTCATGAATGGGCTATTTTTTTTCCCCTGCATATGGAAGAGAGTTGAATTAGACAATACTCATAGATCTTTCCCATTCTACAGAATGTTGTTGTTGTTTTGTTGTTTAAATTGTATGCTGTCCAACTTCCAACAACTCTGGGCTGCTCACCGTTTGGTACTTAGGAAATATAAAGTTTTTTTAAAAAAACAATTTTATTGTTTTTTTAAAAACAAACAAAACAAACAAAACATAAAAACATCAGCTCTCTTCCATACATATATACAAGCAGTGTGTCAGTTGGTTCATCAGTTTTGTGCATTCGTTTCGTAGTCTCAATTACAGTTACATTACATAATAACTCGTATATACTTTTTGACATCAGCTTTAAAGACTTCATCACTATTTGGATTATTGTCTCTCATTGTACTGAAAGCAGATCAAAGTTTACTTGGGGATTCTACCTGACAGTTTATGTGTTCAGACACCATATACTGAGAGACATCACACTTAGGAGCCATAGCAGTGCAGTGGTTAGAATGCAGTATTGCAGGCTAATTCTGCTGACTGCCAGGAGTTCAGTCCTCACCAGGCTCAAAGTAGATTCAGCCTTCCATCCTTCCAAGGTTGGTAAAATGAGGACCCAGATTGTTGGCAGCAATGTGCTGACTCTGTAAACTACTTAGAGAAGGCTGTAAAGCACTACAAAGCAGTGTCTAAGTGCTATTGCTATCACCTTATTCTACCTCGCTTTTCATCTTCATTTCTTTCTTCACCTTCATTTTTTTTTAATTATAAAAACCTGGCATCTGTTTCCCAAGCAACTAACTAGAGATTGAATAGCAAGAAATATAGAATACCAAAACCTGAATTGTTTGTAAATGGCATGTTTGTTTAAAGGAGTTTTCCCTCAGGCAGTGTAATGACTCCAAACGTTTTGCTCTTTCTAATATTCTACAAAGAATAGTGGGATGGAAGTCTCACATCTAAGTAAAAACACAAAAGGGGATGAAAAATTACACTAAATGTCTTCTGCCTGGGCATATGCCAAGTTGAAAAATACAGGATGGGATTCAAAGTACTTCAAAAGATGAAAAACAAGCTTCTTGTGTTTATTTCTCTGCTGTTATGTTATTAAAGTTTATTTTGTTACCTGAGGAAACCTTTTCATGTGCCAACTACAACTAAACCCATTGACAGTTTGCTCTGTGACACAGGATATTTGCAACACGCATACTTTCTAAGATTCTGACATTATTTTCCCCTCAGATATAGTGGCAATTCTGCAGGAAGTGGGCTTTAAAAGAAAAGACTATGAAAAGGATAAACAGAATCTAGTTAAGATTTTTTAGGTTTAAATCCACTTCATCATGAAAGAGAATCCCATTTTTAAAAGTCAAGGGCCTTTACAGAAATCAATAGTGGCTTATCTATTGCCAGCACTGATGATGGGCAAATTCAATATTTTAAAAAAACCCATGAAGTGTTAATGCTAATTTATGATACCTTGGTAAGGCCACACTTGGACTACTGCATCCAGTTTTGGTTGCCACAATGTAAAGAAGATGTTGTGACTCTAGAAAGAGAAGAGTAATAAAGATGATTAAAGGGACTGGAAGATAAAACATGTAAAGAATGGTTGTTGAAAATGGAAATATCTAGTTTAATGAAAAGAAGGACTAGGAGAGACATGATAGCAGTGTTCCAATATCTCAGGGGCTGCCACAAAGAAGAGGGAGTCAAGCTATTCTCCAAAGCACCTGAAGGCGGGACAAGAAGCAATGGGTGGAAACTATTCAAGGAGAGAAGCAACTTAGAACTAAGGAGAAATGTCCTGACATCTAGGACAATTAATCAGTGGAACAACTTGCCTTCAGAAGTTATGAATGCTCCAACACTGGAAGTTTTTAAGAAGGGTTTCCTACCTGAAAAGGGGTTGGACTAGAAGACCTCCAAAATCTCTCCCTGTCATTTTGTTATTCTGTTAAAAACCTGTGTATTGGGGAGAGACAGGTGTAGGGGAGATAAAGCCTATCAGTAGATTTTACATTCATCCATCACAGCATTTTTGGGATAGAAGGATGTACTTAATTTCTGATCGATGTGCTGGAGGCAGCACTCCACCACTAAAGTAGTGGCCAACCTTATGGCAGAAACTTTGTTTTTTTATATTTGTATTTAGCTAGCAATAGCAATTAGACTTATAGTGCTTTTCAGTTTACAGAGTCATATTGCTCCCCAGCATCTCATTTTACTGACCTTGGAAGGCTGGAAGACTGAGTCAACCTTGATCTGGACAAGGTTGAGCTGCTGGGAGTCAGCAGAGCCAGCTTGCAATACTGCATTCTAACCACTGACCACTATGGTTCTATTTATTTAGTGTCTGGTGATGGTACAATTAGCCAGGAGACTTATTAATAGTAATTACAAAGTAGTTATTTGGCTGCCTAATCCATTTATCATGTGCTCACATGCTCTCCAGGTACACCACAAGGAACAAACTAGCTCTGCACCAAAAGCATTTAGTTGAAAACAATTACTACTCTCCATTTGGGTGTGAAATCATTTCTCCTTCTGTCTTGTGAAAAAGTTCAATTTTGGAGCAACCTTTGGTAAGTTTGTAAAGATAGAACTCAGCCATTTCAAGGAGCCCCAGCTGGTCTCTGTGGTGTTAAAGAGTATACCTCTGCTCTACTCTATCATTTTTTTATGGATACATATCCATCAATCTCTATACACTAATTCACAGATCATCCTTTTACTGTTCACCAGTGTCAGGATGTGGGCTGATCTATGTAATAAAGCTATGTTTCTCAACTTTGGAAGCTTGAAGATGCGTGGACTTCAACTCCCAGAATTTCTCATGCTGATTCGAGAATTGATGTCCATGCAATTTTAAGCTCTGAAGGTTGAGAAACACTGCTTAGAAAGTCACCTCCTGAAGAAGAAGGGTATTCTATAGAACTTGAAACTAAGACCTTGGGAAACCTGGAGGAATCCTGGCTGAAAAACAACAGAAGAGTGCACAATAAATCTCCTTCAAGTGCCAAGGTCTCTAGTTCAATCTCAGAGTTCCCTCAAAAGTTGACAATCATAAAGCTTTTCTCTATACTTTGCTCTGCTCATATTGCTACTTTATCCATCCAGCCTTCCTGCTTTGCTTCTTTTCTGTAGAGGTCACTGTCTTATGAGGTCACCATTGATAATTATATCTGTCTGCATGCATTATCTAAGCTGAATGGATTTTAGGTTTCCATGCATTGGGATTTAGAACAATATTGCACCCAGATAAAAATATGCACTTCTATAGAGCTTTTCAACTTAATCCAAAAGTTCAATATATGCAGTACAATATCAATGTAAGCCAACTCCAGGCTATTCAGCAACATTGCTGCCTTCACTGTGTTCGGATAGCCTCTATTCACATTTGTAATAGTGCAAAACGTATTACTGTCTGTCGCACATAGAAGGCTTCTGTTGTTTAGGGAAATAATTCTAAGCCTAGCATCATTCATCTGGTTGTATTATTCATAGACATGATTTCTCATAATGGTAAAACAGCTCCCACAACTGGAAGTTTTGCACAAACTGAAATCACAGTAAATATGTATTGGGCTGGAATGACAAGCTTTTCCCTTGTTTGTCTCGGTTCACCTTCCTTGCCTTTTCAGACTGATTGTGAGAAAGTGGTTGGAATTGAAAAACACTTAAGGCTCTGAAAAGGTGGGTTGATGACAAGTGATTGAAAAGATTGAAACTGGTGGAAATCAGACAAGGCAGTGTCCGCTTCATGGGTTTAATATGAATTATTGCTTCTTCCAGAGCTTCCAGCAGTAACACAATATAAACAAAAACGTACAGGTTATATCCAATGTGCTTTAAGGACAATCTGGCCCAGGGGTATATAACCTTGGCAACTTTAAGACTTCTTATGATGACTTCCCCAGATGCCTTTCCAGATTGTGATGACATGGGCAGTGGTGGTATTCAAATAAAGTTGCCACTGGTTCGGTGGGCGTGGCTTGGTGGCTGTGCTTTGCATGCATGCACACTTTGCATGCATGTGCATGCCAAACATGCACTTTGCGCAGGTGCAGAGGCATTCTAACTTGCCTCCTGCAAGCCTGCATGATGCTGGTCACAGCAGCAGCTGCTGCACGGTGCTATTCTGTGCCGCACAAAGCAGCTGCGCTTTGAATTCTGGCCATAAAAGTGAGTATGGTAGCCTGAGCAGGCAGGTAGGCCAAATAATGAAATTGTTTTTTACTAAGTCACAACTGAAAGAAGAAAGAGAGAGAAGTGTCCCTCAGCTAGCAGGAGTCTCCTTACTTGGTCTTATTTATATTAAATTGCAAATTAGCTGGAGGGATTGCATTTAAGTATTAGAGGGAAGGTAACTTTTCAAACTCAAGACAGACTCTTATTGAAAACAAAAGCTATATGAATATGACTCCTGCTCTGCTAAGAAAATGTGAGATTAGGAACAGCATAAAAGGATAACTCATGCTGAAGGCACTTTAGCTATCTAAAATGGACAGTTTGGTTCATTTTTTTCCTTTTGTGCATTTGAGACAAGCTGTTAAGCAAATATCTGACAAGGTTTGAAGTAGAAAATATTAGCTGATAGTGTGAATGCTGTGACATGATAAATTAATTTTGGAATTTGTTGATATGTTTACTTGTTTAAAATTTCTCAAACTTCAATAAGATAATAGTTATTTGTTGTTGCAGAGGATGACTTAAAGATAAAATATTGTACATCTAAGGCCTCAAGAAAATAGTTTATTGGTGTTTTTCCAAAAGTTCTAAGTATGTCTGGTAACTGTTAAGTTAATGGCTTCACTGAAACAAAGATACACAAGTATTTTTTTTTTAATATAGACCAATTGCTTAGATAATATCAGTACAAAATCGTAAAGCAAGAAAGCCTAGTCTCTTATCAGTTGAATTCACTGAGAACGAATGGATCTTAACATTAGTTGGTCAAACAATCCATCTCCTCTTAGGGACAGATTATTAATGATCTTCTACCAGTACATTTTGTTCCATCTTCCATCTCTTGGAACCACCAACATCAAGATCTCAGAGACTCATCTATGTTGTTCTTATTTCTGCCTTATGTTCTTACCTTACTGACTCTATTTGAGAGAATATTAGGAAAATAGGCTGGGATTTTTAAAAAAATGGAATGTAATCATCATACATATCAAATTCTACATTAAAATCAATAATTTCTCTGTCTCTCTGTCTCTGTCTCTCTCTTTCTCCCTCCCCCCCACACTCCATTTGACAATACTATTTTAAAGAATTCCTCACTAAAACTTATGGTTCAGTGATGGGATGCAATTTTTTTTACTACCGGTTCTGTGGGTGTGGCTTGGTGGGCGTGGCAGGGGAAGGATACTGTAAAATCTCCAGTTCTAGGTGGTATTTGTCGGTTCTCCGAACTATTCAAAATTTCCGCTACCAGTTCTCCAGAACTGGTCAGAACCTGCTGAATGCCACCTCTGCTATGGTTGCTAAATACCTCCTGTGATCCTTTGATAATGGACAAGTTTACAAATTCCATCAATTTATTAATCTGTCCTTCCTGAACGCAGCATCTTCCCTGTAGTCCTATGAGAAAAAAAAATCACAACTTTTTTGTTCCCATTATGGGTGCACAAAGTGGTTTGCTGGAGATACAACTGAGGAGTCCATCCTCTGGAAACAGAAAAAGTAAGAAAAAGAGGAGTGGGCACTTTTCATGGCTTCACCTCCTATTTAAAATACTGATTAAGATATGTTAATGTCTTAATGCTACTGTGGTTTTTGCTGTCATGTTTTTCAGTCACTTTTGTCAAGGCTTTTATGGTATCTTGAGAAGGTTACCAGAGTCATTGAAGAAAGGGCACATTAAACAGTATGCGAAGGCCTTAGGCTACCATTGTCAGACATGGAAGCCATTTTTTTACTTGGAAGCTTCAAGGCTGCCACATTCAGTGCCTGGGAATTTGGGAGGGGAGGATTTCATAGTGAGGTAGAAGTTTAGATACAACAACATTCTTCTTTGAGAGTCAAGGACATGTTGCCCTGCACCTGGAGGGGAGTGACTGGAGGGATGTCTCCAGTTGGGATGAAGATTTAATTGGGCCATGTGATGGATTGCTGGATGCAGGGGGTGGATTTTTGATTTTCTTTTGGGAAGGGAAAACCCGGAACTCTCAGATTTGGGTTTTCCCAGATGTGCCAATACGACAACTCTAATAAAATGGAACTTTGAGGAAATGTTGGTCTCAGAGTTTATTGGTTTGGAGTTTGTTAGTTGGAATGCTGACAGCCATTAGATTTGTTGCTGTAGCAATGGTATAATGACCATATAAAATTTTGTCTCAGTCTCCTTATTAGAATACAACTAGAAAATACAGGAAATTTGTGTTCAGTATTCAAAAACAGGATAAAGCAGAAAAACACCTTTCATGGGTTAAAATAGCAAGTATGGAGTGTGAGCTCCCCTTACACTTAAGCAACAGACACCTGGTTCCCATAAACATAAATGGAACAGTACCCTAAGTACCATCATTGCTAACACCTGTATATTTCCTACCATTTCATGTCAAAGTGACTCCATGTTGCTCTTTTTTATTGATCCTCAGTTCAACTTTGTAAGTTTTAGCATATCTTAGCCCTTTTAGACTGTTTGCCTTCTGCAAAAGTGGTTTCTTGCTTGCTACCCTTCCACAAAAGACCATTCCTGATGAAGCTTCTTCAGATTGCAGAAGGGTCAACTTGGTATCCAGATGAAGCTGCCAAATGCTGAGTCAGGTCCTTGCTGGACTTTCTCCAGTCTTTCAAAGAAGAAACTTTGAGGAATTTCTCATCATTATTTGAAAGTTTTATTGGCCTTCCAGTCCTTTTTTGTCCTTGACTTCCCCTGATTCCTCACTTTCCTTTATAACAACTTGAATATCACATCTTGTATATCCAGTTATTTTGTTGATTTCCCTTTGAGAGTGGCCTTGCAGATGTAAAAGTATGATTTTATGTTTGTCAAATTCTAGCCAGATTCCAATGAATTTACATCCATAGAATCTGACATTTTTGTCATTTTGGCAAAAAGGTCAGGCGTAGGTGTTTCCATTGACAGTAGTTAGGATTCCGTTCCATTTAGGTACATGGTACAAGCCCATCCCCTCTCTATTATTCATTAAAACGTGCATATTTTTTTTACTTTTTTTTACAATTCTGAAAAAATGGAGATGCAGTTGCTTTAATGAAACAAACCATTAAAACAGCACAACTTCAAACAGCTGCAGCAGTTTGAGGTCTACTCTTAGGCATAAAAACTTTTCAGTGTTTTCCAATGGTCAGACATTTTCGTCTTAATTATATCCAGAGTACAGGGAGTCTTGTCAACTATCTAAGACCTACAGATACTTTGCGGATACATTGGGATGAAGCCAAGAGAATGATTATACAGAATTGGAAGGTTAAAACTATTCGTCCTGCAACAGTGGATTGTTGACATGTACTCTTTATCTTCATTTGAATTGGGCAAAAGGAAGGCAAGAAAGAAGATTACCAAGCAATTGATTTAAATTTCCTTCAGTTATTTTGTTTATGAGTACATATTTCCATTTAACTTTTTGTCCATATCATACATTGTGTCTATTGCTATTAACTTGCAAATGGATGTTATGGTCTGGTAGTATTTGAAATATCCTGAAATTGGCGTGTCCTCCCCTCCTTCTCCAAGTTTAAAAGTAAAAATGCAGTCTAGAAATGCAGTCTTGCAATCTTGTAATCTTGGTTACACAGTCTATTCTCGTTCTTCTAGGAGTTTCTCTGCATTTGCCATCTATCCATACCTTTTATTCTTTTCTTTTTTTATGTTGGGACTTGAGATTATATGGAATATGAAAAATGCAAAGTAGTCCTGTAGTGTGCTGAAAAATCAGCCCTTTATATCAGTCTTAATGCTAACAAGATCATTGTTTCATTTTCCAACAAAAGCTAATTCGATATTATGAAAGAAACACTGACTGCTGGCACATAAATGGGTGAGAAGTCTTATAAGCAGGTTCTTCAAACCAATTACTTACCACTTTGTCCTGTAATATGAAGAAAAGGAGAGGAAGAGAAAGGAGAAGATGACACTCAACCTAAACAAAGCTTTCACTATCTGTCATCTGAAGACACATGGTCCTACAGAGATAACGCATAACTTACTGCTCCTAAGTATTTGCAGTATAAATAGTGTTTATTAGGTTACACTGAGATGAACATTTGGGGCAAGTCAGTTTGATTTAAGTTAAATAGGCAATTTTGCTGTTGTACAGAGGTGGTAGATAGCTTCTGCTTTTTAGAATCAATCATCAACATTCTGCAGATTAGCATTTGATACAGCAACTATAAAGCCTTGGGAACAATATTCAAATGCTATGATGTAGCTATACTTACGCAGGTCAGACTTCCTTGGTATTCAAGCCATGATATTAAGGAAGTAGCAGTTGGAATTTGAAGAAGCAGAATAGGAAGAATATTGATGCCTTTGAGCTCTGGTGTTGGAGATGACTCCTGAGAATACCATGGCCATCCAAAAATGCAAACAAATGGATCAACAAACAAATCAGTGCACAATTCTCACTTGAGGCACAAATGACGTGGCCCACACTCTCTTACTTTGGACACATTATGCAAAGACCTAGCTCTCTAAAGAAGGTTCTACATGTAAAAGAAAAGGTGGGAAAGGTGGAAAGAAAGAAAAGAGGAAAATCAGTAATAAGGTGAATACACTTAATTACAATGAAAATAGGTGCACTGCTTGGAAGAATTGAAAAACCAAGTTAGGAATAGATTGTCATGGAGAAAAGTTACGTGGATGCTAAAAGTTGAGAATAACTTGATGGCCCATAATGAATGCTATCATGCCTCAATATATTGGTGAGAGCATTTCTATGATGCCACTGAACCATTTCCAGTGCAGCCCATCCCAATGAATTGCTGATATTTTTCTCCCTTACTTCCAATCCATTTCTATGACACATCTTTGAGATTGCAAGGCAGAAATTTTATTAATTATAACTGTGATCCTTTAGCTTAAGAGTGAGATGAAAATGTGTGCTTTCTGGTTGGTTGGTTGATCCATCCATCAGGTCACTGGCTGACTTCTGTTGTAAAAGCAAGGCCTGCAAAACAATTACCATCACTACTGATGTTGCCACTATTGGATGTTGCACTCTTAAGCATATTTGATTGCTGGGCAAATGGGAAGACTCCCAAGAGGTTGCTCCTGTTTCTGTTTTGAACTTGGCCTATTATTAATTAAACAATCCTCTGAATATAAGAGATAGTGGAACTCTCTCTCTTACTTTACTCTCTTCAAAATATGGTTTGAATGGATTGGAGGATTTTTTTTATTCTCATAGATTTCCTAACCTACTTTTTTTTCTTGTTGTTTAGTATTCTGAGAGGTGGGGGGAAAGGAAAAGGACAACAAGCGGCAAGGTGGATGGATTCAATTACAGCAGTGATTCACCATTTAGCAAGACAAGCTTCATTAACAAGCTAGGCATTAATTTAACAGCAAACATACTTCCGTGTTTTTCCATAAAAAGCTGGTTTCATAGTGTGCATAAAAACAAATGTGGGTTGATTTGAAAATTGGCTGGATAAGTAAAAGGCTTTGTTTACGTGTGCTCTGTGTGTGTGTTCATGTTCTGTGAAAAAGTATTTTCTTGATGGAAGAGATTTATTGTTATTTTATTTATTTGTTAAACATGTACAAGATAACAAGTATAAGTAGGAACATAAACAAGAACAAGGGAGTAAATAAAGATAAATGGGGACAGTAAAACAGGGACAGTAGGCACACTGGTGAGCTTATGCACGCCCCCTTTATGCAAGAACCTCTTAGGAATGGGGTGAGGTCTACGGTAGAGAGTTTGAGGTTGAAGCTGTGAGGGGTTGAGGCTGTAACAACAAAGTCGGGTAGGGTGTTCCAGGCGTTGACCACTCTGTTGCTGAAGTTGTATTTTCTGCAATCGAGTTTGGAGCAGTTTGCCTTGAGTTTATATCGGGATTTTGTTCCCCCATGTATTATTGTGATTGAAGCTGAAGAAGTCATTGACAAGCAAGATGTTATAGCAGACAATTTTGTGAACTATGCTTAGATTGGACCGCAGGTGGCACAGTTCTAGATTGTCCAGGCCCAAAATTTTGAGCCTTACAACATAAGGATTTACAACATTCCAAGTGAGTGCCAAGTTCTTTTTATAGATACTGATTTTTTTTTTCATTTATTTATTTTGCAATGGTTCTTATCATAAGCTGGAAAGTTCCTAAACTCTATCCATGTCTGAATGATACTCAACACTGATAGGTTTTCACTTACGCAGAGGCACTGTGTATGCTATCTAGCCGCATTCCACGCAGCAACCCTGTTATTCCATATACTAAGATGAGTAGAAATATTATCTCTAAGTCCAGTTAGTGACCATGTTTACATAACAGGCTGACTCTGTTAGCTGTTCTCCTCCCGAAGCCAATATTTATTCTGGTGGACTGCCAAGACACAGTTTACAGATAACCTTGTGGAAAGGAAGCAGACATTTTTATTATTTATTGGATGTCTTCCCCATCATAATCAATTAACTTTTGGTGGCTTACAATGAGGAAAACAATGACAATTTCAACATTTATGTAAAATACAAATACAAAATAGTGAATGAGAATAAATTAACATTGTTTCACATTGAAGAGAGAATGTATGCCAAGCTTTCCATATTTCTATTATTTTATTCTATCACAATATAGTGGAATTCTATCACTTCTTGTGAGGTGTTTTCTGAGCTATGCTCCCTTAAAGGTAAAAGTAAAGGTTTCCCCTTTCTAGGTTATGTCCAACTCTAGGGACCACTACTCATCTCCATTTCCTAGCCGAGGGAACCACTGTTGTCCAAATATACTTCCATGGTTATTTGGCCAACATGGCTATATGCCAAAGTGCATGGAACACTGTTATGTTCCCACCAGAGTGGTACCTATTTATCTATTTGCATCTTCATGATTTTGAATTGCTAGGTTAGCAGGATCTGGGGCAAGAATAGGAACTCACCCCGATGTGTGGTACTTGGATCTAGAACAGCCAACCTTCCAGTTGACAAGTCCGGCATCTTAATCACATTCTCTCATCCTGTAGTCCACCCACATTTTTTGAGAGGGTTGGTAGGAAGTTCATAAAACCAGTTCTAGCAAAGAAAATAGCCAGTCTGTTATTGTCAAAATAAGCTGACATTCTAATAACAATTTGTCCTAAGGAGTTAAGGTTGATCAGCCTGATGGCTTTCTTTTTACTTTATTCACTGGGAAATTCTTAAATCAGTAACCAGCTGCTTTACATGGCTGCTTAATGCCATCTCAAAAACAATTAAGAATTCATTAAATTCAATGGCATATTTATTTGTGGGCCACAGAACTGCCAATAAAACATTACAGATTTTACTTAAAGGACCTTAGTCTAATCACTATTTGTTACTCATTTAAAAAAGAAGAAGAAAGCACATGCATATCCATCCACATAAATATACACACATTAGATTGTGCTGGTACAATGACTTTCAAAATGTATAAACTTTTTTTCTGCTGGTCTTCTGTTGCAGTAGTGTAAATGCAGTGTTGCATGAAATTATACTAGTTAGGATGACAGTTCACTGGAGTTAAATTTGTGAATATCTTGGAGAAATATATTAGGTGATGTATTACATCATTTAGGAGTGAATTAAATATGCAACATGTTCAGATTTTTTAAATAAGAAATTCAAATTACTGAAACTGTCTTTTATACATCTAGTGCTGAGTATTGACACTGAGATAAACTGGAACAAAGTGCTTTCTCCCCTTTCCTAAATTTCACTGCTGAAATGTCTCCAGATAATTTTGGAATATTTGCTGAATGTTGTCTAGGTATTTGGTAGTCTGTTTGACAACCAATTTTGTTTGATTTCAAAATGTAATGAGTGATATAGGATCACTGTAGCATAGCCTTGCTTACTTGATTGCAATTATATCTGCTATGTCACCATACCTAAAAAGCTTTTCAAACTTTATCTCTCTAGGGAATATTTCCCACATCACATTTTCTGTCAAGAAGTCCTTAACATCTACTACAGAGTTCTTGCAATATTGCACTTTTTTTCACTATCAGGACACACACCAGAGCTGAAGAGTAAATCAAGCTTTCCAGACACTTAACTCCTTATTCAGCGCTTGGCTTCACTTGGAAGAAAACTCTTATGCATGCCTGGCCTAATCAGAATTGATAGAAGAATGAAGTCTTAAACAATATAGTTGATTGCCCACTAAGGAGCAAATCAGTCATTGTATACTATGCCCTAGAGCAGGGGTCTTCAAACTTGACAGCTTTAAGACTTGTGGACTTCAACTCCCAGAATTCCTTCTCCAGTCATGTTAGCTCAGGAATTCTGAGAGTTGAAGTCCACAAGTCTTGAACTTGCCAAGTTTGAAGACCCTTGCCCTGGAGCATAGGTCTCCAAACTTGGCAACTTTAAGGCTTGTGGACTTCAACTCCCAGAATTCTCCAGCCAGCTGGAGAATTCTGGGAGTTGAAGTCCACAAGCCTTAAAGTTGCCAAGTTTGGGGACTCCTGCTACAGAGATTCAAATCTAGATCTTTTCCTATTGTGTTAACTTGAAGACTTCTTTGGTGGCCTTGAATGATTCGAACCTGAATAATGGTCCTTTCTAGCATGCAAACAAATGGATACTAGCTTTCTATCTTTGGATTTTATATAACCCTTTCTTATTATCTCCCTCCTTCCCTTGAGCCTGGAAATATTGATGCTTCTTCCCACTTCTGTCTGGCCATGGCAGTTTCAAGGCAGCTTTCTCAATCTCTGCTTTTTTCATGATGCACTGTAATGTAGATTGGTCTTCTCCAATCTTGCTGTCTTCTAGAAAGCTTCTATTAGATGACAATTTCCTGAAACACTGTATTGCGGAAAGGGGCTGTATTGTGGAAAGCTCATGTAAATAGTCTATATTCTAAATATAAGCTCAATGTTTTTTAACAGCAATACTACCTATTCTTTAATTACATCATTTCTGTTCACATCTTTCCTTGTTCTCTTGACTGCAATGAGATGATGACATTGCCAAAATAGCATATTACTTCTCCCTCCTGGGTTTGTGAAGACTCTTTTTAGACTCTTTTAGTGTGTTTTCCCAGAATATTGACAGGCAGGTAAGATACCACTCTGTAGTGAATCATATTATTGGGAGGGATCTTAGAAGTCCTGTAATCCAACCGCCATTGGAGTATTTTTGACAGATGATCATCTGAATGTTGCTTTGAAAGAGTTAAAGACAAGGAACTGATCCATCAATTCGTATAATGGACAGAGAAAAATAAAGCCCAGGAAAATCAAACACAAGACAATCAGAAAGCCGCTTTCCCATTTAAGATAAGTTTGTCTGAGAAGGAGAAGAGTCTTCATTTTTGCCTTTGTATTTGGTGTAAAAAATTTCTTCCTCCTCCAAGATGCCCAGTGATACAACTAGGAGCAAAGCCTCAGCCATCAGCAACTGTATTGGAATCTTATGAATTTAGTTGAGAAAGATGAAGTTTCATTTTATAGTGTCCTTCTTTTGCAGCGCATGTGAGTGATTTGTTGGGCACCAGTGGTGGGTTTCAAAAAAAAATATATGACCAGTTCTGTGAGCGTGGCTTGGTGGGCGTGGTGTGGCATAGCTTGATGGGCTTGGTGGGCATGGAAGGGGAAGGGTACTGCAAAATCTCCATTCCCTCCCCATTCCTGGGGGAAGGTTACTGCAAAATCCCATTCTCTCCCCATCCAACTAACCTGCTTCCCAGCTCCATTCTCCTGTGCAGGGCAACAAAAGAAGACCCAGCCGATCAGTTGGGACTCAAGAGGCAGTGAATAGATGGGAGCAGGGCCAGCCAGTTCTCCAAAATACTCAAAATTTCTGCTATCAGTTCACCAGAACTGCTCAGAACCTGCTGAATACCACCTCTGATTGGCACCATATGTTTTATTTTCATTCAAAATTGTGAAGCATTATCCTTTTGCTTTTCTTCCCTTTTGTTGCAAAAAAAGATGGATTCATTGATCTAGCTTTGATTGTCTATATCAGGGATATCAAACTAGCAGCATGTCTGCTGGATGTGTCATGTCCAAGCCACATCTACCCCATGAGTTTGACACCTGTGATCTACATGAAGCCTCTGTGTTTCATTGGAAGTTTCACTGGAATGCTGGCTAGTGGCCAGTCCTGTGAATTAGTCTTTGTTAGTTAAAGACTTCCTTGAATAAAATTACATTCCTAAATGTGCAGAACTACATAGTATTTTTAGCAACTGAATTAAAAGTACCCTGCCAGTGATCTTCTTTTGTTATTTTACAGGACTGCAATTCTGTGATATTCTCCCAATTAAGTAGTAATCATATCAAATCCTAGTCAGATTCATGTCAACAAAAATCTACCTGGTTTATTTATTTATTTGCATACAGCATCTACAGAGATCATATAAGCACTAATAAAATACTAATAAAACACATACGTACAAACACAAACATAAGCTTAAATAAAGCATCAACAAACAGACAGTACACATATGCATACACATACAGGCAATATAAATTTACAAGATAAAATATTATGTTAAAGTAAAACCATGATAAAATCACCACAATATGGAGCCATGGAATTGCAGTAGCATATGTGTTATGATTTGATATCTAAGGAAGCTACCCATCTATCTGCTTTTAGAATGGAATGGAATGGAATAGAATAGAATAGAATAGAATAGAATAGAATAGAATAGAATAGAATAGAATAGAATAGAATAGAATAGCTGGAAGGGACCTTGGAGGTCTTCTAGTCCAACCCCTAGGCAGGAAGCCCTACACCACTTCAGAAAAATGGTTATCCAACATCTTCTTTAAAACTTCCAGTGTTGGAGAATTCACAACTTCTGGAGGCAAGTTATTCCACTGATTAATTGTTCTAACTATCAGGAAATTTCTCCTTAGTTCTAGGTTGCTTCTTTCCTTGATTAATTTCCATCCATTGCTTCTTGTCCTGCCCTTGTCCTGCCCTTGGTGTGGCTGTGATGGGATCATCCCAGATGCCTTGAAATTTCCTAAGACAACATTCTTGTTTCATCCTGCTGATACTTAGCTTTTTGCGGAGTCTTTGGTGCTTTCTGAATTTGGTTGTCTGCTGCAGATATTTCATTACCCAACTAGATAACATTCTCAATGTGAGTAAGGGTGAAGTTTGCAGCAGCTTATAAGTAGCTCTGTCAGCCTTGGTAGGGCTTTGATTGTGTCTTTAATGGTTCCTTAGAGTTTTCTGTTTTCTGTCTGATTGTTTGCCTGCTGTTAATCCCTGCTTCTGAGTATTGGCTGATGGAGAAGATGTGGTTTTGGTATTTTCTTTTTAACTTTTTTAATTGCCTTTTCTGAATGGTGTGCAAATGTCATTTATTTCTATGTGTTTATTGATGGCTCAATGCCAAGTTACCAATTTTTTTTAGTATTTTTGAATTTTGCTTGGTTAAGCTTGGCTGCTCTTTGTTTCCCAGTTGAAATTATGTCCCAGTTTTACACAGATGGGGAAATCAATATGACCTCTGCTCTGGAAATTTGACAGTATGAAGCTCAAAACAGACACTTCAAAACAGACTCACCCATATTCCTTAGCTGATGGAATCTGAGGAATGCCCATCCCTGCCTAGCCATATTAGACAGTATTTATATTGCCATAAACAAGCCTGTTATCTATTATCATTATGGTTGTGAGGTAGGAATGGAACCATTGTGATATCCAGTATTATGAGTGCTGAAAACTTGTTTTGCATTTGTTGGTTGCTTGCATGAATCCCTCTTACCAATGTAAATAATCAATTAACACTTCCAAAATTTCACTGATTAAAAAGTACATACTCATCTATACTTGCAGGACCTCTAACACCAAAGATAATTAACTATCACCTCACATTGTTTTAAGCAGCTTGTCTGCTGACTTTCGATTTGTTTAATCAGTAATAATCTGCTTTCTGCTGCTTCTGGCTTTCACAGTTTATACAGAAGAAAATAGACAAATTATTTTTAATATTGATATTATATCCTGTTTTTCAGATGCTCTGCAGTACCCAGAGTAGAGCGCAACCATTAAGGCCTTTATGAAGTTTTTTAAAAAGTCTAATATGAGAAAGGAGTGAGATCGGATAATAAATCTTTTTTTTTTTTAAATCCACACTGCTTGTTGAGTAAATGTTCTCCTAAGCAGATCTTGACCATTTCTACAAAAACAACATATAGAGCAGAGATGTCCAAACTTGGCAACTTTTAGACTTGTGAACTTCAGCTAGCTGGAGAATTCTGGGAGTTGAAGTTAAAGTTGCCAAGTTTGGGAATCCCTGATATAGAGGATCTCAGATTGGCCTCCTGTGGCATGAAATTTCATAGTTTCATAAAGAAAAGAATGTTTTGTCTTACAGTAAGCTGAAAAATATCTCCTGTTACCAAGAGGAGGAATACTGGTCCCAGTGTTTTCATGATATTTAACTGCATGAATGAAACTAGCCCGCATGTATTTTATATTTAGTATTCATTAGCTTCAAGGAGAGCCTCCTGAAATACAATCAACATTTTTGAGAGGCATATTCAGTTATACACAGTAGTAAGAAGAGAACAATTGTCCTCTATTGCCATCAAGGACTTGGGCTGCTTGACCTTTCTATTTAGATAATGGCAATAACAGCAATTATTGTACATTAATTACATCCTACAAGTCACTCCACATCTAATTGGACAGTCCAAAGAATTAAAATAATCATTCCGCTGCCATGTGATTTGAAAATGTGGATTTAATGACCAGCCTTGCTCAGAACATTCTGTTTAAATGTTCTGCGATTCTAACCAGATTAATTTTGTTCCATCTAGATTTATTCTGTTTACAGACGTTACTGCCTGATCAATGTGATTTTATATCTCTGAATTAGCTACATTTTGCTTTGATATATGTAAAATATACAACATTGCTTTTTAACAATAATAGTTTTATTATTATTAAGTTTTCTTACAATTTGTATTTGCTGTCTCTGAATTTGTTTCCCTTTTTCTTTTGGAATTGGTCAATGATTCTAACAAAATGTCTTGTACTTAATTGTGTTATATTCTAAGATGGTTGTATTCTATTGGTAAAACCCAGAAACGGTGAGAATATTTCATTCAGATCTTGGAATAAAACTTTTGGAGCACCCAAGTTTTGTTCCTGGTTTGCAGCTGTTGAATCATTCCATTGTTATGTAAAATTGTGTCTTTTGAGGTTGGAAATGACATTTTGACTGCTTTGTAGATGACAATTCATTGACAATACACAGCATAAAAATTGTAACAACCACTATGATGAACATGTCTTAAGGACATGATTAATCTCACAATATATGGAAAAACTCAACCATAATTTTAACTGTGAGCATGCAACCATAATTTCAATGTGAGCATCCTAAAAGATAAAGGTAAATGTTCCCCTCACACATACACACTAGTTGTTTCTGGCTCTAGGGGGCAGTGCTCATCTCCATTACAAAGCTGAAGAGCCAGCGCTGTCCAAAGATGTCTCCATGATCATGTGGCTGGCATGACTAAATGCCAAAGGTGCACGGAACGCTGTTACCTTTTGCACCAAACTGGTCCCTATTTTTCTACTTGCATTTTTACATGCTTTCAAACTGCTGGGTTGGCAGAAGCTGGAACAAGTAATGGGAACTCACTCCGTTACACGGTGCTAGGGATTTGAACCACCAAACTGTTGACCTTTCTGATCTACAAGCTCAGCATCTTAGCCACTGAGCCACCACAGCTAAATCAAAAAAAAAAAAAAATGTTACAGAATTCCTGGAAGCTTGCCATTCAGACAAATCAGTCATTAATGGACACATAGAAATCAACCATTTTTTTTTTACAAAGAGACAATAAAAAGCTAAGAACAAAACAAAAACAAAAACAGAACACATCTTCTCCAGTATCATCACCCAAGTTAGTTGAGGAACAGTCTTGTCCCTGGCATACCCATCCTGTGCCAACAGAGGAGGTGTGCTGTGGGCCCCATCAAACAGGATATTCCAAATAGCAGGATCCAGAGAACAGCCTTCTCTGCCATCACTCCTGCCATTTGGAATATCTTGCCTACCTGAGAGAGGTCAGCTCCCACCTTCTCGACTTAAGAACCTTAAAACTTAGCTCTACCAGTTGACCTGGAGCTCCAATAGGGAGCATCACACTGGAGGTGGCTGATAGATTAATAACAGATCCCACATTTTCCCCACTCCTCCTCTCTCCTCCCCATCTTTTAGAGTGGATAATTTATGCCTTTATATTTTATTTGCATTATATACATGTTTTGGCATAGTTTTATTCTTTTTAACATTATAAGCCACCCAGAATTACCCTGTGTAAAAAGACGATGCCACACCCCCACCAAAACTGGAAGTGCAAGCTATTGTACATAAACAGGGAGCAAATCCCTCATTGAATGAACTTCAAGTAAAGCAAGCAACTTCAAAGAGCACCAAGGACCTCGCCATTCAACCGTGAGTTACATCCTTTTGGAGTACTACATTTGTCACAACCACAAAGGAGCACTGGAAAGGCAATTCTGTCTCAAAGGGGAAGTAGAGAATAGCTTAGATCAGCAAAGCTGGCTTGCTTGAAGGTGTTCAGGTTTTATGCTACCAAATGAAAGTTAATGGGTAAAATACAAATTCTCTCCTCATTGATTGCCAGAGCAGAGGTCATATTGATTTTTCCCACTTGTGTAAATCTGTGACAGAAACCTGATGCCACAACATATGTTTTGCTTGTATATGGTCTTCAGCAAATGATGTATATGGTCTTCACCACTAAAAGTTCACAAACGATCTTGGTTCCTGAGAACCTATTGTTATTTGCATTTACCAATTTTAATCAGCTTTCTGTTCTGCTCCTGTTACTGGCTTCTGCCTAATAAAATATTCATGAAAATTTACTGAGATGCTTTTTTCAAGAAAGAGTTTAGATATGGTAGAAAGAAAGTCTACACATTCCCGCTTGGATTTCTTGCTAAAATAACTTTCAGGGGCAGTATTTTTTTTTTCTATTTGATGATTAAATGTTTTAAACTGTATACAAACTCTCTAGGGTTTTTTCCCTTCTCTATAATAAAACAGATACACTTGGATGGATACCCATGTGGTGTAAGAGTTGTGGAGATGGATTGGGAATGGAGATATCCAAATTCAAATTCATCCTTAACCCTGGCACTTCACTGGTTGCCTTGAATCAATCTTTCTCTCTCATTGCTACTGTGCTGTCCGAGATAAAAGGAAGCAAGATCTTTGTGTTTGCCACCTTGAGGTCTTGAACAAAAATGATAAAAAACGAGAACAGAGGCATCCACATAATCCGATACTTTTGTGAAAAAGATGAAAGCATCATTACAACATTGGAACAGAAGCTCCATTCCTTCCGTACACACATGTGACATCACAATGTGATACAGAAGGACATGTGTCATGTATGTGTTATGTCAATCTGATTCTGTTTTCATCATTTGTTCCGCTCCCTCATGCATTCCACTGGATATAAATATAACAAATAAATAAATGACTGGTGCTATGGCACTTACTCACCAAGCCATCACTATTTCTTTCCTTAGACAAGCAAAGAATCGAAAGGAATAGATAGAAAAGGTTCAGTATAGTCAAATGTTAATTTGTAATTTTAAGTAAAACGTTCTTTTGAAAGTCGTGTCCCCCCCCCCCACACACACACACATACGCACACTATAATTTGAGTGTCAGTCAATAAAAATCAGTCAATTTTTACTATGGTAACAGAACAGCAAGTAAAAGCATTAAAACAATAATAACAAATAAAAATAAAAGACAGAATACTATATTGTGGTTGGTAGTGGATTAGCAGTGGACAGTTAGTTTGCCTAATTTTACATATCTGTGAGTCTGTGGGTCCTCATAGAAGATGCAGTATAGCAGACATCAGTTATACTTTCAATGGCCCCTTGTCCAAAGGAGCAACCCATATGATGTGTGTATGTTGGGGGGGGGGGGTAGGTATATGTATAGGTATAGGTATAGGTATAGGTATATAGGTGTGTGAGTGTGCCTTCAGATTGTGTAAATCTTGGGTGCATAATTTTGAGGGATGTCTAGAATTTCTGTGTTGGAACAAAGACTATTTTCCAAAAATGTGTCAGGCAAGGAGCCTTGATATTTGAAGTTTTCGGAGATCTTAAGATGTGATTGTTTTCTCCTGACTATCATCTAAACGAAAAACAGAGCAGGTCATTTTGGGGACATTCTCATTAGTAGGTTCTGAGGTTCTGGCAGGCCACTTTCTAAGCCTCAAAATATTAAAATATTTAGATTTTAAAAAGTGCTACTTTTTTTAAAATGAAGTAATTACAGTAGCAGCTAAGGAGGACCCAGCTGGATTAAAATAGGTGCACAGAGTTTTGATATATACATGTATGTATTTCTTTTGCAGCCACTTGACAGCCCTGTTGATGGTGGGGACATGCTAGCAAAAGCCCAAGTGTAGAACATAAAAATGCCACCACACCGAAGGCAAAGATCTGAGAGAATTTCATTTGACATTTCTCCCTCAGGTTAATAAATATTCATCTTCTGCTTTCTGAAATCTTACAGTGAGCATACGAATCCATGAAACCATGGCATCTTTTTCCATATCGTCAAGTCTGAAAAGCCTGCAGAGGCACATAGCACATGACACAAGCTAACACGCTGTTAGTTAGTGATCTTATAAACATCCTTCCCTTCCTCAGGTTATGCTTTCAGTTTTTGATCTAACAGTCTAATACGTGAGAAACTATCAAGCTGCACGAAGAATAAGCAACTTCGGATATCACATATCTCTAGGACCTGTCCGTATGATCCTGAGAATTGGAGAGGGGTCAGCTTTGTTTTCATTACAGAGTGAGGGGGAAACAAACAATAGCAGTAATCCTGGAGGTAACAAAGTTTTGAGTTAGCTGGCAGTATATAACAAAATCAGACTAAATCAAAAACATATCCAAAGGAAGCTGAACAATTTTCTTATGTCTTGGAAGTAAATTAGATAACAGCCCTGATATGTTAATCCAGGATAAGAACTAGGAGTGACAGATGATCTCTCAAAAACATCCTTTATTCTCTCACTTTTGCTTCATGATATATTAAGAATATTGGATTTAATTCTTTATTTCCTAATATTGATCCTTGCTACTTCTTCAGTCTACTTAACTAGTTTTCCTGGAGTTTTTATTGTCATAGACAGAGAAGATCTAAGCTTAGATAGTGAATTTGTGGCCCAAAGGCACCTGTATTTTCTCACAACATCCCCTGCAGGTCCAGGATTATTCCAAAAGTTGTTGCCAAATTGGATTTTTAATTCAAAGGAGAAGTAACTACATATATGAGAAGTAATAATGATCATCCATGATTAATTTAACTGTAATATGAAATGAACTATTTCAATTGCATTAAATATTTTTAGTTTTGGTTTTCCTAAAATTGATTTCACCCACTTTTTAAGGACCTATGGTCTCTGGCACAACTTTCAAAATCAAGGGTATCCTTTGGTACTCATAAAATAATGCATTCCTGATATAAATCTTTGTAGAGTTGAATTCTTGCTTAACATTGGACTCAGGCCTTTAGTGGTGTGGTGGCCTAGAGGTGGAGCTCTCAGGAGTCTGTAAGTTTGCTCCTAGGTAGAGGTGGCTATTTCTCTCTCTAGGCACAATAGAATATATCTGCTGAATATAACTCCACATTGGCAACAGGAAAGGCATCCAGCCAGTAAACATTCAGCTCCATTCAGTTGAGATTCAAAAAAATAGACAACCCAAAGTTATGGAAAGATATTCCCTGGTTGCTTTCCAGTTCATTGGTATCACCCCTCCCTACAGAGATAGCATTTGTTTAATCAGCTTCTCTTGGGAAATTGATGGACTCAGTAGAATTCCAGAGAGATCTTGAGGTTTCCCCTAGGAATCTGCTGGATGGTTTGGCTGGGAGTCTTGTCACTGCCTGAAATGGGCAGGTGGCTGGGACCATGATTTCTATGTGGCCTCTCCATATGTGCTAATTCAGGTATGCACACAGGTTTCCTGAGCCAGTTTCAGGAGATGAAACACCAGAGGGAAGAAAACTCACAGAAGTGTGACAGGACACAGGTAAGACCCCATGTCAGAGATTACCTCATGGTGATGAATGTGGCAAATCATCAATATTTCTCGATTTTTATTGGGTCTACTAGCAGCCATTGAGTGGCCCTGTTTAGAGTGTCCCCTATCCCTACTGGAACAAAGGACCCCCTGGAATATCTGCTGGGCCATTGTGAAGATTCAGGTGATCTAATGGATGAAGTTACTAAGATTCCTTTTATTTTGGACTCTAATTGAGCAGACTGAGGTTCTGGGGCACTGTCTGGTGGCAAGATCTGGGGTGAGTTTAAACCAGTGATTCTTGAAGAAATAGACAGGGCTTGCCAAACCTTTAAAGAATTTTGTCAGAATGGACAAAGAAAAACTGGAAAAAAGTTCCAGGTTTTTATTGTTGAGTTGTAATTTATAATAAAATTATTCTTTAAACAAAAAGAGAAGGTAATAAATCTGCAGCTGAAGAAAATGGGTTGTCTAGACCCATTTATGTTAGGTTTCTGACTAGATTAATTACTGAGACAGCTTTGGATATGGCTATTGATGAACTGTAGCAGAATCACAGTGGTGGTAGTGCATCCATCCTTGTGCCTCCTGATCTCTTGGCAGCTTTAGTAGTATTCACGGTATCCTTCTGAGTTGGCTCCATGATTTGAGGATTGGGAGCACTGCTCTTCTTTCTCTGGGGCCAATTTCAGGCAATTTTTGTTGGCAGGAGAGTTTATCCCCTAATCACCTCACTTGTGAGGTACTGTACAGTTCTAATCTTTTCCCCTCCCCACATGAAACCTCTGTGTGAAGTCAGCCACTGGCTTGGGGTTTGGAATCATCAGACATGGTACCCAATTATATCTTTCTACTCTTGCCTGGCCAATTGAGACTGTCCCAATTCCTGGAGGTAATATGGATTTTTACAGGGAAAAATTGTCTCCAACTCAATCCTGCTAAGGTGGAGTAGCTCTGGGTGTTTAGGCTGCCAGATCTGGGGATATTCTAACTTTGTCCTTAGATGGGGTTGCACTTCCCCATTCAAGGATATTGTTCAATTTAGGAATCTTTCTGAACTCATACCTTCTGCTCAATGAGCAAGTGACAGCTTTGGCCAGGAAGGCTTTTATTCAGCTTTATATGATGTGCCAGTTGCACACTTTCCTAGATGGGGGGAGGGGAACTGCTTCAGACAGTCATTCATGCCCTGGTCACCTCATGGCTTGACTGTTGCAATGGTGTTCTACATGGGTCTGCCTTAAAAACTACCTGGAAATGTCAACTGATCCAGAATGCAGTAGTGTGGAAAGTGATAGGCATGGCTGAATATTCCCACAAGATACCTCTGCTTTGCCAAATGGACTCTTTGCCAGTTAGTTTCTGGGTGTGATTCAACATGCTGATCACTGCATATAAATTGGCATAAGGCCTGGTTACTTGAGGGACCCAAGTAACTGTCTTCCAACTGAGTTGATCTGACAGATTTGACAGGCTCTGAATTCTATCAATTAATCAATGCCACCTATTAAGATCCTGGAAGTGTACCTCTCCTGTAGCAGCACCTGTCCTCTAGGATGGGGTTCTCCCCCCACCCAAATTTGAATAGGTCCCACTTCACTGGTATTTTGAAGTTCCTTAAAGACTTGGCACTTCACTCAGGACTTTGGAGAGGACAATTGATGATGTTTTCCTCCTTTCTGTTTCCTTCCAGTTTTATTTTCTTTGCCATTATTGTTCTTTTATCTTGCATTATTTTTGTGGGATTTTTGTATGGCCCTTTGTCTTTGAAACAAAACAAGAAGATGGGTATAGAAGCTTTGCTTTCAGTATTATAGCTGTCCATTCAACTATTCCTTTGGTTCCTCGGGATAACAAACACTTCAGTTAATCCACTGAAGTCAGTTCATTTCCAAGCAAGAGGCAATCACAATAATTGGCAAGTTTCAGTTGAAGCCATAAGGCTGTAATAACAATATACTCTAAACCAGTGCCAGACAAAAAGAAATCAATTCCATCTCTACTTGCAATTTAGCTGTGCATATCAACCTATTCAATATTTTGAATTACCGTACTATCTTAATACCCTATGAGCTCATAATAATTATACAGTTCTGTAACAATTGCCTTTCCAGAAAAGTATATGGGGGGGGGCAGGGAGTTTGTGGGGGAAATAAAACAAAAAACCAAGATGGCAGATGTCACCACCTATTACACCCCCTGCTCATGCTAACGCCTTCCAATTTTCTGCTTCCAGCATTCCCATCAGTAAGGTCTCCACCTTTACAGGTCCACGAATAATACTGCATGAGTATCCAATTCAAAGGACCAGTGTAGAGTTCAATTATCTAGAAATTTAAGAATAAAATATCCCTATTCTGGAAGATTTTTCAGTTTACAGCAAGGGTGTCAAACTGGTGGCCTACCGGCTGGATGTGTCACATGCAGACCATACCCACCAAACTCCCCAAATGGAGAAAACATCATGAAATGTCACGTGATGGCAATATGATGAGCTGAATTCGACACCCATGGTCTAGAGCAAGGGTCCCCAAACATGGCAACTTTAACACTTGTGGACTTCAATTCCTAGAATTCCTCAGCCAGTAAAGCTGGCTGGAGAATTCTGGGAGTTGAAGTCCACAAGTCTTAAAGTTGCCAAGTTTGGAGACCCCTAGTCTAGAGCCATGCACAAAAACTCTCCTACTCTTTGCTGTTAAGTCTCAGTCAGTTTAATGCTAGGGAAGATGTGTAAAATAATATTTGAAATGGTGTAATTAAACATGCACGTACCTATTTAATTAATGTTGGATTATAAATGTTGCCTATCAAACATCTGGTGGTATGATATTAGTGTAATCTTCAGCAGAAAAAGATCATGAAAAGTGCAATGTTAGAATCATATATTCCTTGTTTGATTCTTAAATAGATACACTTCTAAAAGGTAACAAAAAAATTAAAGAAAACATAGTACAGATATTACAGATATTAAAAATGCCATTTAACCTACATAAACCTTTCTGAGGAGCATACATTAGTAATGACGTTTGACCCAAAAATGTTGCAATATTTGCAGAGAAAAAAATTGTTACTCATAAATATCTGTCAAGCATGAAACATGAATAATTAAACAAATATTAAATTAGTTAAGAGGGAAATTATGCTGAAGCCACTTCAGTCATCTAAAATGGACAGTTTTGATCCTTCTTGCATATAATTCAGATAATTCTGTTAAGCAAATACTTGATTGTCTTCACTTTATAGTTCAACATCTACAGGAACCCACTGGGAGAAATCATCTATCAGTTTGGAAAAGGTAACATCAACATGTTGATAAAACACAGATATTTGCACCTTTAACCTAGATCAGGCCAGAGAAACCATGGGAAATGTTGACTCATTGTCTGCAAGTTATTGGGATCTGGATGGGAGAAAACAGATTGAAGTTAAAGAAAATACTTTAGCTGTTTGTTCAGAAATATCCTGATGTGGTTTTGCCAGCAGACCTGGGGATCTCAAGGTGATATGGAGCCCTCCAAGTGGTTTGCTTCATTGTTGTCACCAAGAGATTCAGTTTATTGGGCTTTGATTTTTTTTTCTGTGAGCCACTCAAAGACACTGTGAGTTAGGTGGCCATTTACTTTTTTAAATGAATATATGTGTCACTGTTTAAATACATATCAGAAAAGTGTAATAGAACAGAAAGAATTTGTGCTTTTAGAAGGACAGATTATTGTTTATGGTTTGTTTATATAGTTTGTGACATAAAGGGTTAGAATTCTAACAGAGAGAATGACTAATATTCATTTCAATGAACAGAAGCACAGAAAGAATATGTAAAATTGTAAATGCAACCCTATGGCTCTATTTGTTGGAATCTAGAGCAGTGTTTCACATAGACATCCACCCACACATATACACAGATCCTAAGAATTGTATGTCAGCTGTGCACTTCTCCATCAGATTCAGTCCAAATCCCTAGTGTTGTAGTGAGAGAAGGGGGCATATTTCTTTCTTTATTTTGAATAAGAAATTGTTCTGGGGGAAAGATAAAAGCTCCGTCATTGAAGGACATTGTTCCTTTATACTTTCTCTCTCCTAACATTTTCCTAAGGCATTTCTGAAGCTTGAAATTTCAAGTCCAGAAGTAACCACAACAAATGGATTCATCTGGGGGAAGAATTCTTTTCCCCCCATAGGTGACCAATATACATTATGAAGTTCTTGGAGACCATTGATTGCCCTCCAGATAGTAGGATTTTTATTTCTTTTTCTTCAAAGAGGGCAATAAAAACCTATCTCCACTAGAATTCATTATTTGAAACAATTGTTCAGGGCAGTACAAATAATCAACAAAAATGTTAAGTCCAAAACCTATTTCAGTGTCTGGATTTTCTTGTCCATTGATTATGGACAAAAATACAGTGGAAAGGGAAAAATGACACCAGTATCTGAAATAATAATTCATCAACCAGTGAACATTCTGCACTTTGATCTCTTAAAGTCCTCTTCTCCACTGGTAATTTGCCCCATCCCCCAGAACAAGCTGAAAACTACTTTTAGATGGCAGGAATGGGCAATGTTGCCTTTACTCCCCTCACCTACCTCAAAAATATTTTCATATTTCCATACACTTTTTCATGCTTCACTTTCTTGCTTTAAGACAGAAATGACCTTCAAATAAGTTAATGGTTGCCATGCTCTCTAATGCCTTCTAGAAGTATCTTTCACAACAATGCTAGCATAGATAGTTGTTAGAATACTTGATGCCAGAATATTATAGAATAGGGGCCGCCAACCTTTTGGACCTCAGGGACCACCAAACGCATAATTTTAAATTCCAGGGACCATTATCTGGTTTTGTGGGCATGGCCTCATTTGTGGGTGGTAGTAATGTGACTGGCTGGGCATGGCTTGTATGTAAATATAAATATTTGTTTTCTTAAGTTTTTGCGGGTACTTACATGTATGGCATTCAGCTTTGTTCGGGTATTTTCCCACGTCATTGTAGTTGTTCTTTTAAAGTTGTAGCAACGTTTCGGCAGAATCTGATGATGGCAGATGAGATTCTGCCGAAACGTTGCTACAACTTTAAAAGCACAACTACAATGATGTGGGAAAATACCCAAACAAAGCTGAATGCCATACATATAAATATTTATATAAATATTGATTTTTTATTAAAAAAAGAGAGCAACTTTTACCCAAGGCAGATTGTGTTGCTCACAGAATCATTCAGAGATCTATCTATCTGCCATCGGCTAGCTCAATCTATCACATAAAATTTGCTTGCCATGAGTCTGCACTAAATAATAGAACTGTCAGTCCTAAGGAAGGTTCAGCTGTGCTTAAAAGCAGAGCTGAAGATCTAAAGACTATCTAGAAAGCAAGAAATCCAACCATTTCCTGCTCCCTAGCTAATCTAAATCTCCCAGCACAGCAGATGGTCGGAAAAAGGAAAAATAGCAATTTAGCTGGCAAGTTTGCCGGGTAAGGAGTGAGTGAGTGGGGAGGGTTCCCATGGGCCATGTGGGTGACACAGCCTTGTGTTTCTGCGCAGCCTGGATTAATTGCTTTTGGGGGTGCTCTGGGGTGACATTTCTCTGTGGCCCACCAAAATTTTGGCGACCGCTGTTATAAAACATATAGAACAACATATAAAACGCAATATAGAACATTACTAGTTAAAAACAAAAGGAAAGAAAGAAGGAAAGAAGGAAGGAAGGAAGGAAGGAAGGAAGGAAGGAAGGAAGGAAGGAAGGAAGGAAGGAAGGAAGGAAGGAAGGAAGGAAGGAAGGAAGGGCTGGCTGGCTTTCCTGGAGTGTTGGGAAGGTATTGCAGTAGGAAAGCCTACCATTTAGATTGAATACCTTGCAAGCTTTTGTAAAACGTTTACTGTAAGTCTAGATAAGATTTTCTTAAACCAGCTTAAATCACAGGACTGTAGCAGCTTAAGGATGCACTGTAGATATGCCCATAAAAGAGCCCAACTGATTGGCTACAGTGGCCGAATATTCTAGAAGCTGTGATCTAACATACTTGAAATGCAGAAACAAAAGAGACGGATTGATAATCCCGTGCTTGCAAGGAAGCATACATTTTGGCATCTCTAAATTCCTGGCTCTGTCCTCCCTCCACTGTGGCCCAACTCACTCTCTCTCTCTTGGCTCTACCTCTTAAAGACTGTCCAAAGTGATAAAGCAGAGGAGTCTTTCTTACTGCAAATTTCTACTTTGAGTGACTCAGATTTTTTTTTTTAATATATAAAAGCTATTTTCCGTGCTCCTTTCACAATTTAGCTCTTATCTGAACCCTACAGGGTTTTTTCTGGGACAATGACATTTGAAAAGAACTAGACCATGACTTCCAATAATTTTCCTAGGTATTATGAAAACCTTCAGGAGCTGTGGAACATAGGGAGAGAAGGGGAGGAAAGACAAAATGAGTCTGCATTTGTCTATTTAATGTCCATTTAGTGCCCTCACAGTTAAATTGGTCCCTTTATATGAAAATGTTAATGCTTATTAAGTTCTACAAGGAAATAGACAAAGGTATCACTGTTCTGCTCATGAAAAAATAAAGCACCGAATATCCTTTCATATTTACAACCTATTTCCTGACATGGTCTTCATATTTCACTTTGACAAGATCTAAAATTCCAACAGTACTAGTTATGCTGCATCTGTCTTTTGATCACCTGAATATCGATCGATAACTGTACAAATTGAGTATGTGGGGAAGCAGAAATACAAATACAAGAACATTCCTGCCATTTTTCTTTCAAATATAATCTTTTCAGTTTCATCCAGCCATCCAAAATCGTGGTGATTTTTTTTTTTTTTTTTTGGTCTTGTTTTCAGACAAAAGTGCTGAAGGGAAAAGGAAGGTCTCCCTGCAGAGGACACATGTTGTTCTGGTTGACATCATTAAGTGTTTGCAAATATGAAGTGATTGCAATCAAGTTTGCAGGTGGAGGATAATTTCATCATTAATTTTGATGGGTAGACTAGAGGTTTTTGCTCGAGAGGAGTTCATAATAGAGTGAATACTAGACACAAAAGAAATCTAGTCATCACTATTCCCTTGTGGAAAATCCACTAAGGAGTTGCAGACTTGCACTCAATTTGGAAAATATGTTGTACTAAAGAGACCAAGAAGCTTCTCTGCGAAGACTCTAGCATTATTGTAAGTGTGCTAATCTTTTAGAAAGCTCACCTAGGGTGAGCTCCTAATAAATAAGGGGGGAGAGGGAAGCAAGCGCAATCCCCTTCAATCCCTTTTTCTCTTCTCAGGCCCTCTGGCAAACTTGCCTGTAAACATTTCTGTACAAACTTCTCAGATCCAGGCAGGAAATTCATCTGCCAAGTGAGAGTACAATAAAGAAGAATGTTATGAACCCATTTGATCATTCTTTCCTAGTGATGTTTTCCAGTGTGTTTCTTTTCCAAACCAAAATATAAAGGCTCCACTTTTCAGTAATAGGCCGTGCATACAGATCACCTTCAGATAGAATTGGGGTGTCAAACTTGCAAGAACACATTGTCATGTGACGTATTGTCACTTTTCCCCCCTTTGCTAAAATGGGGGTGGGGGTAGCCAGTGTCCAGCCCACAGGCCACAAGTTTGACACCCTTGACATAGAAGGTCCTAGTCAGAATCTGTAGTAGTTTCATGTATAACAGAGATATTTCAATTTAAAACACTGGAGAACTGTTAAGTTCGGATAATGAGAGGCTCGACCAGGGCATTGGTGCAACGAAATACTTTATTTAAAAATAAAGGACTGATTGTGCTCGCCCGCCTGGAACGGGTTCGCAGCAACCAGCGACTAACCGAACCCCGCAGCCTGCTTATATAGCCGGCTGCTGGGGATGGTCAGCCAATGGGGAAGCAGCAAATGCCCCCACAGCATGAGCGGACCTGAGTGGGAACTGTAGAGAGTTCCAGGGACATAACACCCCTTCCCCCCAGATGTGAACACGCATAATCGTTCAAATAAGCTGGAGGTCTGTGTGGGCGCCCTGAGCGACGTAACTCTGGTGAGTTGACCACTGGCCCAGAGTCCGAAGTGGATGGTTGAACTGGTGTGGAAACGCGAGCTTGCCCAGCGGTCTGCATTGGACTGGGAGTCGAACAGCTGACCGGTAACAGTGCGTCCTCGTCCGTTGGCTCGGGTGACATACCCGTCTGGTGGTCTCTGTCTGTGCCCACACTTCTCATCTCTCGTGGTGGTGGTGAGGGATCTCTGGGACTGAAGTTGAAGGAAGTCTGGTGTGGTGTCTGTGTGCTGGACTGTGCCCATGACTCTGCGCTGGTAATAGTGTCTTGGCGCTTACGTAGCTGGTCCAGGTGCCTTTTCCAGATGCGGCCGTCCTCTAGCTGGACTCTGTATGACCTGGGACCGGTGATGGCTACGACCACTCCAGGGATCCATAGGGGGTCTCCCGCATAGTTCCTAGCGAAGACACATTCCTGCAAAACAAAACCTCTGATCCCCGACGATGAAGCAAGGGGCGAGTCAGGGCAGTAATTTGGGTGAAGCCTATCTAACACAGTTCTTAGGCATCTACCCATCAGTAGTTTGGCTGGGGATTTATTAGTGACCGTGCACGGGGTTGAGTGCTGACTCAGCAAGAAACGGGACAGCTTATGGTGCCAGTCTTCTTTGCTGAATCTGGCCAATGCTTCCTTCGTGGTTCTAATGGCTCTCTCTGCCAATCCGTTGCTGGCAGGGTGAAAGGGAGCTGTGAAGATGTGACGGATGCCAAGGTTTGCAGTGAAACGACTGAATTCAGCTGAGGCAAACTGGGGGCCATTATCAGAAACTATAGAGTCAGGAAGCCCGTGTGTCACGAATAGGCGGGTCAACTCCTTGGTGACGGCTTGTGTGGTGGTCGTGGATAGTTGGGCCACGTCAATCCACTTAGAGTATGAGTCTACAACCACCAAGAACATTCTGCCGTGAATTGGACCCGCTAAGTCAATATGTAGTCTGGACCAGGGTGCGTTGGCGCTTTCCCACTTTGTGGGGGTGGTGACTGGAGGGGATGGTCTGGACTCCTGGCAGGGCTGGCAAGAGCTTACCCATTTGATGATGTCGTCGTCGAGACCTGGCCACCACACGTAGCTTCGTGCCAACGCCTTCATCCTGACGATGCCAGGGTGGCCCTCGTGTAGTGCCTCCAAGACTCGGGTGTGCAGTTGTGTCGGGATGACCACTCTCGTGCCCCACAGCAGACAGCCCTGCAAACTAGATAATTCTTGTTGGCGGGTTTTAAAGGGTGTGAATTCGCTATCGATACTAGTGCCCGGCCACCCCCTCCTCACCCAGTCCAGTACCTGGGCGACCGTTTTGTCCGTTTTGGATTTGGTGGCGATGTCGAGAGCAGTGATTGGGAGGTCGAGCTGGGTGACCTCGAAGATAGCATGGACCGGGGCCGGGTCTTCAGCTGGAGCAGGCAGGGGGCAGCGGCTGAGAGCGTCTGTGTGGCTTAAGGTTTTTCCTGGGCGGTGTATGAGTTTATACGAGTAGGCTGCCAGGAATAGGGTCCACCTCGTTATTCTTGGAGACAATTCTTGTGGAGTCTGTTTGTCTCCGGCTAGAAGACCCAGGAGAGGCTTATGATCCGTGACTAGCTCGAAGGAGTGGCCAAAAAGGAATTCATGAAATTTCTTTACTGCTGCCATGGCAGCTAAAGCCTCCTTGTCTATCTGGCTATAGTTTCGCTCTGTTGATGAGAGAGTTCTGGAAAAGAAGGCGATTGGTGCTTCGGAGCCATTAGGTAGTCTGTGGCTTAAAACAGCTCCAATCCCAAAAGGGGATGTGTCAGCTGCTAACACTAATGGAAGATGGGGGTCAAACTGAATAAGGACTGTGTCTGAAGTGAGTAACGACTTGACTGCGCGAAAAGCGGTGTCTTCCCTGTGACCCCAGTGCCAAGGAGAGTTTTTATCTAAGAGCCTATGCAGAGGCTCTGCCACTGAAGCCTTGTGGGGCAGGAATGATGCATAAAAGTTCAATAATCCCAGGAAGGCCTGTAACTCTGCTTTGGTGGTTGGTGTGGGTGCTTCATGTATTGCCTTAACCTTGGACTCCAGGGGGTGAATGCCTGAGGCGTCAATTTTATAACCCAGAAAGTCCACCTGTCTAGTGGCAATGGCACATTTCTCCCTTTTTAATTTGAGCCCATGCTGTCTAAACCTATCCAACACAGCTCTAACTCTCTGGAAGAGTTGGGGTCTGTCCCTGGCCGAGACTAAAATGTCGTTGAAGTAGGGTACTACGCCAGGGAGGCCCTGAAGTATGCGCTCCATGAGGGATTGGAAAATACCCGGGGCAACACTCACGCCAAATTGGAGACGCTTGCACCGGAAGGCACCCCTGTGGGTGACGATGGTTTGGAGTTCGGCTGTTTGATTGTCAACAGGGAACTGTTGATACGCTTGCGACATGTCCAATTTGGCGAAAATGTTGCCGGGTTCAAAAGTGTGCAATAGATGCTGAATGACAGGGACTGGGTAAGCGCTAACTTGTAAAAATCGGTTAATTGTGGTTTTATAGTCCGAACAAATTCTCAGACTGCTGTCCTTCTTAAGGGGGGTGATGATTGGTGTCTCCCATTTGGCGAAGTCTGTTGGCTCAATGACCCCTTGCTTTAATAACTTGTCCAGCTCCGCATCCAGTTTAGGCCGGATGGCGAATGGGACTCTACGAGGTTTCAGCCTGATTGGAACTGCCTGGGGGTCGACTGAGAATGAGATGGGGGTACCGTTATAACACCCCAGCTCATTGCTGAATACGTCTGAGTAGTCAGCAAATAAGGAGTCAGTGTCAGAAGTTGAGACAGCATGGACTCCTGTTAAACCTAGGCCGAGATGGGGAAACCAATCAAGCCCCAATAGAGAAGGGAGATTGCCATTAACTACCACTAGAGGCAGGTAACCTTTGAAAGTTTTAAAATTAACATGGAACTTGCCTTTGCCAAGTACCGGAATGTCCTTCCCCTGGTAGTCCCTCAAGGAGAGCTGGCACTTCTGGAGTTGGTTTCTGGATAGCTTGGGCTGTAGCTTCTTGAGGGTGTTCCAAGAAATAATTGAGAGCGCTGACCCTGTGTCAACCTCCATACTACAAGGTTTACCTTCTAATAAAACGGAGAGTGAGATTTTACTAATGGCATGGCAGGTATGTTTAGTAAAGTAGCGAGTGTGACAGTTTATTACTTGCCTTTGTGGACCAGATTGTGAAAAGGAGGGGCCCCCATGCGTTGAACTGTGAGCAGCCTGGCAGACCCTGGCGATGTGCCCCTTTTTGTGGCAATTGTTGCAGTTGGCTCCCTTGAACTTGCAGGTGGCCCTCGGATGAGATCCGCCACAGGACAGGCACAGGGTGATGTGCTTAGGTGGGTGGCTGCTTTCTTGCCTGGCTCCTACCTGTGGTTGTCTGGCATGAGCAAGGCGGTGGATGTCAGCCTGATCGCTGGAATCCTCTGCGTTGACCACCTCTTCTGAATGGATGGTGGCAGCGGGTTGTTTGTGCACGGGGCCTTGGATTTCAGTGGCTGATTGCGTAGCCAATTCTGCTGCCAAGGCTTCCTCGATGGCTTGGGCGAGGTTGAGGTCCTTCTTGGCCAATAGACATCTTTGGAGATGGAGGTCTTTGACCCCGCAGACGAGCTGGTCGAGGAGCATGTCATCTAGGTAGCTCCCAAACCCACAGTGGAGCGCTGCAGTCCTCAAGGCAGCCATGTATTGGTTGATAGTCTCTTTTTCTGTTTGCTTCCTCATGCGGAAGGTGAATCTCCTGGCAATCTGTGAGGGTCTAGGAGAATAATGGTTAGTAAGGATTTCTAACAGTTCAGTCCAGGGAACGTTTTTTAACTCACGTGGAGCTACCAGTGCTGTGGCGGTGTCGAAGACGATGGCCCCGCAATAGCTCAGGAAAAATGATTTTTTTCGGTGCTCCCCTGCATCAGCCAGCCCTATGGCGTCGATATAGTGGTTAAAACGATTCTTGTATGACTCCCACTTCTCCTCATCCGGCTTGAACGATGGGAAAGCTGGGTTGGAGTTCATGATGAGAATCTCGTTGGATAATCTGTTGAGAAAATCTCTCTGGGGCAGCAACAGGAAGGTTTTTGTGCCTATGGCAGGCAAGTGACTTCAGCTCTGGAGAGGTTTTCACAACTCTCTCCCTCTCTCTGGGTTAACACGAGGTTAGGCTGCAACGGCTGTTGGCAGCGTTTTGAATTTCGCGCCTGCGTGGGCATCAGTGACTTCGAAATACAGCACCGCGCTGTACTCTTGAGCGGAAATTCAAATGACAGCCGTTTGAATTTCGCGCCTAGAAAAATGAGCGGCTGCGGCTCGCAGCGCTACACTTTCCCTGTAGCTGGCTAACTAGCGGCTACAGACGCTTTTTCACTGTCACTTGTTCGCTGACCGCTCTCTCTGGCTGCGGATCAACGTTCGCTCTCGTTGCCTGCTGACCGTTCTCTCTGGCTGTGGATCAGCGGCTAGTGATTCAGCGGTTGCATTTTGCCTCTGGTAGCCATCCCACCTTCGTCGCCAGTGTTAAGTTTGGATAATGAGAGGCTCGACTAGGGCATTGGTGCAACGAAATACTTTATTTAAAAATAAAGGACTGATTGTGCTCGCCCGCCTGGAACGGGTTCGCAGCAACCAGCGACTAACTGAACCCCGCAGCCTGCTTATATAGCCGGCTGCTGGGGATGGTCAGCCAATGGGGAAGCAGCAAACGCCCCCGCAGCGCGAGCGGACCTGAGTGGGAACTGTAGAGAGTTCCAGGGACATAACAAGAACCATTTCCAGCCAATACATATCAAGGATTAGTGACCTGATCCCTCCCAAATATTTGAGGCTGCCATTTCTACAAACTCTTTGCCACTGATTTTGTAAGCTAGGGATGAAGGAATAGCTAAAGTTACATCATTTTTTTTTAATCCCATTGACATTCAGAGACCATTTTCCCCCCAAGGGAAACAGAGAAGATGGGACAGAATTGTCCATTGGTTGTGGATGCTATATCTTTGGATATAATTAGGAGGATAGCTCTGGACCTGTAGTTAAACTGTTGTTTGTTAATTTTAAAAGACCAGTTAATGAATAACAAAAGCAGCAGCATGAAGTGTCAGAGTTTGCAGCAATACAACCAGCACACAAGTAAATAATTCAGCAGGATTCATTTATAGAAGAAACTTCTTTATATACAATAATATAAAGCATGATGCATGTATACAATACGCAAGCAGCAGAAGCCAAAACCAGAACTCAGAATCGAGAAGTCATAATCACAGAAGTAATTACTGGAAGGACAAACCAACTCTTTATTTATTTATTTTATTGATTGATTGATTGATTTGATTTGTCAATCGCTTACAAAATAATACGCATAAGTATAAACATGAGTAAGAATACAGAAAATAGGTACGATTAAATGGGGACAATAGGACAGGGATGGGAGGCACGATGGTGCACTTATGCATGCCCCTTATTTCAGTCAAGCTAAGCAACGTCAAGGGTTGGAGCTGTCTGACATGGCTCATAACAGACCCTGTTTCTTAGTCACTAAACAGTTCCCATTGGCTGATTTGTTGTTATGGCTATCCCAGCTCATAATTTCTTACACACTGACATGAGGGATAAAAACCTTCCATCAAATCCTAGGCAAAACAACAACAACAACCACAACAACAACAACAAATGATTAAAAGTCACTAGAAAGAAACACAAAGGAACCAAACTTTTCCCAGGGCAGGAGTTCATGATATACTATGATACCACTTAACATCTAGTCTGTATTCAGGGTTTTAGAAGCCAATTTTAAGGACTGTGCAGGTGTATATATGTACAGGCTGCCCATCAAACCCCTTCATTGCAATCACTTTAGGGCTTTATGCCTACACTTTAAATGAGCTTGGAAATTACTACTGCAGGCTAGTGTTAACTGATTGAAGTGAAAACCATTATCTGAGACCTTGAAGCAGCCTTCCCAAGTAGCTGAATTTTCCACTGTTTTCCAGCATACACCATCTACTGTGAATTGATGCACTCCAGTGATGAGATTCAAAAAGTTTTACTACCAGTTCTGTGGGTGTGGCTTGATGGGCGTGGCCTGGTGGGTGTGGCAGAGGAAGGTTACTGCAAAATCCCATTCCCTCCCCACCCCACTAATCTGCTTTATTTTCCTGTTTTCTCCTGTGCAGGGCAACAAAAGAAGACCCAGCCAATCAGCTGGGACTCAGGAGACAGAGAATAGATGGAGGCGGGGCCAGTCAGAGGTGGCATTTGCCAATTCTGTGAACTACTCAAAATTTCCACTACCAGTTCTCCAGAACTAGTCAGAACCTGCTGAATACCACCTCTGATGCACTCCAGTTTGAACATGTGGTTCTTTTTCCCCAACTAGTTGATGAACCAGACAAAGCTATAAAAAGCACACATAGCCACGGAAGTCAACACAGCTCAATTTCTCAACCAGGCCTGTTTCCTCTCCTGTTAATGTAAGAAAATGGGATTTGCTTCTTATGTGGCCTATTTAATTAATCCTATAATGTTCCTAGAGGCTTTAGTAGGTGACTTTAAAGATCTCTGAGTACCATTCTAGAAGTTTCAGAAACAGAACTTAAAGTTTATACATCATGTTTTATCAATACAATATCTCGGTTTACTGAAAGATGTGCTGTTTGCTTCTTTGCAATTTTGTTGGGTAACTCTAAAACTCTGTGTTAGTTTTTGATGCAGGATAGGGAAGATATTGTCTTAAGTGTAATCAGTATCAGTTAGAAAGATCTGATAACCACATTCAAAATCTTCCCTAACAAATCTATATAAAACAAAGTATGATAAGATGATAATTCTGTTTTTTAAAAAATTCAAAATCTACATTGATCAACATTTTTCATTAAATCCAGCCAACTATGCTCAAAATTGTGGTGACATTTTGAGATCTCCATTTCTCTTCATCATGCAATTTGTTTCAAAATGAAAGAAGCAGAGGAGAGAGAAGTGGGGAAAATTGTTTTGATATTTAAAAGAAGATGTCTGCAAGCTTAGAAAGACAGAATGGAGAGGAATTTGCAGACTGAGATGGAATAGGCTCATTATGTGTCATCTCGAGTTATGGAGATGAACATGAAATAATTGCCTTTCCTAAATTTTGAACTAAATTGTTATACTGATCTGTAAGAGACTTCGGTAAAATTAATAGGTTCTTTCAGGGTTTTTCCTTTTCTTTTTAAGACCCTGTAATCTCTTGTTTCAGGGTGGAATCAAGGAACTGAATGGAACTGAGCATTTACTGGCTGGGTGTCCTTCCTGATGCCTATAGGGAGTTCACAACATATATTTTCTCTTTGCTCCCTAATAGAGAAACATCTGTCACTGGCTATGGAACTCTCAAACTTCCCTGTGGAAGATTAGGTCTTCACGTCTAGGCTACCATGCCACTCAACAGGTTCTTTAAGTTAACAACGCTGAAATAGAGTTGCAAGTATTGGTGTTCTAATCCACTAGTGGTTCCCATTGCACCAGCTCCATCGGGACTGAATACTAAAAATTATTAGAAAAGCTCATGCATTTCAAAGGTCCAAAAATGAAGCTATAATTGACATCTAATCAATTTAATATAGAATCTAAGTTCTTGCTTTTAAACAAAAACCACTGTATCTCTTTTCAAAGGCTCCAATTCATGTTTTATGGATGGAAGCTGCTCAAATATCAAGATAACAGTTTGTGCTGTGAGGAGACATTGTTTTGCCATAAACTCAGTTGAATTTTCCCATGGTACCCATTATGTATTCTGATTTTGCTTCTTATCTTTAGGCTTTGTTTCAGGTCCCCTGTGGCAGGTATTTGGGGAGATTACTTCTAATGGTAACCAGCTATCTTCTAATGGTAACCAGCTATCATTTTGCTCTTCCCTTAAATAACCATGGGCAAAGCTCTAATAGTTGTTGTTTGCTCCTATGTTTGGAGGTCTTATTCTAGAGCTTTGGATTTTTGGAGATGGAAGAGAATGGTTATTGTTGTTTTTACTTAGAGTTCCCTTCCATACAACGTGATTCTCAATTCTTGCCTGTTCTGTAGACTTCAAAAAGGGGGAGATACCTCAGGCTAGCACCATGGTGTTTCTTTCTTTTTCCCATAACTATCGATTCTACACAAAACCCTTTATCTGTGTATTTGTCTTTACTATTGTGCATTCCAGACAATGTTAATTATGAAATCGGTAATGCTAAAAAATCAATCTAATTAATATAATTTATTATAAAATATTTAAGGCTAATGAGGCCTTAAATAACCATGGGCCATCAAATAACCATGGGATTATTCACAGATTGCAAACTATGAAAAGAGATCTTAATGAGTTAAGGTTTTCAAGACTAATACAGTATATAGATCTTAAATCATGAACACTTTACAGAAAATTTAATGCATTTAGTTCAGTGATAAGTAGACTAAAAAGACCATCAGGAAAGAGCAAAGAGGGTGACTGGGTTGATAGACATTCCTATGCAGATGTACTTCTGCTAGATCTGTCATCAGTTTATCAGGATCCAGCAATCAGCAATGCAAATGAGAAATTCCTACTGGGAGAGTATGTTTGCACATCCTTAAAGTCATGTATCTCTTTTGGGAAGTCACCCAGGGTTGCCTTGAAATTATTTTATTCCATACTGCTACCAACTGAGCAAAGGGTCATGGAAGAAGGTCTCCAGTGTACCTCACTTCTCTGTCAATGCAGGGTCTCTTTATAAGTCACCTTGACCTGCTTTCCAACCCTCCTTTAAAGAATAAAGGTGCCAGCTTTACATAGACAAGTAAGTTGTAAATTGGATCTGATCAAGAAAATGAAATGAGGCCAGGAAGTATACTGAAGCTGCAAAAGGCTAGAGCCAAACCAGTGGTGGTATTCTACCAGTTCGGTCCAGTTCAGCTGAACCAGTAGCTCCAAGGATCATCTGTAAGTGAACCAGTTCGCTCCGACGATCAGCTGCTTAACCTTCCCACCCATCCCGGCTCTATTCTGACCTATATTTCCTGATTTTAAAACTCAGTTGCTTCGTGCAGCACAGCGGATTTCTGTGCATCATCTATTGAAGACACAGGGAGAGTGCAGGACTGCAGGAGAAGGTCAGTAGCAAACCCTCTGCACACACGCAAAGCATCTATTTGGCGTGCACGTGCTCAAAGCTTGTGTGTGGGTGTGCAAAGCATGCCCACCAAGCCACACCCACAGAACTGGTGGTAAAAAAAAATTGAATCCCACCACTAAGCCAAACTGGGAGGTATTTGGATAACAGGATGTACTAGGTAAGAAATATAAATCAATCAAATACAGCCATATTATCTAAAGATTGCAGACAGGTAGAAAATCAATTCTAGTTCCAGTAAGCATCTTGGTATCTTCCTTTACTTTTAGAAAATCCTACAGAGAAGTGATGCTTTTAAAACAATTTTCAGGAGAAGCCATTTTGGTGATTATGGAGTATATCTAGTCAACGACACAATTTTCCAGTCAGAAATAGTTCTGATGGTTTTGTATATGGAGATTCTCAGTCATCCAGGTCATGGTTGTCCCGAAGATGATTTTTCAGTAGGTGACTAGACTTTCTGGTTTTTCTCTGAAGATGTTTCACTTCTCATCCAAGAAGCTTCTTCAGTTCTGGCTGGATGGTGGGGAATGGAAGGATTTATACTCCATGTAGACAGTTGGTCATTTTCATTCCTTTAGATAATTGTTGAGGCCACTTGGAAATTTATCCATGTTGTGAGGGTCACCTGAGTAGTGCAAATGGGTAAGGAACCTTCTTGGAACTGTTGAAAGGATTGTGTTATAGACTGGAGATAAATAGTATTGTATCCCTCCCTGTTCTGACTCAACCCAAAGAGCAAACACAGACAAAGGCAGCAGCCCCCACCTTTTAAGGTTTAATAACAATTCTGTTCTGAAGGCTGCTTGCCACTAATTAGCTCCAACAAGAAAGAACCTTGCCAAGTTGTTTGTCAAGGCTGCCAAAAACCCAGAGATAAGAACTAATTTACAAAATTCTCCGCACACAATCTAAGATGTCCACCAGTTGAGTTTAAGAGCTTCTTTGCTTTCTGCAAAGAATGCTTTTTCAAACCTGGCTTTTATCCTCTTGAGGGAGGGGCCATTACCTTGCAGCCTTACTCCTGAGTCTCCTGTGCTGCTGTAATTGTTCTTTCCTCTGAGCAATCCTTCGTGCACGTGCACTTGGCACAGGCTCCTCAGGAACCTCCTCATCACTCCTGCCAGCCCCCACAAACTCTGAAGGCAGCAGTCCACTCCCTGATGGTCCTGGCCCCTTGTTAAGTTTGAGCAATGAGAGGCTGAACCAGAGCATGAGTGCAACAGTACTTTATTTACAAATAAAGGGCTGACCGTGCTTGCCAAGCCTGGAACTGGCTCGCAGCAATCAGCGGCCAGTTGGACCCCGCAGCCTGCTTTTATAGCTGGCTGCTGGGGAGAACTGACCAATGGGAATGGGGGAATAACGCCCACACAAGTGAGTGGACCTGAGTGAGAACTCCTTGAGTCCTCAGGACATAACACCCCTTCCCCCAGATGCGAACACGCATAGTCCTTGAGGTAGATGGGGGTTTGTGTTGGCGCCGGAGCGGCGCAACTCGGGAACATTGTCTGACTGTTCGGCATCAGTCTGTGACGGTTGAGCTGGCATAGTGTCACCAACACTCTCTCTGGACTGGGCATCCTCGGAAACCACCGGGTTGGTTTCTGGAGTCAAACTCTCGTGGGTTGGATCCGGTTGATCAACTCTCTGGGCGCTGTTGTCCGGGTTTGGGCTGACCGGAACGACGCTGGCGCAGACTGGTCACTGGGTGCGATGTGGCTGGGTGGCGGATGGGACGGTTCCCCTTCGACTGGAGACTCTGGATCCTTGTTTGCGAGGTTGCTGAGGCGCCTTCTGAGTTGGTCTATGTGTCTCCTCCAGACGCGACCGTCCTCCAGCCTGACTCTATATGATCTCGGCCCGGTGGCGGTGATGACTTCGCCCGGAATCCAAAGTGGGTCCCCAGCGAAATTCCTGGCGAATATCGGCTCCTGTAACATAAAATGTCTAACCCCAAGTGGAAGCGAGGGAGAGTCAGGGCAGTATTGTGGGTGCAGTCTATCCAATACAGTCCTCAGGCGTCGCCCATCAGAAGTTCCGCTGGGGACTTATTGGTGACTGCACAGGGGTTGAGTGCTGGCTCATAAGGAACCGTGAGAGTTTGTGGTGCCAGTCATCTCTGCCAAACCTAGCGAGGGCCTCTTTGGTGGTCCTGACGGCCCTTTCAGCCAACCCATTACTCGCAGGGTGGAATGGGGCTGTTAAAATGTGGCGAATGCCTAGGTTGGCTGCAAAACGGCTGAATTCTACTGATGCGAACTGTGGGCCATTATCGGAGACCAAGGAGTCGGGTAGTCCATGGGTAACGAACAGGCGCGTTAACACGTTGGTGATTGCTAGTGTGGTTGTCGTGGATAGCTGCGCCACGTCTATCCACTTGGAATAAGCGTCCACGACCACTAGGAACATCTTTCCATGCACGGGGCCGGCCAGATCGATATGGATTCTAGACCAGGGGCGCTGGCGCTCTCCCATCTGGTAGGGGTGGCGATGGGGGAGCAGGACGGGATTCCTGGCAAATGCTGCAGGAACTTACCCAATTGACAATGTCCTGCGTCTAGACCCGGCCACCATACGTAGCTGCGTGCCAACGCCTTCATTCTCACAATGCCGGGGTGTCCCTCGTGCAACGCCTCCAGGACTCGGGTACGCAGCGAGGTCGGAATGATCACTCGAGTGCCCCACAGTAGACAACCCTGCAAACTGGACAGCTCCTGCATGCGAGTCTTAAAGGGTGCGAATTTGTTATCAACATTGCCTCCCGGCCACCCCCTCCTCACCCAGTCGAGCACCTGGGCGAGCGTTTGGTCTGCCTTGGTTTTGGCGGCGATGTCAAGGGCGGTGATGGGCAGGTCCAACTGGGTGATTTCAAAAATGGCATTGACAGGAGCTGGGTCTTCAGCCGGAGCGGGTAAGGGGCAGCGACTGAGTGCGTCAGCGTGGGATAGAGTTTTGCCCGGGCGGTGGATAAGTTTGTATGAGTAGGCCGCTAGAAAAAGCGTCCACCGTGTCATCCGAGGGAGAGGACTTGAGGTGTCTGTTTGTCGCCGCCAGTAGGCCCAGGAGGGGTTTATCGTCGGTGACCAGTTCGAAGAAGTGGCCAAAAAGGAATTCGTGAAACTTTTCACGGCTGCAACAGCTGCTAGGGCTTCCTTGTCTATTTGGCTGTAATTTCGCTCCGTGGCCGAGAGCGTCCTGGAGAAAAAAGGCGATGGGGGCCTCGGCGCCATTGGCGAGTCGGTGACTAAGGACCGCCCCAATTCCAAAAGGGGATGCGTCTGCTGCCAGTACTAAAGGAAGGTTGGGGTCGAATTGGATGAGCACTGCCTCTGACGTAAGTAGTGATTTGACGGCGTTAAACGCCTGGTCTTCTTTGTGCCCCCAGTGCCACGGTGACTTTTTGTCTAGTAATCTGTGTAGGGGTTCGGCTACTGAGGCTTTATGGGGCAAGAAGGATGCATAAAAGTTTAGGAGTCCCAAGAAAGCTTGTAGCTCCGTTTTGGAGGTCGGTGTGGGAGCTTCAGTGGATCGCCCTGACCTTGGACTCCAGGGTGAATGCCAGAGGCGTCAATTTTATAACCCAGAAAGTCCACCTGTCTAGTGGCAATGGCGCATTTTTCTTTTTTAACTTGAGGCCATGCTGTCTGAACCTCTCTAACACTGCTCGCACTCTCTGGAAGAGTTGGGGTCTGTCCCTGGCCGAGACCAAGATGTCGTCGAAGTAGGGTACTACACCAGGGAGGCCCTGTAAAATCCGCTCCATGAGGGATTGAAAAATGCCCGGGCAACACTTACGCCAAATTGGAGACGCTTGCATCGGAAGGCACCCCTGAGTGACGATGGTCTGAAGTTCCGCTGTTTGGTTATCAACAGGGAACTGTTGATATGCTTGAGACATGTCCAATTTAGCAAAAATACTGCCGGTTCGAATGTATGCAATAAATGCTGAATGACGGGCACGGGATAGGCGCTAACTTGTAAATATTTATTGATTGTTGTCTTGTAGTCCGAGCAAATTCTCAGGCTACCATCTTTTTTTAGGGTGTGACAATGGGCGTCTCCCACTTGGCGAAATCTGTTGGCTCAATGACCCCTTGTTTTAGTAGTTTATCCAATTCAGCGTCTAGTTTTGGTCGAATAGCAAATGGAACTCTACGTGGTTTTAATCTGATTGGGGCTGCCTGGGGGTCAACGGTGAACGAGATGGGGTTCCATTATAACACCCCAGCTCCTCGCTGAACACATCAGCGTAGTCAGCGAATAAGGAGTCAGTGTCTGAGGTTGAGACAGCATGGACTCCTGTTAACCCTAGGCCGAGGTGGGGAAACCAATCGAGCCCCAATAAGGTGGGTAGGTTGCCGTTAACTACCACTAGAGGTAGGTGGCCTTTAAAAGCTCTAAAACTGACAAAGAACTTGCCTCTGCCGATCACGGGAATGGCCTTCCCCTGGTAGTCCTTCAGACCGAACTGGCATCTCTGAAGCCGGGTAGTAGATAGGCTGGGGTGGAGTCTCTTGAGGGTGTTCCACGAGATTATTGAGAGCGCTGACCCTGTGTCAACCTCCATGTGGCATGGTTTACCTTCTAGGGAAACGGAGAGAGAAATTTTACTAACAGAGTGGCAAGTATGCCTGGCAAGGCGGTGCGTGCGACAGTTTAATACTTGCCTCTGTGGTCCCGAGTGCGAGGACGGGGTCTTTGTGCAGCGCTTTGGGGGCTTGGCAGACTCTCGCAATGTGCCCCCTCTTATGGCAGTTGTTGCAAACGGCTCCTTTAAACTTGCAGGTGGCCTTTGATGTGATCCCCACAGGCTAGGCACAGGGTGATGTGCTTGGGTGGACCGGTGTATTCTTGTTTGGCCCCTACCTGTGACCGTCTGTCATTGGTGAGGCGATGGACATCGTTCTCATCGTGTGGCCTTCCTCCGCTTCCACCTCTTCGGAATGGACTGGGAACGCTGCTAGCTTGGCGCTTGGGCCCTGAATTTCGGTGGCTGAGTTCGTAGCTAGCTCGGCTGCTAGGGCCTCCTCTACGCTTGCGCGAGGTTGAGGTCTTTCTTAGCTAGCAGTCGCCTCTGTAGGTTGAGATCCTTGACCCCACAAACCAATTGATCGAGGAGCATGTCCTCTAGGTATGTTCCAAACCCGCAGTGCAGGGCTGCTGTTCTGAGGGCGGCCATATATTGGTTGATGGTCTCCTTACTTGATTGCTTCCTCATTCGGAACATGAACCTCCTGGCGATTTGTGAAGGTCTGGGAGCGTAGTGGTTTGTGAGGATCTCAAGCAACCTCGGACCACGGAACGCTTTTTAATTCTCTCGGCGCCACGAGTGCTGCAGCGGTATCAGAACGGTGGCTCTGCAGTAGATTAGGAAATAGGATTTTTTCCGATGCTCTCCCGCATCCGACAGGCCGACCGCATCGATGTAATGATTGAAACGGTTCTTATACGATTCCCACTTCTCTTCGTCTGGTTTAAACGCCGGAATACTGGATTGGAACTCATGGTGCTGGAACGGCTGGGCTACCTGCGGAGAAATCTCTCTGGGACTTTAACGCTTGTGAGTTACAAGTGATATCAGCTCTGGAGAGGTTTTTGCTACCCTCTCTTTCTCTCTCTCTGGGTTACCACGTTGGCTGCTAGCCGTTGGAGGTGTCTTGATTCGCGCCAAAAAAAAGTGGGCGTTAGTGACTCTCTACAGCGCTGTGCTGTGATTCCTACTGGCCCGAAATTCAAATGACACCCGTTTGAATTTCGCACCAAATGCAGAGCGGCTGCGGCTCGCAGCGCTTCACTTTCCCGTAGCGAGGCTAACAAGCAGCTACAGACGCTTCTAACTATTTGACTCAGACCGCTTTCTCTGGCTGCGGATCTGCGTTTGCTCTTTTTGATCGCTGCGTTTCGCTAGCTGACCGCTCTCTCTGGCTGCGGATCAGCGTTTCCTGTTGCCAACCGATCGCTCTCTCTGGGCTGTAGATCGGTGGCTAGTGACTCAGCGGTTGCAAGGTGCTTCTGGTAGCCATCCCATCCTCGTCGCCAGTGTTAAGTTTGAGCAATGAGAGGCTGAACCAGAGCATGAGTGCAACAGTACTTTATTTACAAATAAAGGGCTGACCGTGCTTGCCAAGCCTGGAACTGGCTCGCAGCAATCAGCGGCCAGTTGGACCCCGCAGCCTGCTTTTATAGCTGGCTGCTGGGGAGAACTGACCAATGGGAATGGGGGGAATAACGCCCACACAAGTGAGTGGACCTGAGTGAGAACTCCTTGAGTCCTCAGGACATAACACCCCTCATCAGAGTTATCGCTCTCCTCATCCATCTGCACCTGCTGCCGGCTAACCACAACACTCCCCCTCTATAGAGAGGGGGCTGTTCAGTTTTTTTATGTCAAAATCTATGTCAATACTGAACAGCCCTCTCTCAACAGAGGGGGAAGGGTACAGCATCATCTATCTCCAATTTACAACACAGTTCTTTCAACAGTTCCAAGAAGGCTCTACACTCATTTGCACCACCCAGGTGACCCTCATGACCCAGAGAAACCACCAAGTGGCTTCAATGATTCTCTAAGAGAATGCAAATGACCAACTGTATAATTTGAATCCTTCCTTTTCCCACCATCCAGCCAGAGCTGAAGAAGCTTCTTGGATGAGAAGTGAAATGTCTTCAAAGAAAAACAGTCCAGTTGCCTCTTGCAAAAGCACTTGATGATTCTGGTGAGGCCTCACTGACATGTCAATATAGGACCCCTGGTTTTGCCATAGACTTTGGACAATTATGCATCAATACAATTATGCATCAATACAATTAGCCATTTAATTCCTTTAATCCCTTAAGGCTACTGCAAAAAGAAAAGTTGATTATTGTAAAACATAATAATGCATTGTTACAGCTCTTATTGATGTATATAAGATCTTAGCAGATTTATCTTTGATAACTAGGCCAGCAGTTGCCTGAAAAAGTAGCTCAGAACTCTTTCTGTTTTGGCTGAGCAATTCTATCAGAAGAAGAAGAATGTGAAGCTTTCACTGGGGAGATTCCCATCTATTAAAGCTGATATTAAGTACCTTTCCATCACTAATTCACAGGTATAGTAACTTCCTTGCTCCCTACTTTTAACTTGCAAGTAATTCCAGTGACACATCAAATGGGAATATAATTATAGTTTAAGAATATTACCACTTCAATTTTATTTCCCACTCCTTCAGATTAGATAGAACTGTTCAACATGAATACATCCTGAATTAATATTGCCGGCACATAATGAAAGGACTGATTGGAAAATCCTTATCAAGTTAAGAAATTATTAAGAATGAAAGTAACTGAGCGTGGCTTGGAAAGCAGGATTTAGATTTAAAATGTTGGAAACTAAAGATGGTTCTATAAATTGTAGAAAGGAGGGGACAGGCAGAAGTTTCTGGGGCTAAAGCAACAACAACATTAAACTCAGTTATAGTCTGATGCCACAATTTTTTTTCATAATTCAATGTTCTGCCTTAAAAAGGCAGAGATTAATATTAAATATTCAGATAATACTTTAATACTCTTGTTTTACAAGAAGAAGAAAAACAACTGCTCAGAATAGATACAAGAAACACCATCATGGGTTATAGTCTTCTCGATACCACTCTGGAGTAAAAGCAACATTTCACCTTCTGGAACAAGATACAGACATTGCAAAAAACAAGGCCATGCATTCAGTTTCGTAACTACTGTGATTGTTGGCTGAGCAGGGATGAAAATAGCTAGATAAAGGATGGAAGTCTGGGAAACAGACCTCACTCAATCAATAGCAGTACTGATTTACCAGCAGCCTATCAGGTAGTTAGTAGCTGAGGGTGCAGCGGCACAAGGAAACAATTAACAAGTTAATAGCCAACTATTAACACCCTAATTAACAATTAAAAGCTATACACAACCAGGAACCATATAAATATAATGTGTAGAACAACCCAGTGCACATATTCCTGATGATGGAAGCACCAGACTGAAAACTTGAAAAAATAAACCTTTGGTCCTGATGATTGACTCAATTGGATCTTTCAAGATGCAAATAAAATTTTAGAGCTTTTCAACCAGATAAATTGCAGGGACTTATAAACATTTGTTGTCTAAATTTTACTCAAATCTACGATTTTCAATTTTTATCAATCTGTTGTGTGGGGGAGGAAGGATCAGTTAAAGAAATACCAAGCAATGTTTATAAGTATTGTCCCTTTAGTCTGGCATATGAATTGTTTACATGAAATAAGTATAAACAAAAATGATACAAAGCTACAGAAGCTGATGGCGTTGGCAGAAATAGCTAAATTTAATTTGCTTGGGTTAAAGAAAAGAATATAAGTATCTTTGTTTCCACATGGAGACTCCTTCTGAACTTTGTGCTTGAAATGGAAAAAAAATGAAATGTTGATTTTGGGTTTTACCAATTAGATTGATATGTTTTTATAGAAATGGCTAGCTTATGTTATTATGGAAAAACAAAAAGTAATCGTTTGATGTTAATGCTTTATTTTACTGCAACAGAGGGAGTTGGAAGTCAATGTTTCTTCTTTTCTTTTCCTTAGTCACTGCTCACCCACCCCTCTCCTAGAAAAATGAAATATGTTGGGAAATATTAAAAAGGCAGAATATTTCCCCTAAAAAGAGAAGTAGAAACTCAGAAGCAGAAAGTTACATCAGAAGCAGAAACTCATCCCCACCTTTGTTAATGGGTGGGCCATTAAGGCCTGGGCCAGAATATTCTACATAACAAAAGCCTCTACCCATCTCACCACTTGGCCTGGGAAGATTGCATCAGCCAGCACTCAGGTGAAGCCATGTGGTCCAGACAAAGCCTACAAAGTTAGCTAAGACCTCCACTCCTGGGAGTCTAACAGCCATTGGGATACATTTCTTACATAGAAACAGGAAACACTAAGGTGTAGACCAACAGAGGGTATAAAACAAAGGGTCTCTCAGCATCTCAGCCCTTTTTCCTTTTCTTTTCCTTCACCCAACATCTTGAAGCATATGATTGTCCTTTTCACTTTGGAGCTCCAAGCCATGTGGTCCTGTCCACTGTTAAACCTTATTTCCAAACAGCCTCCATGTTTCCAGTGTCTTTTTCCCCACTTGGAACTGAACTCAGGAGGATATTTTTTTCAACAGTATTTTGTATTTTATCTTATAACCTAATAAAAATGTTTAAAGGGAGAAAAAATGATACAAAACAAAATGATCTGAGAAAAGAGGAGGGCATATACTTTTACATTACAGAATGTAATGTATTATCCTGTTCACAGGATTATGTATTACTGTACTTAATTTAGGTTTGATTACATTTTTGGAACTTTATCTTTTTTTCTCGACACCCCAATTTTATTGGGTTTCAACAAAGAATGAAATATTAAAAGAAAAAGAAAATAATTAGAGAAAAGTCAAAAAGGAAAGAACAGAAAAATGGAAAAAAATAATTTTCAACTTTCCTCAATGCCATTACAAATATACATTAATTTCTTCCTCTAAAATTCAAAATAGTACACAGAATTTCTATAATCATAAGTGATCTTATGTTAAATCCCCAAATTAAACTTTCATTTCTTTTGGTTTCAAGAAAAAAGTCCAAAAGTAGTTTCCACATAAAAACAAAGCTAGACAAAGTCTTTAAAAAAAAAAATCAGAGTGGTAGAACTTTATTTATTTATCACATTTTTACACCACCCATCTCAGCTACTCTGGGTGGTTTACAAATAAAAATACCTTACAGCAATGTAATAAAAAAGCAGGATTAAAAAAAACTAGAATTAAAACCAGAATTAAAACCAACTTAAAATTAGAGATTAGTAATTTGAAAATTAAAAAGTTGAAGAGGCAAGAGAAATGCCCTCAACCCACTAATGACCCCTAGGGTTGCATATCACTCTTAGATCACCACGACAATTGGAGAGCTGAGCCTTGACACACCTTCAGAAAGACAGAAGTGTGGCGAGGCTCAGCTCACCAATGGGGCAAGATGTTTTATAGGGCAGGGACAACAGCAGAAAATGCTATCTTCCTAGATCCTGGTTGTTGTTAGTTGGGAAGTTGTGTCCGACCCATCAGGACCCCATGGACAATGTTCCTCCAGGCCTTCCTGTCCTCTATCATCTCCTGGAGTCCATTTAAGCTCACACCAACTACTTCAGTGACTCCATCTAGCCATCTCATTCTCTGTCGTCTCTTCTTCTATTGCCCTCAATCTTTCCCAGCATTAGACTCTTCTCCAGTGAGTCCTTCCTTCTCAAAGTATTTGAGTTTCATCTTCAGGATCTGGCCTTCTAAAGAACGGTCAGGGTTGATCTCCTCTAGGACTGACCAGTGTGATCGCCTTGCAGTTGAAATTCTTTAAATAATCCACAACATACCCTTCTTATCATCATCATCATCATCATCATCATCATCATCTTCCTTACTTCAACCAAATTAAAAAATATGGGAGGGATCTGAGGCAAACATTGTGCTTCCTTTTAGCACTTTTTCCATAACAAACTGATGATGAAACTGACTGTTTTAATTAAAGAGGAGAATGTATCAAGTTTTGTTTCCATGTGAAAATTGCTTCTAGAGTTTTTGCTCAAAACTAATGTTGAAATTTTGATTTTAGATTTTGATGATTAGAATGATTTTGGTATTATAGAAATGTTTTGAAATATTGTGAAATGTAAAGCAAAAGGTTGAGGTTGTATATTGCTTATTTTACTACACTGAAAAAAGTCAGAAGTCACCACTTTTTACTCTCTCTGCACTTTTTCTTTCTCTTCATTTTCTTGTTTTTTTCTGCATTCTTATTTTATAATGAAATAATAAAATAAAATACATTTTAATTCAAAATTATGAAGTCAGAAAACTGATGAAAACCTTTAGGAACATAAAATGAGTGGACACAACATAAATAAGTGACAACATTGTTCATATAAATATAAAATATAATGATAGATAGGCTTATATCTGTTACGACTGATATTTGTTGTTTTACTAATTTGGTTGTAGGGATATGTTAGAAAACATTGCTTGTGCACTGCTTGGAGTATCACAGCTGAATCAAACTAAAACATTAAAATACACAAAGTACTAAGCAGAACTGTCATTATTTCGTTTTCACGCCAAGACATGGCTCACCAGATTCTGCCATCTTCTGAGACAGATGTTTTAGTACTTTGCCAAAAAATTCTGTCTTTTTAAACTATTCTCATTCAATTAGTTAGAAATAAATTGTGCTCCATTTTTGCTTCCAAAAAAGAAGGAAAATGCAGACAAATACATATGTGCCAATATTTCCAGTTCCAATATTTGAGGGTCTGCCACAGTGAAGAGTGGGGTCGACCTATTTTTCAAAGCACCCAGAAAGCAAGACAAGAAACAATGGATGGAAACTAATCAAGGAGAGAAGCAACCTAGAACTAAGGAGAAATTTCCTAACAGTGAGAACAATTAACCAGTGGAATGGCTTGCCTTCTGAAATTGTGGATGCTTCACCATGAGATTTTTAAGAAAAGACTGGAAAACCATTTATCTGAGATGGTAGAAAGTAGGGCGCTGGATTAGAAGACCTTCAAAATCCCTTCCAACTCTTTTATTCTGTATCTCTATCTGCCATTTGCAGTAAGTGAATTAACATAGTATTTACTATTTCTATTTTCACTTTTTAAAATTCTGTTTTATATCATTTGGCATGCAATGTGAAAGTTGTTAATGTCAATTGCTTTGATTTGTTTTCAACAGAAAATGTTATGTATCTTCTGTAAATTATTTCAAAATAAATAACAATTACAAAATAAATAACAATTACAAGCTGATATAGGAGCCATTTCAATTTTGGATATATTAAACAGTCATGGAAGTTCAAGAAAAAGTAATTATAAGACATATCACACACATACAAAAGCTGTCTCTCTTTCTCTCTCTCTCTTACATACACACAAATGTATACACACACACACACACACACACACACACACATGCCAAAAGCAGAAGCAGCATTTTTAGACAATTGAGAAAACTCACAAATTCCATAAAAGCATCCTAAATTTAAAAAAAATATGCATGCTTCTTTTGCAAAAGAAGGGAGAATGAATTTGGATCACATATGTCACTACAGTATTCATTTACAGTATTGTTCTCATGCATTTCACAGTTAAGGATTGCTTAGAATATAATGGGGGAATGTAACAAGTTACCAAAGATGCCATAATATAGGATCTTAGGATGCTTTTGATTAGAATTGCAGCCAGCCTGAATTACCACACACTTCCTTACCTATAGTGCCCAGATAATCAGGTTGCCTAGCAACTAGTCTAAGTTCTTTTTCCATATCCTTTTCGTTTGGAAAAATAAAACAATGATACTACCTTGCACTAAATACTGAAAAATTCTTTCCTTTTCCAGTGCATTCACTGTATCTCCCTAAATCCTTTATCTGGTAGGCAACATATCGAGACAGAAGTGTTTTTCTATGAAAAAATTTCTGCAGTAATCATGGATGGAATGCTGCAATTCATTGTCTGGTGTCTGTAGTACCAAAGCAGACATGTGTGATTGGAACCAACCCCAAAAACAAGGATGGATGCTGTTGCTTATGGTCTAAAAGAGACCTCAAAGTTAAGGAAGTTACATACTCAAAACCCTCATATCTCTGGGGAGACAGAATATGGAACAGATATTACCAATGGATGGAATTAAGAGGTGGGAGTCGGAACGCGAAATAACTAGGCTAAGTAGACCTGTAATGAGATATTATATATGTATTAGAATGAATATGTTGATCAAAAATAATTGTACAAGACTAGCAATGTACAAGTAGTATATATGTTATTTGTCTTTCACTTTGGTGGAAGGAAATGCCAGGATGGTCACACTGTGTTCGATATACCTATATATAAATAATACAAATATATTTTTTAAAAACCCTCATATCTCTAAGGGCTCATCCACATAGATACCTTGACCTGAGTCAGAAAAGTCCTACTTATCATTTGCTTGAGGACATCTTCTCTTGGTATGCCTCCATTCAGGTGAACATTTATTGACTTGTCTCTTCCAATAGCCTATCTTCATCATTTGGGGCTCTCTTCTCTTTTTGGAATTTCCACTGTCTCTTCTGACATCCATTTGCTTTCTTCTATTCTTCGGTCTTTGGCAGTCTATCTTTTTACTTTTATTGTTAACACATTTGAATTCATTCTGCCGTGCCTCAATTTCCCTATTCAGCAAGCTTCCATGAGCATCAGCAATGACTCTCCTAGTTTGGTTATACATAAAGGAAGTTAAACTCACCCAGGAATCAAGAGTCATACCTGAAGTCTTCTTTTTTCCTCTTTCTCAACTATTAGGAGATGTTACATGAATTCTGTACTCAACACCTGTTAGAGGATGGGGCAAGGGCTTTATATTTCCTGTGTGGAATTTATGGTTACCTGGTAGTCAATTAAATCAATTCAAACTTGACTTCATATGTCCTCCTGGACATATTCATTTAGCTGTCTTGGTAGCAATATGGAAGTAGTCTGCCACTTATTCATCTAGGATGGCTTTTTGACCACCTAATCCAATCTATAGCTGGGAAGTTCTTGGTAATCTTCCACCCTACTGCTAACTAGGTCTAAGTTTAAACAAGGTTTTCCATGACCTTGTTTTCAAGAGGAATAGGCAAAAATATATTTCCCCTGCATTTATTTGAAACAGTCGAGTCCATTAAATTCAGTATATTTTGGAAGGAAATGCCTGGAATCTTCTGCATTTGAAATATTACATTAGGGACCACATATTGTCTTTGTGTTGGTAATGCAAGAATGTCAAATTGTCAGCATAAAAAGAACTGAGTCTTTGCTTCCTGGGGAATTGCCATGGAATATATCTTTGTTTTCCCTTCTAAATAAATGTGATAGTAGAAAGCAAAATAGTATCTAAAGCATTTTAAGTAGGAATCAATGTGACTCTTACACATGTTGCTAGTAGCTTTTGCTTTATATGTGAATCCAATAGTGCCCATTTACCAATTGTATCCATTCATCCATTCCTATTCCATCCCTGTTTTCTTGTCTGCTATAAGCTCTTAGGGCTGTGTTTTCTAAATCTGGGCAAATTACTGAAAATTGGATAAAAGTGGTTTTTCTTTGGGTTACAACAAACAAACCCATTAGACAATCACAATAGGGACATTTAAATTGACTTAAAATGTTTACCTATATTGGGTAAAAGAGAAGTTTTCGATAAGTGGTTTTGGATAATGAAGGAAAAGGTTTGGGAAGCACTGACTTAATGTTTTTCTTGTTAAACTAGGGGCCAATCAAGGGCCAATCAGTCTCAAGCCATTTACAAGAGGTAGTAATCCTTGCAAACATAGGAAAATAGGCTTTTATATCTGTTTCCTCTATAATCCAGGGATGTTGATATCTTTGGGGCCACTTCTCCTCTTTCTAGGGTCAGAAAACCCTAGAGGTGGATGTGTCCCTCCTCGAAAATGGACCCCTTTACTCCAAATAATATTTTCTTCTTACCAGTCCTGTTCTAGTTTCAAACCAACATTGGCTTCTAAAATGTGTTTCTTTTTCATAGCAATAGCATTAGCACTTAGACTGGCATATCATTTCATAGTGCTTTACAGCACTCTCTAAGCAGTTTAGAGAATCAGCATATTGCCCCCAATAATCTGGATCCCCATTTTGCTATCCTTGAAAGGATTGAAAGTGGAGTCAACCTTGAGCTAGTCAGGATTGAACTCCTAGCTGTGGGCAGAGTTAGACTGCAAAACTGCATTATAACCACTACGCCACCGCAGGTCTTATGCAACTTGTTTTGTTTACATGTTGATCTGTATTAGTCAATAGAAAATATACTTTTTTTTTCTTTTAAATTTCACTGGTTCAGTTGAATTAACAAAAGCATAATGAATCTAGTTCTAGTTTCCTGGTATAATTTGCAATGTAATAAGTAATGAATCAAATCTTCCACATGTGAGTTATTATAAGTTAATAAAGGTTATGTAGTTAGTAATCCTTTATATGTTCCATCCAAATAGATTATTGGCATTGTTTAAAAGCAAAGTTCTATGAAAATTTGTCTCAGGGAATTGGATGTAGGAGACTAAATAATATGGCATTCCTTATCCATCTTTAAAAAATTAATATTTATTGGACCACTTATGCTCACATACCTGCTATATATGTTGTAGATGATGCCTATTTTTCTTCTTCTTTTGGGTTTACTTCAGATGTTTTGGTGAGTCTTAACTGGCTTGTATATTACAGTGATGCTATGTGGTTCTAATAGTTTGTTGTTTGTTGTTGTTTGATGTTTTTGATGTATGTAATGTTATCCTTTTCATAGCTTGTGTTGGTTGTGTAGTAATGGATCGAATGGTCAGGCATTTTTTAATAACTGTGTGGGTATCTATTTTGTTCTTCTACTAGAAGGATAACATTATAATATCTTAAAATTGTAACACAATACAATATCCTCATTGACTTTGTTTGGGGGGAAAACTAAATCCTTATTGCAATGCAGAACTACAATTTGTTTTTCCCTTCCCATCCCTTATTTATTGACTTAATATATTTATTAGATTCATATTTCAACTTGCCTTCCAGAATTCAAGGTCGCATACACAGAGCCCCTTCCTCTACGAGATAAATTTAATTGAGTTTGTACAGCCATCCAATACAACACAATTCAGAGTTGGCCTGAGAGTGAGTGACCAAAGAGCTTGGATAGCTGAGTGAAGATTAAAACCTGCCTTTCCTTACTCTAATCAAATTCTTTTACCATAGGAAATAGAGAAGGAAAGTTATGGGCAACAATCCACCTTTTCCATCTGGAGCTTATTTCCAGTCTTCTATTCTGAATCAGGCCTGTCTTTAAATAGTTTTTTTTTTAAACCAGGCTGAAATCTTGAGTTAGAGAAAAAGCTCTCTGCAATGGGATCTACTGTATCTCTTCTTTAGCATTTATCTCCCTGTTCCCCTAGATTAAAGGTGTCCAACTCAAGGCCCATGGGGCCACTGGTGGGATTCAAAAGTGGTGGCTTGGTGGACGTGGCAGGGGAAGGATACTGTAAAATCTGCAGTCAGAGGTAGTATTTGCCATTTCTCTGAACTATTCAAAATCTCTCCCACCAGTTCTCCAGAACTGGCCAGAACCTGCTGAATACCACCACTGCATGGGGCTGCCCTAGAAACAGCAAAGAACCAGCCCATGGTGTCTTTGCCAGCCAGAACGGAGCTTGGGGGAGGCACTGGCAGAGGGCTGCAGGAGGCAGTCATGATTGATAATGGGGCCCAGAATGGTTGCATGCACACACACACACATACACCAAGCTCCATTTTCACTGGCAGAAGGCTGCGAGAGGCCATCGCAGCTGAAAATAGAGCTTGGGAGCCCATTCTCACTGGCAGAGTGCTTGGGCCACCACAGGCACCCTCAACATGAGTGCTGTCAAGCTGGCCACACCCACCCTGGCCACGCCCACCCTGATCCCCCAAAATCAAACACCATCCTGATGCAGCCCACAATGAAATCAAGTTTTGAAACTCCTGCCCTAGATGCTTTGCATGATCCTGCACAAAGCCTGATTAATCTGCACATGGTTTTTAATTTTTGCTTCTGTGAACATTTGCATACCTATGTAATTAGCAAAAGATAGCAGCAGTGCTGTTGGGAAGCAGCCAGGCAAGGAGGGAGGAGCTAGCTTTGAGTCCTTGTGCAGCTGCAAGAGGCATAAGCCTGATCCTTTCCCCTAAATTCCATGAAACCGTATTAATTTATTTCCATTAGAAAGCAAGAAGTTTGAGGAGATTCCTGTATTTTAGGTAAATACAATAAATTAGCTGATTTGAACCTTTCATGAATTGATATGGTTGCTTGCACCTGACACTTGCCTTTAGAAAATGTGGAGGGCAAGGATTGTGGATTTCAGCAAATAGGCTTCATGAGATTTTAATCTGAGGAACCTATACAGGATCTTGCTGAAATTCTGCATTTTATTCAGCTGTTAGACTTTCAAAATTGCATTTCAAAAAAGGGTCTAATGGAGATCAACTAGAGATGTTTTTTGTTAAGTCAATGTCACCCATTCCCCCCCACACACACACAAAAAAAATGAGACAAAAGAAAAGTCCACACAGGACCCAGAGTGAATAATATAATCCCTTCGTAATGGAGCTTGTAGTCTCAAGGCAGAATAGAAAACCATTAAATGGAACACTAGCTTTCATTTGCCAAGTAAAAGATGGATTCCTTGGATACAAGCAAAATAAATTTCTCATTGTGTTGCAGCACAGTATTAGTTTTTAACAATTGTCTTGCAGGTATTTATCCTTAGTCCAGTTCTAAGACATCTCTTCAAAGAAACATGACTATGGACTTTTTGTAATATAAACAGAAACTTTGAATAGGTCACTGATTTAGTGACACAATTAATTTCCATTATACCAGAGAGCTGTGCTCTAAAGCTTTTTTTGGTTCTCAATGATCACAAGGCATTGAGTTGGGGTGGCAGAAAATATCCCAAAGCATTTGACCTTCTCTACTAGAGATAATCAGAAAGGCTGCACATGATCTTTAGCGGACTGCAGTTGAGCCATCTTCACAAATACTCCTACGACATCCTTTTTCCAACAGAGTGCCTTCCAGCTATATTAGAAAGCAACAGGTTAGGAAAGGTGGTCTTAGAATGTTAACTGAAGATGACATATGACTGAATCCTTGAACTTTATTTGAAACTGTTTATATAAAATGTTTCTTCTTCCACTCTTTTGCTTCGCTTTTGCCGGGAAACTGCAATAGGAGTTGGATTGGTGGTTATAAATCTTCAGTTTCAGGGGTGGGGATCAGTTCTGTGCATGGCCTCCGGTCCAATCTAAATATAGTATATAAAATTATACATTGCAATGTCCTACCTACAAATGAATACTTCAGCTTCAATCATAACAATACAAGAGCACACAATAGATACAAACTCAAAATTAACCGCACCAAACTTGACTGCAGAAAATACGACTTCAGCAACAGAGTAGTCAATGTTTGGAATACTCTACCTGACTCTGTGGTTTCTTCCCCAAACCCCAAAAACTTTAACCTTAGACTGTCTACTATTGACCTCACCCCTTTCCTAAGAGGTCTCTAGGGGGCATGCATAAGCGCACCAATTGTGCCTACCGTTCCTGTCCTATTGTTTTTAATTTTTCTTATAAGTATCTATTTCATGTATTCAAAACTACGTATATTTAATCTTATACCTGTATCTTGTAAGCGATTGACAAATCAAATCAATACTAAATACTAAAATACTATCACTATAAGATCAGGTGGAGAAGGGCACTAATTGTGAGTCGCAATAGCACTTAGACTTACCGTATATACTTCTTCATAATATTTTACAGCCCTCCCTAAGCAGTTTACAGAGTCAGCATATTTTCCCCAACAATTGGGTCCTCATTTTACCGACCCTGGAATGATGGAAGCCTGAGTCAACCTTGAGCCGGTCAGGATCAAATTTCTGGCAGTCAGCAGAATTAGCCTGCCATACTGTTTAATGCATCACTATGGCTGCTATATCTATAAAACATGAAAAACATGAAATGGATGGGCAGCATCTTGTAGTTAGGCCTGATCTTGACTCTCCAAATGTAGTGCCATATTTGGTACCTAGGATTGTCCACATCCAGTAATGGTAAGTTGAGCTTGATTTGTAGGCCCTAATTCAGCACTGTAGAAAACTTTACAAATGTTTTGAAACAGGAAATAATGCTTTTTGAAACAGGCTAGTCACTTGTATTTTCTGAGAACAGTCGTGATGGCCTATAGTTGGAGAGAGGTAGATGGTAGGGAAAAATGTCCCCCAATTAGCCCATTAAGATGACTAATCCCTATGCAATGATTTGGAGAAAAAGTTCTATTTGACAGAATAAGTAGGAAAGCTTACTAAATATCACTATTAAATCTAAGGGTGGACCTTACAATTTCACCGTAATGTAATTCCGAATAAGGAGTCAAGAAACAGAGGGAATGAGATCTTCCAAATTTTCATTTTGGGAATATTAATTTTTTTAAAGTTGAACTGATGGGTTCTAATCCTGTTTCCATGTTATACACTGTAATTACAGGTTTGGGTCTGATTTCAATTTTTTTAAAAATAGTATAAAGATTCAGTCATGATTTTTCTGATGTTTCAGTTAGGGCCAATCTTGTTTATGGTTGCCTCTAACATTCAGTCTCAAAGTGAGCCAGTATCCTTGGCTCCAAAAGGAGATTGTGTGACATTAATTAGAACCAAGTCAAATCACAGCAGGACAATCAGTTTAAATGGTTGAAGAATTGGCCATTGGATCTTTAACAATTATCTGTGCCTGTGGACTTCCACCAGTTTTATACATTAAGTAGGAGCCATGAGATCTATTGAAAGAAATGAGTGTCAGTTGTAAAAGAGAAAATTGGTCTCCAAACTTCAAAACAGATCATTCCTCTAATTATCATGAGTGGGGAAGACAAAACTGGAATGAAGCAGCTTTTCAACTATGGATTTTTAGTATATGGATACAATGGAGCAGGCTGTCCCCGACTTGGGAATGATTGTCTACCCTTCCATGTTGCAAAATCATCTTATATTTTCTGGGCTTCATTGCAATTTGCAAGAAGATAGTGAATACACCACAAAAGTTGAACTAATTGCAAGGATAGAAACCATTCTTATTTGCCATTAATATGTTAAATTCATTTTCATTGATTGATGACCTAACTAACTGTAATACATTAGTTGTAACAAGTCGAGTTACTACTAATTATGAGAATAAAAGATTGATGCTAGTTTATTACTTTTCAGTGAGTATGTCTTTGATACATTTACAGGATTGGTTGTATTAATCATCCAAGAATATCTATGATGGGATCTAAAAAAGTCAAGAAGGCATGAATGATTTATTATTGAAGTCTACCCCTTCCTATGTACTTCTTACACAAAACTTAATGTAAAAGAGGCAAGGTATCAGTTGAGTTCTTGAAATCATAGCCTTGAATTTTTTGACTCCTCTTTTTCCTACAAAGTCCATTTCAACTCTGCTATTCTGCATTCTGAATCCTGTTAAAGAGAGATCCAATCTAAAAGTAAGGAGAAATTTTCTGATTGTGAGAACAATTGTTGAATGGATTAGCTGCCACCACCACCACCCCACGCATAGTTGTGGGTGCTCCATCACTGGAGGTTTTCATAAATAGGCTGGACAATTATTTGACCAGGATAGCATAAGGTCTCCTGCCTTGGGCAGAGGGTTGAACTAGAAGACCTCTGGGGTCCCTTACAATCCTATGATTCTATATTCTGTGTTCTGCAAATATTTATTTATTTATTTATTTATTTAATTAATTTATATTGCTGCCTATTTGCCCGTGGTGACTCGAGGCAGCTTACACTGTATTTTAGCATTTTACAATGTAAAACCATATTTAAAACAAAAAATAAAAAATAAAAACAATAAAAAAAATCACAAAAAGAATCAAATAAATTAGTAAAGTACAGTAGAACAAAATTTTGGGAAAACAAAACAAAACAAACAATAAATAAAAACCAATTACCTCCCCCGTCCTGCTCCCCCGCTGGCAGAACCAGGTCTTCAGTGCCTTCCAGAAGAATATTAGTGAGGGGGGGGGCATTCTAATCTCTGGTGGAATGATGTTCCAGAGAGATGGAGGCACCACGGAGAAGGCCCTTCTTCTGGGTCCCACCTGGTGTATCTCGCTCAGGGGGTGGGGACCCGCAACATTCCCTGCCTCCTCGCTCTGATGGGTCGGGTAGATGTCACTGGTAAGAGATGTTTCCTCAGATAACCCTTGTAAAATATCCTTGTAACTGGCCACATGGCCATCCCATATTTGAGATGGAATGAATCCAGGCATCTGACAAAATAATCTCCCAAATCCTACTTTTCAGGGCACGCAGATGCCCCAATGCCTGGTTTGAAAAGCTTACAATAATGAGGTTGGGCTGATGTCCTATTACTGGGACTTTGCAGAATGAGGTATTCAGACAGATGGGGAGCCATTATCATTCTTACTCTTACTCTACTATTACCAGGGAAAGCATGTAATGCTGCTGTTGACATCACTCTAAGGACTTGATTTTTAAAAAAGAAAATGCATTGATTTCACATATTTTCTCCCAGGAGGTCAAAATGCCTTACAGCCTACTTGAACTTTCAAACTTCCAGTCAAGTTCTTTTCAATATCCATTTGCTTCTTTTTATTGTGTTGCTTTCTGAGTTCATTCCTTGTACTGGAAGGTCCTCCTGGGTAGTATGAAACCATGCCTGCTGGCTTTTCAATTTCAGTTTCAAAGTCCAGATACCTGCTGCTCTGTTTAGCCATCGATCATGTCAATAGCCCCAATGAAGTCTCAAGGCAGTGGCTTACATTGTGCAAATAGCACTCTTGAAGTGTTTGCAAACATTGTATCCACAATTGATTTAGCTGGGGGATAAAAAGTATGTGGAGATTTGATGCCATAAAGAAATGGCTGTAATATGTGAGATTAAGAAAGCAATGAGATTTTTTTTAAAAAACGTGGGCATAGCTGGATTTTGAAATTATGTCATGGATTAATCCTTTGCTGAATTCTGTCTTCTTGGAAGATTTATTCTGTGGCAAAGCAATATAAGAATAAGAGTTGGAAGGGACCATTGGAGATCTTCTAGTCCAACCCCCTGCCTAGGCAGGAAACCCTACAATCCAATCCTATAAAATCCATTCTGTCCATTTCGTTTCCTACATAATCTCAAATTGCTTTCCAATTTGTGCTGATGTTGTAGAATTTCTCTTATTACTGTAAAATAGCAGAGGGAGCTATTACTCTTTTCCATTGCTTGTTTCTCCCTCCCTTTGGAAGTTCCTTAAAAGCCATGGTCACGCAGTGGTTAGAATGCAGTATTGCAGGTTAACTCTGCCCGCTGCTAGGAGTTCAATCCTGACTTGCTCAAGGTTGACTCAGCTTCCATCCTTCCCATGTCACTAAAATGAGGACCCAGATTGTTGGGTGCAATTTGCTGACTCTCTGCTTAGAGAGGGCTGTAAAGCACTATGAAGCAGTATATGAGCCTTGATGCTATTGCTATTGCTTTCTGATTTTCAAATAGACAAGCAGGAAGAGTTTCTGCAAGATGCCTTTCCTTGCCATGGAACAGAGGCAACTTCCAGATATCCAAAACTTTAAGAATTAAGATATGTTATCATTATCTACAATAAAGACTTTTCTACAGGGGGAAAAACAGGAAGAAGGAATTGTTGCAGACAATAAACACTTCACGGAATGGTACCAAATTAAAACAAAGATGCTATTTTTTTTTCAGCCATAATTCTTTTGAAAGCATTGTGGCAGAGAGAAACAAATGCTATTGTATAAGAAAGAAGTCAGTAAATTTGATAGGCTATTGCCTGATCTCCAGCTTGCCTTGCACAACACCTGAATTCTATCAAATTTACCCTGACAGGTTTGTTTTTAATGGGAGAGCCTGACAAATGCTTCAATATTTGCAGCATCAGCAGACAAAAGGAAAGATAATAAACTCATATGGACATTCCTTTGGTCAAGCAAAAAGAGTGTATTCTTTGGCTTTGTTAAATCATCCAATTGGTAGAAAATCATTAAGATGAATAATGTGGTGAACATAGTGTCTGAAAAAGTTTCACAACCATATGATTGTTATAATCTCTCTTTTCTTCTCTCCATGACTTTAAGAAAGATTTTGTGAACTGGAATGATTATAAATAAAGAAAAATATTACATTGGCCTCCTATGATGAGAAAAAATGATAGGGATCAAGAAAAAATACTTAGTTGTTTTCATTTTACAGGGCACAAAACCTATAAATGTAAGAGGTGACCATTTGACTCAAAGGGACAGGTCAAATGTGTCATCAGTCTCCAGTCCCTTCACACTCACAAGAAATCTAAGTGCAACTCACCTTGAATGCTGTTGACTCAACTTGCTTTGACCATTAGTAGTTCAGATTCTTGTAGAGAGCATTAGCTTACAATAAACAACAAAAAAACCACACTTACTACCAACCTGCCTTCAGTCGAGGACCTGTATACTGCACGAGTCAAAAAGAGTGCTGTGAAAATATTTACAGACCCCTCACATCCCGAACATAAACTGTTTCAACTCCTACCCTCAAAACGATGCTATAGAACATTGCACACCAGAACAACTAGATGCAAGAACAGTTTTTTCCCAAAAGCCATCACTCTGCTAAACAAATATTTCCCTCAACACTGTTCAACTATTACAAAGTCTTCACTACTATTACTGTTAATCTTCTCATCACTCCTTATCACCCATCCCCTCCCACTTGTGACTGTATGACTGTAACTTCGTTGCTTGAATCCTTACGATTTATATTGACTGTTTCCTGGTATGATTTGATTGCTTATTGTACCCTATGACTATCATTAAGTGTTGTACCTTATGTTTCTTGACTCTTGACAAATGTATCTTTTCTTTTATGTATACTGAGAGTATTTGCACCAAGACAAATTCCTTGGGTGTCCAACCACACTTGGCAAATAAAGAATTCTATTCTATTCTATAAACCTATATTCAATTGATCTGGCTGGCTCCCGATTTATTGGAGTTAACATTAGCAAGCATTAACAGAATAATAGAGTTGGAAGGGACCTTGTCTCCTCCCACTCAAGCAGGAGATCCCACACCATTTCTGACAGATGGCAGTCCAGTCTCTTCTTGAAAGCTTCCAGTGATGAAGCTCCCACAATTTCCAAAGGCAAGCTGTTCCCTTAGTTGATTGCTCTCACTGTCAGAAAATTTCTCCTTATTTTGAGGTTGAATCTCTTGATCGGTTTCAAACTTGGTCCATCCAATTCAATATTGCCTATCTGGGTTGCCAGCAGATCTCCAGTTTCAAGCAGGAATATTTCATAGCCAGGAAATGAAGCCATCTCATGTTTCATGCAAACCTGTGCTTTGCCATGAAGCTAACTTGCTTCTCTTTAGAGATGTTCCAATAGTCATTTGTAGCCATTCCAAGAAATAGCTCTGTTTTCAAGACTGTATCTTAAGCAATCTTTTGTCCCTATGTTCATGTATTTCCTGGTGAATCATTGACCCTTTTTAGATAATTGATTCATTTTCTTAATAATACTAAAATGTAAAAATAAACTACTGTCATTCTGTAAGATTCTAGTATCTCTCTTGAGTTTTGAAAAAAAAGTTTTCTTAGCCAAGGGTAGGGAACAGTGAGATGGGGAAGATCAATCTTGAAACTGATTGGATTGGCCTGTACATTTCAAGAAATAAAGAAATATTTAAATGATAAAAAATAAATCTGCTTTGAGTTGAGTTCAGTTCATTATCTTATGAGTGTGTAGTTCTTTTCAGAGGCATCTACAGGAATGGGGAAATCAATTATGACAAAATTAAGAGTATGATGGGGTGATCAAAGACCTTCCTCTTGTAATGTATGTGAGAGGCATATAATACATATTATAAAGAAGTGGAGCTTTGTATGTGGAGCTACATCTACCATTTTTATGTGATTTTTTCTCCCTGTTTCTCTCTCTCTCTCTCTCTCTCTCTCTCTCTCTCATGCATCATCACAAATCCAACCACAAGCTTAAAACAGATTTATTGCCCAATTCCAGTTCAGTTTGTTTTAGCTGTTGTGGATAATGCTAGTCAGAAAAGAGAGAGTGAGAAAAAATGGATAAGATGTAGACATACTGAGAAAAATATTCAACTGTTTTCAGCCAACAGTTGGAAATGCCATTCTTTAGCACATTATCACTTCAGAGTTTTCCAGCCAGGACAGAATAAGTTCATCTCTTTTCAAGACCAGCATACTGCAATGAAGATACATAAGTGTGTTCCAATGATATCTTTATTAATGTTGTGCCAACATTTTTTTCTTGCATTTTTTTTTCAACACTTCATTATGAATATAATGGAATTTGTTTTGGAATTTTCATGAAATCTTTACAGGTATTCTTGGGCTCACCAAAATATATAAGATCTGTCCCTTAAAACTAATAAGTGTGCTTGAGCTCTAACTCCTATTTTTTTCCACTAATTCACTCTGAGTTCTATCATCTCTGATTCAGACATGACTGGGATTTGAAATTTGGAATTTCCTGTTTGTTAAGAATGATAATCTTATTAGAATGATGAGAGAATTAGAAAGGCATTTTTAAGCAAGCCTTTCCCCCTCCATCAATCATCTGTCTAGCCCCACTGATTTTTATATGAACTCATGTATAATTCTAAGCTGTATGATTCCATTACTCTAAATGTAGTTAATTCTGCCACAATCAATTGATCAATAGGCTCAGTTAGTTACACAATAATATGGACAATCTGATTTATACCACTGAGTTTCATTATTTCTTGTTTTTCTTCTTCCAAAGCAACCTGCCCATCACCTTTTCAGTAAGCTTCTGGGATTCCCTTTCTTAAAAATAAAAAAAGAACAGTATTCCTCCCCTCTCCCCATTCCAATACTCTCTTTTTTAAGCCCAGGAGCAATGAGAATGGGTTGGAAAATCATTACATTTTACTGCCATTGATAGCAAAATATATACATATTACTTTCTGCTCTTCTTTGATAGAATGCAGGGATGTCTGCAGGAGACAATGTAATAAAAATATTTAATATATGCTACTGTTAATCCATTGATCTATCACTTTATCAAGTGTTCAGGTTGGTGCCAATGCTTAATTTAAAAATGCAAAAAAGCATAATTAGCTAATAATCTTTATCTCCCTAAATTCTGTTCATTATCACAATGTTCTATTTGGCATGCTTCCAGACAAATATTTGCTAACAACCAATGATTTTACTTATTTTGTATGCAAGTATCAATGAAGGTTCTCAATCATCCAAGGAAAATGGTCTGAAGATTGTTTGAAGTTATCTGAAGTTGAATCATTGCAACTGAACAACTTTGTTGTTGTTGTTGTTGTTAGTTTGAGAGTTTCACTGCCCATCCAGATACCTTTCCCAATCAATTATATGCAAGTAGACATTTTACATGAAGCATCATCCTGAGCTATTAGAGTAACTATAAAGGTATCAATACCAAAGAATAGGAGCTCATGTTTCTAATAGAAACTAGACTGTGCTGTTTTCTGTGTCATATAATATATATGGGTATATACATAATTTTATTTATTTATTTTGTCATGTTATGTAGTGTATATTGGAGGTGATGATCCTTTGAGAACTGTATGCAACAAAATTTCATTTTAATTTATGCCAATTAGTGTACATTTAAAATGACAATAAAGTTATTCTAAGTCTAAGTCTAATACACCCACCCACATGGGCAGTCTTTCAATGGTTGGAATTTAGTGTTTAGGATTGCTAAAAGGAGTATATTAAAGTAGATTAGGGTAAATGCTCTGTGATACTTTGCAAAAATAAAGTGTTTAAAATCATGGATGTATGGCTTTATACAATCAATTTCTAGCTAATGTATTTCCAAAACATCTTATTTGGTCTTCCTGTGCATACATGTTTGCAAACCTTCTTTTTAAACATGGCTGTTGCTTAACCATGCCCCCATTCCTTTTCTCCTATCTGTGCAAGAGCAAGGAGTTTCTGCTCCTTCACACAGCATGAAATGAGTCTACTGAGGCCAAGCATTGTGTGGGGAAATAGAACTTTAGTGAAAAATTGTATAACCTCCACTAGGTCAAGCTTCATCCTTGGGCCCATCTCCAAGCAAAGTACTTTTAGTTGGTATGCAACTCACTACTAGAAGATTTTCTTCAAATCTTTGGAGGACAACCTGTAGTAAAGATCCTCTAATTGTAAAGTGGGCAGCTACAAACTATTTGAACCCCACTGGAATCTCCCATTCTCCTTTTGATTGAAAGAAAGAATAGCTGCAGTATTTTTAGCCCTTTCTGGGTAGCATATAAAAAGTGTGGTCTTCAATTCCCATCTGAATGAATTATGATTTCAAGATAGTTAAAGCAAGCCATCTGTTCAAACATCTTCCCATTAATAATTCCAATAGAGGAGAATACATGTAGCTCAATGTTGAACTGTGGAGTCCTCAAGTAAGCAAGTTCAAAGAGCACTAAGGATTCCACAATAATAATTCCATTCATATTTTAGGTATTTTTTGAAAATGCCATCATATTTGTTTTACTGTTGTTTACCGAGAGCTGAGGGTTTTGTAGAAGGGTAAAGAAGAGTCTTATTTAGGGCTGTCTGTGTCTGTGCTGAATGACAGTATCTACATACATTAGCACCACCATAGACCTGCCTACAATATTTGGTAGGAGAAGGAAGTCTCCCTGAACTTGTCCTTCCATACACATTCAGGTCAAGGCCCAGAAAAGCTTATACAGCAGTTCTTGGGTGCACACAATTCTTCTGTGAAAACATATTTTGTCCTAGTCTAAAAAAAGTCAGTTGAGTGTCCTCCAGATGTTTTAGATCTTATGAGCCTTTCCCATTGGCATGAAGCAAACAGCCTTTCCCCCAAACTATCCTGAAACTGGATTCATTAATCACACTAAACTATAATTTCCCTGTGGCTTGTTTACTTTTGGCTGTACTAATTCACTGCTGCAATTCGTAAAGCACGGTTTATGTCTTATAATGCTGTGTTGAAGTAGGCAACCAAAGTTTGTTTGGTAAAAAAAAATTATGATGAGAAATCATTGCTTGGTGCTGTATGTTAACCCAGGCAGACTGTGTGGAAACAAGCGAAGGGACCATAAGTCTGTAGAGTGAGCTGGGTGAATTAAGATTCATCCATTCTGATGCTACTTACCTTAGCATCTCTTCTTTACATTTATATTGAGAAACATTAAACACCCTGGGTCATTGGTTAGGAATAAATGGGAACAAGTAATTATCTACATCCTCTTCAGATCAGAATGGTGCTTATTCACAAGAGCAAATATCTAAAAGTTCCCCCTCTATAAAATAATTAAATCCTGGGTCTAAATTTTCTAGCTGTATCCGGAACAGTGAATGCATACTGATTATCATAATGGTATCAGTTGTATAAAACAAAGTAAAAAACAACAACACAGGAATGGGACAGGAAAGAACAGGAACACAACGTAACTAGTGGAAAGTCAAGGTGAGGTCAATTCATAGCAAATTATCACAGGAGAGGGGAAAAAACATTTTATACTTTTTATTATGTATCGGAGGTATCTTTTTGTCGGAGAGGTGTCAGCGTTCAATTTTTTCTGGAAGGAAGATAAAGCCCAATATATAAAATTAATGTATAAGTCTGTATTTCACACTGATAGAAACAGCTTTACCACTAGAAAAGCAAGGATATATTTTACGTTTTCTCTCCCAACTTTCTTCTCCTTAGATAAGGCACCTAATAGAATTCTGCTTAATGCTGATTCTCCAGCAACAGAGAGGATATTTTAAGGCATATCTGCCTTAAGCTCATAATGTTTTATAAAAGTTATTGAAAACAAAACTACACAATCCATCTTGCACCGTCCAAATGTATTATTTGTCCTGTGCACACAGAAGGCTGCAAATACATTGAATAATGTACAGTGTAATAAATAGACACTTTAGAATCATCAGGTATACTGACCTTCATTTTAGAGGGACATTTGATACATATTCCACAGACAAAAACTAGGAGAAGGGGGTGGAGGTTGGTGGTAGCTTTGGCTCTGATTAAGAGCCATGACTGATGACCATGGTGGCATCCTGAATAGCATACCACCAATGGCACACTGCCATGGAAAATGGCAGCATAGGTATCATGCTGTGAACAACTCCAGTTTCTTTCTGTCGCAATGCATTGATATTCTTGGAACCCCGTCTTAGATCTCCCTCTCTCCATGCCAACTTCTTTGTTACTGCCTTAGCTATCCAAGTGGACTAGACCTATCTATATGGCAGCATTGATAGTTTTAGTTTACTTTATTGTCATTGCACCTTGTACAACAATATCAAACACCACCTTCAGTGCACATCATGACTATGAAAATAAACGCAACCACATATCCTTCACCCTCCACACATTGAACCGAACCCCCCCTGACACTGCACCAATACTGCACTAATACAGCAGAATTCAAAAGAGCTATGGCCCTGAGATAGAAGCTGTTTTTCAGCCTATTTGTCCTTGTTTTTTATTATTCTGTACTTTCTGCCAGATGGCAATAGTTCAAAAAAAAGGGTGCCCAGGATGAGATGGATTTTTGAGAAAGTTTTGAACTTTCTTAAGGTAGTGGGAGTTATAAAGCTCTTCCAAAGAGGGGAGAGGGCAACCAATCATCTTCTGGGCAATGACGTTAACCCTCTGGAGTGCTGTCCTATCTGCAACTGTGCAATTGGCAAACCATACACAGGTGCAGTAAGTTAAAATGCTCTCTATGGTTCAGCGGTAGAAGGTCACCAGCAGTTTTTCATTCAGTTGTTGTTTTCTGAGAAGTCTCAGGTAGTATAATCTCTACTGGGCCCTTTTGACCAGGGCTGCAATGTGGGCACCCCGGGTCTGGTCCTCTTTTATGGTAACACCCAGAAACTTAAAACTGGCCACTTGCTCCACTTGGTCTCCACTGATAAGCAAGGGCTGGTTGTCTGATCCGTTCCTTCTATAGTCCACTATAAGCTCCTTGGTCTTATTGGTGTTGAGGACCAAGTTATTGTCTCCACACCATGAAAGCAACTGGTCCACCTCATCTCGATAGGTAGACTCATCCCCTCCAGAGATGAGTCTCACCACTGTTGTATCATCTGCAAATTTAGCAATAGTATTATTAGTGTGAGTGGGAATGCAGTCATGCACATAAAGAGCATAGAGTAAGGGACTCAAGACACAACCCTGTGGTGTACCAGTTTTAAGAATACATAGTGTGTGTAGTTTTTTTTTTTATTTTATCTGTGAAGCTGTGCCAAAGGTGCTTTTTCAAAAAGCAACTGGATTGTTTTTTCCTTTAAAGAAGAAGACATTTCACTTCTTATTCAAGAAGCTTCAATGATTCAGGAAGGATGGTGGGATCATTGGAAGAATTAGTTCAGAACTAATCCTTCCATCAGCCCCACCATCTTCCCAGAACTGATTAAGCTTCTTTGATGAGAAGCAAAACTTCTTCCTCAAGGGAAAAATAAGTTCAGCTGCCTTTTCAAAATGCAACTTTGGGACAACTATGACCTGGATGACTGAAAATCTCTGCAGACATCTGTAAAGTTGGAAGGAAGTTGGGCTTGTACAATAGCTGATGAGCTTCATTGTTTTGTCAATTTTCTCATCTTCCATGTGATCATAGATTGTATTACTATTTACTGTTGGTAAGCACTCTTCCTGTCTTTTAGATGCAATCCTTTATTACAATCCTGGCTGCATTTCTCATTTGCAGAGAGAAAACTTCAATGGAAAAGGGCAAGGTTCAAGATGAGCTGGATTAGAAATTTCATAAATGTTATTCTTCCCAAAGGTAAACCCTGAAGCTTCAAAACTTGAACATGGATCCTAATTATTGATACTAGGATCCTTGTTCAGTTTATGATGGTTCAGAGTTTAGACTGCAATGCTATGGTCCTTAGGAAGATATTCATAGGATATATTGGAATTTCTCCCCATAAATTTGGAAAAAGGTAGAAAAAGAAAGTATTGTACCTGAGAAATTTTATTCTTATTTAATTTGTCTGCTTTTCAATCTATGAAAGATACAATACCAACTGTGGTACTGGTCTGAATAATTCCTATTGTTTACTGTCAGGTGGGGTTTTTTAAATACCATCTTAAGATCTAAATCTCAAATTCTATTAATTGCCCTTTCAAAATAGCTATTGAATTTCAGGCATATTTCCTAAACTACCTTGCTAGAGGAGGTATGTTCTATCGTTATAGCTACATTGATAAGCAATATGTGGAATATTTTTAAATAACATTCAGACTTAACTACCCACACAATCCATATGTTTTTACATAAATAACCAAATGCAGGTGTAATAAAGCAAAGCTAGACAGAAATTATCATCTATCTATGGCAGGTAAGCAGATTGCATTAGGAACGTTCAATTGGGACTAAAAGAAAAGCAGTAATTGCAATTGAATTTGCTATATGGCTCCCAATATTAACTCATTCTCCTGCTTGTATATTTTCGGAGGCAGGTTCCACAAATCTATATGTCAGCTAAGCCAGTAAGGAAGAAAAACAAAATCAATCCTAGCTTTGATGTGCCAGTGAGTCACTAGGGGGAAAGTAAATAAAATTTTCCAAAAAAGAGCTCAAAAGGCTTGAAAACAGATCAGATCTCCTCTAGTCAAAGGGTAGTTTGTCTACCCTAGTAGGCCTATGGCTGCAGACCCCTCCCAAAATATATAAACAGTGTCCCTGCTAATGGAGGGAGTTATATTAGGGAGTTCAGGAACAAGATGGAAAGGTCTTGAATCCAAATCACCTTCATATGGGAATCTAAAATCTTGTTTCTTGAAATGGGTTCTGGAACAGGCTAGTAAAAGATCAGGGGTGGGCTGCTCGGGGTTCACAGGGATTTGGGAGAACCCCTAACTAAGATTCTGTGCAGTTTGGAGAACCCCCAAATCCCATTCCTGACTGGCCCTGCCCATCCCACCCCACCTCTCCCAGGAGTCCTCACATGGCCCGTTTTGGATGCAGGTAAGTGCAGAGCGCATGTGGAGGCTCAGGGAGGGTGAAAAACAGGCCTCCCGGAAGTTTGGGAGGGCTGGAAATGGGCCCGTTGCCAGCTTTCAGAGAGCCTCTGGAGCCCAGGGAGGCTGTTTTCACCCTCCTGGAGGCTCAAAGAAAGCCTCTGGAGCCCGGGGAGAGCAAAAATGCCACCACCTGCTGTGGTACAGGAGGCCGACTAGGCCACACCCACCATGACCATGCCCACCCAGCAACTGGGCAGAGAATCTTTTGCTAAAATTTTTGAAGCCCACCCCTGTAAAAGATGCTAAAAAACATCTTGTTGAAATGGAAACAGCATCTCAGTAGGAAAAAAATATATAGGTAATCCTTGACGTAGGAACACGATTGGGTCCAGAACATTTGTTGCTAGATGAGGTGATTTCTTACACCCAATTTTGTAATCTTTTTTTGTCATTGGTCACCAAGCAAGTCAATATGGTAATTAAGTGAAGCATGTAGTCATTAAGTAAATTCAGTCCCCTGACCCACCCGACTTTACCTGTCAGAAGTCAGTTGGGAAGGTGGCAAATGGCAGTCATGTGATCCCAGGACACTGCAACCTTCATAAATTCATATTGGCTGAGTGAGAGTCCAAATGTTGATCATGTGACCATAGGGATTCTGCAATGGTCATAACTTTGAGGACTGTTTATAAGCCACTTTTTTCAATGCAATTTCACACTGTACAAAGAAGTAAATGTCTATGGAGATTCTCAATCATCCAGGTCATGTTTGTCCCAAAGGTGCATTTTTCAAGAGGCAACTGGACTTTCTGTTGTTTTTTCTTTGAAGACATTTTGCTTCTGTTGTGGTTAGTTGGCAGCAGGTGCAGATAGCTGAGGAGAGCAAGGACTCAGATCAGGGGCCAGGACCATTAGGGAGTGGGCTGCTGCCTTCAGAGATTGTGGAGGCTGGCAGCAGTTATGAGGAAGTTCCTGAGGAGCCTGTGCCAAATGCGCGTGTGCACAGGATTGCTCATAAGAAAGAGCAGTTACAACAGAATAAGGCTGCAAGGTAATGGCCCCTTCTTCAAGAAGATAAAAGCCAGCTGTGAAATGAACATACTTTGCAGAAGGCAAAGATATTTTGAAATTCCAGCCTCATGGACATTCCAGTATCATGAATTTGTATTTGAACATTTTTGTATTGCAAATTATTTCTTGTCTGTTATCTTTTGGCAAGTCTTAAACAGTTTGGCAAGGCTTGTGCTTATCACAGCCATTATTTTGTAAAAGCATTACAGGGTTTTTGTTCCTTTTGGATTGTGTTTGATTTGTCGGAAAAGTGTGTGGGTCAGAACAGCTTCTCAACTGAAGCTCTGGCTGGATGGTAGGGAATAAAAGAATTTATACTGAAGACAGCTGGTCATTTCCATTTTTTTTGTGAATCTTTAAGGCCACCTGGAGATTTTTCTGTGTCATCAGGGTCACCTGATTGGTGCAAATTGGTGTGGAGCCTTCTTGGAACTGTTGAAAGGACTGTCTGCAGCACAGTCTCCAGTCTCCAACACAGTCCTTTCAACAATTCCAAGAGGGCTCCACACCCATTTGCATCACTCAGGTGACCCTGATAAACCTCCAGGTGGCCTTAACGACTAACTAAAAAAATGCAAATTCAGCAGGTTCTGCCCAGTTCTGGAGAACCAGAATTTTTTAATCACCTTTTCATCAGTACCTGTCAAAATCTTATCTAAGTCAGTCAGTTTATCATAGAAGCCTCTTAAAACAAAGGGACAAGCTCACGAGGCAGCTTATCTGATCTGTTTTAAGGGAAAATGTGATGCAATTGCCACAGGAAAATCAAGATGGGGAAGATTAGGAAAAAGGGCGGAGAAGGTTAACAGGGAAGCAATAAGGGACAAATCAGAATCAAAAGGTGGGTAGTTATATAGATCAAATAAATAAGCAAACAAATGGCTTGTAGGCCATAATGATCCACAGGGTCAATACAGTAAACCCAACTTCAATTTTATTCCTGTCTGGAAGGCTTACAAATTACCACAACAAACAGGTGTTTAAAGAATTACAATGAGCTGTTGAAAGAAGGAAGAGAGAATTATGGCAATGGACTGACATTATGAGTAAGTGAATTCCTTGAGACCTAAGAGGAAACCTAAGGGAGAACAGTAGGATGTGTGAATCAATACGAGGTCTTCACAATGAAGAACAGAATTTCTTAGGTCAAGTTCTTTTGAAATGATTTAAATCAGGTGTGTCTAACCTGCAGCCTAGAGTCCCCGTGCGGCCTGGACCACTAATAATGTGGCCTTATAAGATAATAAAAATATTTTAAAAAAAATAAAAAGTTTTTTTATTTATGTACATTAACTTTATTATTAATATGTGGCCCAAGACAATTCCTCTTCACTCAGTGCAACCCAGGCAAGCCAAAAGTTTGGAGAACTATATTTTAAATACTTCCCCTTTTTGCACTCCAGGTCAGGGAGATGACTTCATTCCATTTTTCTTTCTTTCAAATTCTCTCTTTTCCTCACTTCTTCTCAAAAAGATCAGTAACCAGTTGTCAGAATCAAGATTGCATGTTTGAGAGGGATTACGGGACCTCACCTTCAGTCAGGCTGGTTTCTGCTTGCTGGGAATTGTGGGTAAATAGCATCTGAAATGACATAAGTTATCTGTTCCTCACATATTTCTTCCCTGTTAACTTTTTCCTTCATTTTTCTTCAACTTCCTCTGTTGTTTTCTCTTATGCCAAATATTGGTCTGTAAATACACTGGACAGATCCATAACGCACGCTGTCTTTTGAAGAGATTCTCTAAGATAAATAAACAAGGAAAAACTATTGAGCAAGATAGATAGATAGATAGATAGATAGATAGATAGATAGATAGATAGATAGATAGATAGATAGATAGATAGATAGATTTTCCTCTCAATCCCAAACAATCAGTCCCATGGTCCAATCCAGCTGTGTGATGGTCTGGTGACATCACTCCTTGTCATGCCCCTGTCAGAGTCTGAATCTGAGGAGGAAGCCAGACAGATGACAGGGAATGGGAGTGTGGCTCGGTTAGCTGTGGAGGAGGCTGCGGAAGGGCAAAATCCAGCTGGGCAGGGCAGGGGAGAGATAAAACAAGGGAAAGGGAGTTCAGAGGAAGAACCAGGCCCACCCGCTCTTTAGAGCATACAGGGAGGAACAGAGAAGAGAGCAATGTGGGTTGCATGGCTTATGGGGGAGGAAAGGGCCCTGATTCCCTTAATTAGCCACAGCTGGGAAGACAGTTGATAAGAAAGGCAGGCTGCATGCAGCAGTCTGTTGGGAGCAAACATGACTTTAGCCTGTGTTGTCATGGCTTATCTATGTTCCTGGCATCTTCGCAACTGTGTGAGTTTTGCTGTGCCTTCAAGTCTGAAATTCTTGCTCCTGCCCTGCCAAACTAATTACCTCAGTTTGGCTTGTTTGAACTTTAAGTTACAGTTTGTGTTGACCATGTTTTGGACTTAATTTTCTGCAGTCAAAGGCTGTTCCTGGGAGAGTTTTTTCCAGCCAGAAGGTAACCTGGACATTGAGGGCAAAGTTGGAGATAATAAAGGGATTCTTGTTGATTATCTGACTGTGTTGCCATTGTGGCCATGCCCTGGGTCATCACACTCTTCCTCCCCAAGGACCGGCCCACGGATTTCCACTACTCTCCTGTCCTCTGTCTTTGGCGCATCAGTCACTGGACCCAGCTGTACCTCCTCTTCTTCATCAGTCACCTCCAGACTGGGGGCTTTTGACTCTCCATCTGAGGGCTGAGGGCTGGCCCAGGCTCCACCTCTCTCTCTCTCTCTCTCTCTCTCTCCCTGCAAGCTACATGCCTTCTTCCCCTCAGGTCTCAGGCTGCCTTGATGCTGACCCTGGCTCCCATGCCTCCTCCTCCTCTGATTCGGCTGCCATAGTGCTGGCGGCCAACAGGCCACAACAACAGTTGGCTTAAGGGAGAAAATGTGACTTTATCTCTGGTACAACCAACTAAAGATAATGAGCCCAAGATTAAGGATCCTGAATTCTTCAAGTTCTTCTCAGGCTTCTTAGTCATCACTACCAACCGATTTCTCTCTCCTCATAAAAGTATCAGCTGATAGGATTCAAATTTCCTTTAAACTCTTTCTGAAATATTCCAAAGATTGACTATACATTTGAAAACCTATAGTTGCAATCCTCTTTTACTGTAGATATGCAGAGGAAAGGGGGGAATTTAAGGTCCCTTTACCTTTCTTACAATAATATAAACCATGAAACAAGTGCATAGGACTTCTTTAGCAAGGACCTGTAAATATACAAGGCCTCACTAAAGAATTCATGCCCACAGCCCTTCTCGTTGTGAATAAATTCAAAATATTTCATGAAAAGGCCTTTAAATTTTTAGATATAGTATTTGAATCTTTTGATTTTAAAGCATTCATCAAAAAAAAAAAAACAACAGGAAAAAATAATTTGTTCCTTATAGTATTATAATGAGAGAATGAAACATGAAAGTTTCAGGGCATTCACTGAATAAATTAGAGTGAAAAACCAGGCTGTTAACTTAAATAACTACAATTAAAATATTTGTAACCTGCCTTTCGGTTAAGGATTATTGCCTGTTAAATTATGCATTCTTTTAATAATTAAATGCGGTTTTTCTGTGTAACCTGACTGTGCTTACAGTGTATTTTAACTTGTTTTTGTATAATGCTATGTTCATTTATTGATTACCAGTTCAGTAGAGCAACTTACTCAAAAGTAAGAATATTTAAATAAAATATTCCTGTAACAATAATTCTCTACATGTTCACCCTTTGTTCAGTTCCCTCAGCATCTAGGCTTTCTGTGCCTTTATCTCCAGGGACTTTGTCCTTCTGTCCAGCCTAAGTCTAAGGCTTAATTGTAGGCCCACATATAACTTTTATTTCCTCCCCAACTGAAAAGTAAACATCCTGAGAAATTTATTGTTTTTAAATTTTTAAAAAGATGCAAATGTGGTAATTAGTAAAATATTTTAAATATTTTCCACACATGTGCTTAAAATAGTTTTAAATATTTTATAAAAGTATTTAAGCACGTGTGTGGAAAGTGAAGAAAAAGTGTCTGGATTCTATTGTAATGTTCAATGCAATGTTAGCAGTGTTTCAATATTTAAGCTGCAAAGAAGATGGGGTCAACCTATTCTCCAAAGTAAGGCAGGACAAAAAGCAATGAATGGAAACTAATCAAGGAGAGAAGCAACCTAGAATTAAGGAGAGATTTCTTTAAAGTTAGAACAATTAATCAGTGACTTGCCTTCAGAAGTTGTGGGTGCTTCCAACACTGGAAGTTTTTAACAAGACATTGGATAACCATTTGTCTGAATTGGTACAGGGTTTCCTGCTTGAGTAAGGGGTTGGACTAGAAGACATCCAAGGCCCCTTCCAACCTCAAATAATTGGATGCTAATTCAGTAGTATTAAAAGTATTCCTAGTTGGACACATGCTTTAGATACACTGTTAATTACACACACAAAGAGATTATAGAACAAAAGCAAGACCTTCATAATTACTGCAAGGCAATATATTGCCAAAACCAATATGATCCCATTACATTTGCTTAAAAATGGCACCTGTAATAGGAAAAAATAAAAAACAGAAAGTAAAGGAAAATCCAAAGATGATACTAAATATCATAATAAAATTCTATGGGGATTTCTCCCTGCCTTTCGGGTAGTAAACAAAAATCAGATAATAATGTTAGGGGAACAGAATCCCACTTAGGGTGATGAATGAGAGGGACTAGCATCTTCGACAAGCACTAGTCTGTGGGGAAATTGGGAATGTCAGACAAAATAATTAATCCTATGGCTTGAAGACTGCCATATTGAAAACAATATATTCGTGACCATTATTTCATGCTATACAATCAGCAATAAGCACTAATAGAAAAACAAGGGCAAACAATTTGAAAACAATAGCTGGGCTTTACATATTAAATTTGTGTGATCGTGGCTCATTGAATTGATTCGTTTCCACATTAAGCCTACACGATTTAGGTTCATAGAATACATAAAGTTAGAAACAATGAAACCTCATTACAGGTAAATGCTATGTTTGACCAGGCTACAGGATAATGTTTACACTATTATAAAATTGGAAGAGCCATTTTGCTCTGGAGTCCAGTCGACTGTTCAAGGTAGGAATCCAAACTAAGAATGTCCAGAGTGACTTCTGTGGAGATTCTCAGTGATCGAGGTCATAGTTGTCTCAAAGATGCTTTTTCAAAAGGCAATTGGACTGGTTTTTGGTTTTTTTTTTTCTTGAGGAAGGTGTTTCACTTCTCATCCAAGAAGCATCATCAGTTCTGAGTCGGACCAGATCTTGCCAGAACTATGGAAGCTTCTTGGATGAGAAGCAAAATTTCTTCTTCCTCAAGGAAATAATAGTCCAGTTGCATTACAGAAAGATGTTTTCCAGGCTCTGTTTGAGTCCATGGGAGTCTACCATCTCACTATCAAAATTGTTTTATACTGTCGGGAAGGTTTTCTTAATAGTAAAGCAGAAACTATTGTTCATTTAAATGTATTTATCTGTATTCTACCCTTCAGACAGAAAGAACAGGTCTTGATATACTTCTGTGTAACATCCTTTCAGATATCTGAAAAGGGCTATTATGATTACTTCGTTTTTTCTTATCAAGATTAAACATTCCAAATCCCATTAATTTTCTTCATTGGACTTTATTTTTAACTTCCTCATCATCCTTGTCACTGCCCTTTTATACTTCAGTTGAGGCAGCTAAATCCTAAATTGTGCATAATTTTTGTTTTCTAAATGAAGAATTTTCTATTTATCTCCATTTATTTTCATAAGTTATTCAGTACATTTCTCTTATCCATATTGTTTTGAATGGTATGTGTTTTTAATTACCCCACCCAATTTTGTGTCATCAAAAAGTTCAATAAGCTTTTCCTACAACTCAATGATTGAAAAGTTATTGGAGAGTATAGAACCCAGAATGGAATGATAGCATGCATATCAATACTTCATTCCAGTTTGTGAAGAACTACTGATGATACTACACATTCAATTTTATTTTCCCTTAACAGGAACTGCATTATTACATCAACGTCCTTCACCAATTTGTCTGCTATCTCTATGCCCTCTGATAAATATTTAAATATTTAATTATTATAAGGGCAGGATAACTGTTTTCTTGTGCCTTCCTCTATCCACTGATGCAGAAAGTTATCAGCAAGAATGTTATCCTGAAAGGATCATAATTAGAAGAGTTGGGAAATAAAACATATTGGAGTAATTAAGGCTCATCATAATTATTATTATAATAATCTCTCTCTAAAAGGTCTGGAATTTGTTTTTGGAAAGTATCATCATCATTTCCTTTGATGAAGCCCCATACCAATAATATTACTTTAGTTTTATGCTTCATTGGTTTAAACCAGAAATTATCTATAATATCACCAGTGCACTTGGACTTCAGAGAAGATATAGATACCTTCAACTCTTTTAATGCAGGATCCCACCTTGAGTAATTCTTTTCATGCAGGATCTCATCTTGAGTTTCTAGAGGATTGGTGTTCAGTCCTTCAATTGCTTCTGACACTTCACAACTCAATGGACATGATTTCAACAAGAATTTTTGTCGTCTTCTTCTTTGACTTACCCTAAAGTCATGCTTGTGTCATCAGTGATAATACCTTGTCTTCTGATGGCCTCTCAAATGCCTTCAGACTCAGAGTCTTCTCCAATGGCTCTTGTCTTTGCATTATGTGTCAAAATGGATATGAAGCTTTAGAGTCATTATTTGTGTTTTCATGATCGTTCTGCTACCTTCTGCTACCTTCTGTCTGCACTGATTTTGACACCCTTTTGTTGGCAATGACAACTACTCAATGCCTTTTATGATTTTTTTTAGCTGCAATAGAAGTTCTAAAACTTTCTGACATAAATTCACTTGTTCCAGTCCATTTCAGTTTGCTGATTCCAAAATGTCAGTGTTCAATCTTGACATTTTTGCACTGACAATCTCAACTTTGCTTTGATTCATGGTTCTGACATTCCATATACCATTGCAGCAAAATCTAACATTTCTTTTGCTTCTGGGGACATCAGAAGCTAATGTTTTTTTTTTTAACTTCAGCCCATCCACGTTAAAAAAAATAATAATACCAAAGTATTAATAGTACTTTCTCCCTGCTCCTCCCCAGTACTTACCGTATTTCCCCATGTATAAGCCACCCCTTTTTTCCAAAATTTTCAAGCCCAAAAGTAGGGGGTGGCATATACAAAGCAGGTACACTTTTTATACATGAAAAATGCATAAAATAATAAAGTAGGAATAAACTGGTTTTCCAGCAGTATGCTATACTTTTTGTAAAATTGTACGTGATGATACGATTACGAGTGCGAGTCGCGATAGAAATGCATACGCTAGGCATCGGCCTGAATGCTTCGTTCCTACTCTCGTTCCGATCGTAGATTGCTAGCGTCGACCGCACCGCTTCGGCGTCATGACCGTTGTAGATCTAGACGTCGAATTTTGTTTCTTTGTAAATTTTCTTTCTTCATAACTTGTTTCTCTAATAAAATATTTTTTCAAAACTTCACAGTCCAAAAATTGGGGGTGGCTTATACAAAGGGGTGCTTATACATGGGAAATACGGTACTTGTGTGTTTTTACAAGGTCATCTTTCATTATCATTTGACATTGTTTTGGTTGTGAATTTTTATTTTGTTTTCTTGTCATAATAGTACAATAATGTAGTGGCTAGCCATTTCCTTCTCCAGTGAATCCTATGCAGTAACCCTTCATTTATAACCTGCCTTGCTGGGTGACTTTCTGCAGTATAGACCCTCAATGAGCACCCGTGTGATTTAAACCTTCTTCACCACTATAATGTAGCAATCTATGAAAAATACACAAGAAATAAATGTATTGCCTAGAATTTTATATTTATTCCAGACAATTCTAATCAGATTAGGGAAAGAGTTTTTCAAAGATCTAAATAAAATGGTGTTAAAATTCATTTGGCACGGAAAGAAAGGGAGAATAAAACTTAAACTGGTACAAGATGCAAGAATAAGAGGAGGATTAGTTTTGCCCAATTGGGAATTATATTATCAGGTGACAAATTTGATGTGGGCAAAGGAATGGATAACATTAAGGAACAGTAGATTATTGACCTTAGAAGGACATGACTTGCTGTTGGGATGGCATGCCTTCCTCTGGTATAAGGGAACCAAAACACAGGGGTATTTTAGAAGACATTATATTCGAGAGGCATTGTTTTTAAACTGGGAGAAGATAAAAAAAGCAATATTACTTAAAAATTCCATTATGGTTATTTACTATCGAAGCTTTTTCTTATCCAGTAACATATAAAAAGGAACAAACAGTTAGATATGGTGAGATATTGAATGAAAAGGATGAACTTAAATCTATGCAAGCATTGGAAGAACAAGGTATAAAAATGAATTAGTTTTCATATGTACAAATACAATCTAGATTAGATAAAGATCTTAAAACAGAAGGTTTCTATGATAAGTTGACTGATTTAGATAAAATTTTGATAGGTACTGATGAAAAGGTAATTAAAAAACTCTATGGACATTTATTAGAATTTAAATTAGAGGAAGAACAAGTTAAAGAAATGATGATTGCTTGGGGGGAAAATTTTGGATATGGAATTGATTTAGAGAAATGGCAAAAATTGTGGTCTCAAAATTATAAAATGACAATGTCAACTGCTTATAAAGAAAATTTGTGTAAGATGTTTTACAGGTGGCATCTACCCCTGACAAGAATTGTGAGAATGTTTAAGAACAAATCGGATAAATGTTGGAAATGTCATCAGATACCTGGTTCATATTACCATATGTGGTGGACGTGTCTGGATGCAAAAAGATATTGGACTAAAATCCACACATGGTTGGAAAAAAATGATAAAACAACACATAGACTTTAAACCAGATATATTTTTACTGGGAATTATACTGGAAATATATAATAAAGAATTGAAATATTTGATTGTAAATGTTTTAACGGTGGCAGGAATTGTATTTGCTAAGAATTGGAAAAATGCAAAAATACCTATGCAGGAGGAAGTTATTAAGAAAATTATGGACTGTGCTGAAATGAGTAAATTGACATTTGAAATTAGAGAACAAGAAGATAAACAATTTTATATGATATGGGATTTATTTTATCAATGGTTAGATAAAAAGACTTGGTAATGAAATAGACTAGGAAATTTTAAGACTAACAGATTGATATAGAACATAATAAAAATATATATAACCATTGGACGAATGCATAATATAAATGTATAATAACATCTACAATATCTCATAAAATGATGGAATAATAGTTTAGTCAAATGAATGATTAATAGTTGATAAATATATAAGCATATGTTAAATTGACAATGTGAGAACCTATACAACCTATGAGTAAGGACTATGAAAGGATAGCACAAAAGATTTGTAACCAACTGACACACTGTATGTATATAACTGGAAGATGGTCTTATGTTTTTATGTTTTGTCTGTATATGTTTGTCTTAAAAAATAAAAACTTTTAAAAAAAGAAATAAATCTAATAAGCAACTCTTTGTCTGTGGCTACATTCCAGTTATGGGAGTCACCTTACATTTCATCTATTAAATTGTATTAGCCTTCCTATATTAAATGCTTAAACTCACCCAAATAAAATTGATGCACAATGTAGGGGTTCTCCTAGATTCTTGTTTCTTCTCAAAGAAGGGGCTTTACACGCATCTCTCTTTTACATCAGTTGTCCCTCGTCCTGGTTTGGGAGGTCTTGTTCACAATCATTCATACCTTGGTCACCTCCTGTCTGTTACAAGGTACTCTATGTGAAGTTGGTCTTGGAGACCACTGCAGTTACTGAATGTATGTAGCAGGGCAGGTAGTTATGGGTGTATTTCAGTACATCTATTTAATATGTATGACCACTACTTTGCAAGTTGCATTGATTCCCAGGCAGCTTCTAGATGCAATTCAGGTGCTGGTTGTCACCTACAAAGCCCTTCATGGCACAGACATTGGTTGTCATTTGGGTATGCCTGCCTCCAATTATTCTGATCCTTCCACGAGATTGACAGCATGGGCATGCCCTGAGCTCCCTTTATTTAACAATGACACCTTTTAGGACCCACAAGGTATGGCTCCTGCCTTGATAGCTCTCTGTCATTGCTGTGGCCTGTAGAACAGCATATCTTGCAAGATCCCAGTCCTGTTGGCCTTTTATAAGGTGTTGAAAATCTGTATTTTCCCCTGGGCACTGAGCCAAGGCATTAGATGAGCCCATTTTTACCTGGTTTATCTATTCAGATAGGCGAACACCCTCAAAAGTGATGTATTTTTGTTTTCATGTTTTTATCTGTTGCCTTTAAAAAGATGTTAGCTGTTCTGAGTCACATGTGAGTTGAGAGGCAATTATAATGAGATAAATAAATAGTACATAAAAACATAACTATGTTTTCCATCATATAGTTAATTTTATTATTACAGTGGTGCCTGAAATGCTTATCTGTGATATTTTTTTTCAATCGCCCAGAAGAAATATTCAATGTTATCACATCTATTACATTGTTATTTATTAGAGCTTTTAGAGTATTCTCTTTTAGTAAGGAAAGCAACAATCCATGTGCTCACAGGGGAATAAGTACATAGGATAGCGTGCACTCTTTTAGGGTGATTTGTTTCTTTATCTGCTTCCATGTTGCTGAAACTATATCAACAATCCTCTGCTGAGGCATAAAAGTTATAGCTTCATTTGGGTGCTTGCCATTGAGTGGCATTTATGTCAAATTTTTTTGCCAGAATGTGATTTCTCTCTCATTCAAAGAGGAGTGGACTTTACAATGCCACTTCTGTAAGTTGGCACTGCTACACCAACTCTCTTCCTTTGCAGAAAAATAGATGTGGCTTTTATTTTCTTATTTTTGCAAAGGGAGAGAAGAAAGATGAGAATCAAGCTCAGTTTTTTTTAAAGTCAAGGTTTCCTTTTACATTTAGTCAATTTTGTTTCATATTGTCAAGAACCCCGCGAAGTCAAACCATCATACATGTCCATCTAATTAAATGTTCTGTTAGCAACATGGATAACAAAGGTGCCAATAAGGCTTTACAGAAGACCCACAATGAAACGGATTTCTGGATCATTTGTCTCTAAAATCTGGCAATCTAATGTTTAAAATGTACTATTAAACTATGATATACACTGCTCAAAAAAATAAAGGGAACACAAAAATAAGACATCCTAGATCTGAATGAATAAAATATTCTTATTAAATACTTTGTTCATTACATAGTTGAATATGCTGACAACAAAATCACACAAAAATTATCAATGGAAATCAAATTTAGCAACCCGTGGAGGTCTGGATTTGGAGTGACACTCAAAATTAAAGTGATAAAAAACACTACAGGCTGATCCAACTTTGATGTAATGTCCTTAAAACAAGTCAAAATGAGGCTCAGTAGTGTGTGTGGCCTCCATGTGCCTGTATGACCTCCCAACAATGCCTGGGCATGCTCCTGAGGAGGTGGAGGATGGTCTCCTGAGGAAACTCCTCCCACACCTAGACTAAAGCATCCCCCAACTCCTGGACAGTCTGTGATGCAATGTGGCATTGGTGGATGGAACGAGACATGATGTCCTAGATGTGCTCAATTGGATTCAGGTCTGGGGAACGGGTGGGCCAGTCCATAGCATCAATGCCTTCATCTTGCAGGAACTGCTGACACACTCCAGCCACATGAGTTTTAGCATTGTCTTGCATTAGGAGGAACCCAGGGCCAACCGCACCAGCATATGGTCTCACAAGGGCTCTGAGGATCTCATCTCGGTACCTAAAGGTAGTCAGGCTACCTCTGGCGAGCACATGGAGGGCTGTGCGGCCCCCTAAAGAAATGCCACCCCACACCATTACCAACCCACTGCCAAACTGGTCATACTGGAGGATGTTGCAGGCAGCAGAACATTCTCCACGGCATCTCCAGACCCTGTCACATCTGTCACATGTGCTCAGCATGAACCTGCTTCCATTTTTGAAGAGCACAGGGCGCCAGTGGCAATTTACTAATCTTGGTGTACTCTGGCAAATGCCAAACATCCTGCACGGTGTCAGGCTGTAAGCACAACCCCCACCTGTGGACGTCAGGCCCTCTTACCACCCTCATGGAGTCTATTTCTGACCATTTGAGCAGCCACATGCACATTTGTGGCCCACTGGAGGTCATTTTGCAGGGCTCTGGCAGTGCTCCTCCTGTCCCTCCTTGCACAAAGGCGGAGATAGTGGTCCTGATGTTGGGTTGTTGCCCTCCTACGCCCTCCTCCACATCTCCTGATGTACTGGCCTTTCTCCTGGTAGCGTCTTCATGCTCTGGACACTACGCTGACAGACACAGCAAACCTTCTTGCCACCGCTCACATTGATGTGCCATCCTGGATGAGCTGCACTACCTGAGCCACTTGTGTGAGTTGTAGACTCTGTCTCATGCTACCACTAGAGTGAAAGCACCGCCAGCATTCAAAAGTGACCAAACCATCAGCCAGAAAGCATAGGAACTGAGAAGTGGTCTGTGGTCACCACCTGCAGAACCACGCCTTTATTGGGGATGTCTTGCTAACTGCCTATGCTTTCTACCTGTTGTCTATTCCATTTGAACAACAGCATGTGAAATTGATTGTCAATCAGTGTTGCTACCTAAGTGGACAGTTTGATTTCACAGAAGTGTGATTGACTTGGAGTTACCTTGTTTTGTTTAAGTGTTCCCTTTATTTTTTTGAGCAGTGTATAACAGATGATGGGCTTGTCCTCTAAGAAGTACTGTTGTTACAACTTATGACAGTGAGTACAAATGCAGTCCAAATCCAGAAATACACTGAAATTTAATAGAATATTCAAGGCCCAAGCTTGGATCTGATAAATCACTTACTATAGTCCTAATTAAGGACCATAGTAATCAGGGGCTTGGAGGTTCAGAGGTTAAAGATGCTGAGCTTGAAAGTGGATAGCCCAGGTTCAAGACCTGAGTGCACACATCAGGGTGTGCTTCTATTCCTTGCCCCAGCTCCCAAAAGCAAGTGTCAACCTTGAAGCTGGCCCAGCAAATGCAAGTATCAACTCTGAAGCTGGCCTGGCCGAAGCCATCTTGGAGTTTCAGTGCTGCCACACTGGACCTGAGGGATAGGGAGTGGGGATTAGATATAGCTGGGGTTGTGTAGTCAAAATGAAATACTTTTTCTTGGAAACCAAGGACGTTCTTACACCTGGTTGGGGAAAGGAGGAGTGATGTCACCAGACCATCACACAGCTGGATTGGACCATGGGACTGATTGTTTGGGGTTGAGAGGAAAAATTTTACTTTTAATTAGGTGAAAAACTGTAGGATTTTTCAGAGACGGTTTGTGCCAATATGATATTTCTAATAAAGCTATTCTTTGAGGAACTTACTTGTCTTGTAGTTTTGCTTGGTATGGATCTATTGCTTGGAACCCTGACAGCAAGTAGATTAATATGTACCATTTTGGTTGGAAGGAAACAGCATTCCATGCACCTTTGGCATATAAGCCATGTTGGCCACATGATCACAGAAAATGTCTTCAAACAACACTGGCTCCCTCAGCCAAAAAATGGAGATGAGAATTGTACCCTAGTGTTGAACATGATTGAACAGGGAAACAGATAAAGATCTTTACTAGTCCTAATTACCATGAAGATCAGCTTCTTTTACAGAAGATCAGCTTCTGTGGGGTCTCAGAATTCCTATCTGTCCCCACCCATCCCAAGGTTTAAATCTTGCCTTTCTTTCTCCCACCACAAACTACTTGGTTCCCATGCTGGCCTCTTAATAGCAATTGGTTGTGTTAACAAAATGGCCTTGTCTGCTCCCAGCCTTCTTATTTCCTGTCTTGCCAGTTTTGGTCTTCATAATTTACACCTATCTGTGTAATGTGTAAACCTAAGGTATAGAGTGGGGAATCCGGTGAAGCAAAAAGCACTTTCACACATGAATGGAGAGAGGTTATCACCTTTTGTCCCTCTTAAATCTTCCCTCCTTAAGATGGGACCAGAAATATCTGAAGTGCACACTCATACAATGACATCACTCATAACAACTATTTCAGATGCAAGAGAGTTTGAAAGACTCGATTAAAACCTCTGTCATTTCTATATTCATTATTTTCTGTAGTCATTATTTTTTTAATCTCCCTCTGCTCCCTTCCCCTCAATCCCCCAACATTCCTGGCCTCTTGGCATTTGTATCTACTCAATTTTATCTCTTTCCTTCATAATTGTTGTTTTGCATAACGATTGGTTTAGGTGATGGGAGAACCATTCAGTACTTCACTAATGTATGGCCAATCCTACAAAAAGTATTACTTTAGTGAGTCTTCAAAGATAGAACTCAAACCATCATATCCATCTTATTGATCATGGCATTGGTGATAACCAACATGAGAGAATTTAGTTAATAAGAAGGTCAAATTGGAATGGCCACTTCTTTTATCAGTAGACCCAGAAAGAACAGCTTCATAAAGTGATAAGTAAAAGCCATTTATTTTTGTCAGTGTTGAATGGCCACATCCAAAGCACTAAAATGTCTTAAAAAAACAAAAACATCTCAATAATTTTCTCTTCTTTTGGGTTTGTCCTTGTATCAATTAGCTTTCTCCCTCTCTCATAGAATGGCTCATTATCAGAACACTTTATCTGTAGATTGATTTCAAGAAATATCAATAGCACCATGTTGAGAATGACTGAATCATTGCAATAAAAGGGAAACATACAACTGAGACCAAATTTTGCCATTCTTTAAGTCAGACTTATTTTCTGAGCTGTTCCATTCTCTTCAGTACAAGAACAAGAAATCTTTATTTGCTGACACTTTGTGGCTTCTGTTTTATCTTTTTGTTCTCACTGGTTTTCATGGCTGACAATGTTCGAGCAAACTCCAGTTGAATCTATCCAGCAGAGGTAGACATATTTTCAGAAACACTACCCAACCAAAATTTCTCATGACACCTGAATGGGTTTGTCCAGCAAATAAAACCTGCTGGAATCACCCCTTCAACTGCTAAAAAAAAAAATCTGGAAACATTATTTTCAGGCCAGCCTGTGCTTTTGCAGTATATCTTAACTGGGATACATGAAAGGGATGCACATAAGATAAGCCTGTATGATTATTTGTAGCAATAGAAAATAACATATGAATAGAATAGAATAGAATAGAATAGAATAGAATAGAATAGAATACTTTATTGGCCAAGTGTGATTGGACACAAGGAATTTGTCTTGGTGTAAATACTCTCAGTATACATAAAGAAAAGGTACATTTGTTAAGAATCAAGAATTATAACACACAACACTTAATGATAGTCATAGGGTACAATCAACAATCAAATCATACTAGGAAACAGTCAATATAAATCGTAAGGATACAAGCAACAAAGTTACAGTCCTACAATCACAAGTAGGAGCGGATGGGTGATAAGGAGTGATGAAGATTAACGGTAATATTAGTGTACACTTTGTAAATAGTTGGGCAGTGTTGAGGGAATTATTTGTTTAGCAGAGTGATGGCTTTCAGGAAAAAACTGTTCTTGTGTCTAGTTGTTCTGTGTGCAGTGCTCTATAGCGTCGTTTTGAGGGTAGGAGTCGAAATAGTTTATGTCCGGGATGTGAGGGGTCTGTAAATATTTTCACAGGCCTCTTTTTGACTCGTGCAGTATGCAGGTCCTCGATTGAAGGCAGGTGGGTAGTAATTGTTTTTTCTGCAGTCCTAATTATCCTCTGAAGTCTTTGTCTGTCCTGTTGGGTTGCAGAACCAAACCAGACAGTTATAGAGGTGCAGATGATAGACTCAATAATTCCTCTGTAGAACTGTATCAGCAGCTCCTTGGGCAGTTTGAGCTTTCTGAGTTGGCGCAGAAAGAACATTCTTTGTTGTGCTTTCTTGATGATGTTTTTGATGTTAGGTCTCCATTTTAGATCATGTGATATAGTAGAACCTAGAAATTTGAAGGTCTCTACTGTTGATACAGTGTTGTCTAGTATTGTAAGAGGTGGTAGTATGGGAGGGTTTCTTCTAAAGTCTACCACCATTTCTACGGTTTTGAGTGTGTTCAGTTCCAGATTGTTCTGGTTAAACCACAAGGCAAGTTGTATAACCTCCTGTGTATGCAGATTCATTGATATCTTGAATGAGACCAATCACTGTTGTGTCATCAGCAAACTTCAGTATTTTATCAGATGGATTATTTGAGATGCAGTCATTGGTATATAGGGAGAAGTGGAGATAGCACACAGCCTTGGGTGGGGTGTGCTGATTGTATAGGTATCGATGTGATTCCGCCTAGCTTCACCTGCTGCTTCCTGTTTGTTAGGAAGCTTATGATCCACTTACAAGTGTGTTCAGGTACCACTAGTTGGTTTAATTTACTTAGAAGAGTGTCTGGAATGATGGTATTGAATGCTGAACTGTGGAGTTTTTGGTGCTTCAGAGTTATTATTTGTTTTCACCATTTGTTTTAACCTCACTTAATAGACTAAAACAAAATGGCTGAATTCAAAAACAAAACATGTTAAGTCTGCATGTTCGTTTATTTATTTGTTAGATTCTTATCCCATGTTTCCTCTAAATTTCCAAAGATTGGGACTATTGTGAAGGAGATATAGCATGTTTTAAATCCCATCACTGGAAGGAAATAGAAATTAGGATGGAACTCACAAACTGATTGAGGAATAATTATGAGCCAATTTTAACCCATATATGGAATCCAGCTAAGTTGAGCATAGTTGATGGTGTTTGCAAGAGATTCTTCAAGGCCTTTTGTGCGTGTCCTTTTAAAAAATGATAATAAATATAAGCCTTCATTGAGAACAGGCTCCGTTTACAAAAACAATTCTTCCAAATGAGTAGAATACATCTTCTTTGCCCAAACCCTAAATTAAATCCAGATTCTTATTGTTGTGATGGTGTCCTCAAAATGATCAGCTTTCGGCATGTTATTTTTAGCATATCTGAAATTTACATTGGTACTCATACTGTAAACTGTTTCCTTCAAATATTCTTGTTATGGGATTTCAGACATAGGAGATTAGTGGAGATCCACAGAAAAGCCTCCAGAAGGAAGGAAGAAAAGGAACACCATGGTCAATAAGATGTATACAGGCTTCCATCATAAGCAACTTTGCCTTTGACTCTTTTAATCAATATTATTTTTAAGGATGAGATTTAAAATATGCTATGTCTTTTTTCACAACTCTCCCCATCCATCCCTATGCAAAAATATTATGGGCTTCTTTGAGCTCTGCAGCATCTTCGAACAGATGGAATCTATGCAGATTCTGCCCAATCATACTGCAGCATTGGCTTCTTCACTTTCTTCTCTAAGTTAACAATACAATTAAAGGAACAGCAGGACAGCTAAGCTATTGTTTGGTTTGCATGCTTCCTTTCCAAAGGAGAAAGCTTCCCTTGGTATCTGGAGGTTAGATATTAGCCTTTTCCTATTATTTTAGAAAAATAGAATTTAATTCATACCAAGCACATATTGTTTAGGGAATACATGGCTGCAGAATTTAATCATGAGTACGGAAACAACCTTGTTTTCAGATCCATTTCATCTGTTTCTAGCAAAGCACACACTCTGGGCTTTATTTTAATAACAAAGAATTTTCTTGTGCCACCATGAATGCTAAGAATTACATTAAAATCATTATACTTTATTTGAATTATTTAGTTAAATTGACCTGGATTGTATGTGGTCTTTTATCTTCCTTCTCTTACTCTGTACAAGGTGTGCTCAATCTGAAGCTCACCACATGTTGTTCATAAAGTTCAGTCACACAGAGGTGAACAACAGCCCAATAATATTTAATATAAAATATAATACAAACAATATCTAATCAACATAAAATGAAATAGAATGCCAAGTTCCACTGTAAGTCAACTTTAATGAATAAACCATGATATATTTGAACAAAATAACAGTTGAAGGGATTTAGGGGTTTGTTAGTCCAACCCCTATCATCTTAGATAAATGGTTGTCCAATCTCTTCTTAAAATCTTCCAGTGTTGGAGAATCCACAACTTCTGGAGGAAAGTTGTTCCACCGATAAATGGTTTTGTGAGGAATTTTCTCTTTAGTTCTAAGTTGGTTCTCTCCTTAATTAGTTTCTATCCATTGCTTCTTGTCCTGCCTTCAGGTGCTTTGGAGAATAGCTTGATTCTCTCTTCTTTGTGGCAGCTCCTGCGATATTGGAACACTAGTATCATGTCTCCCCTAGTCTTTTTTTTCATTAAACTAGACATACCCAATTCCTGAAACCATTCTTCATATGTTTTAGCTTCCGGCACCCTAATCATCTTTTTTGCTCTTCTCTGAATTCTTACTAAAGTGCTGACATCTATATATGTATGTATGTATGTATGTATGTATGTATATGTATATGTATATGTATATGTATATGGCATTCAGCTTTGTTCAGGTATTTTCCCACGTCATTGTAGCTGTGCTTTTAAAGTTGTAGCAACGTTTCGGCAGAATCTCATCTGCCATCATCAGGCTTCTGTATAGTGTTCATCTGTGAGTCCAGCTTTTATAGGCTTTTATATAAAAGCCGGACTCACAGATGAACACTATACAGAAGCCTGATGATGGCAGATGAGATTCTGCCGAAACGTTGCTACAACTTTAAAAGCACAACTACAATGATGTGGGAAAATACCTGAACAAAGCTGAATGCCATACATGTAAGTACCCGCGAAAACTTAAGAAATATGTGTGTGTGTGTGTGTGTGTGTGTGTGTGTGTGTGTATGTGTGTGTGTGTGTGTGTGTGTGTGTGTGTGTGTGTGTGTATATGAGAGACCAAAATTGGATAAAATATTCCAAGTGCGGTATTACCAAGGCATTATAAAGTGCTACTAATTTTTCATTTGATCTTGATTATATCCCTCTGTTAATTCAGCCTAGGAATGTGTTGGCTTTTTTTTGGCAGCTGTAGCACATTGCTGGCTTATAATTTAAGTGACTGGTCAATAGGACTCCAAGATCCCTCTCACAGTTACTACTATTGAGCCAAGTACCTCCTATTCTACACCTAAATATGTTCAACAGAACTTATATTTTTACACATGTAAGCACTTATTATTCCACTATTGCAGGATGAAAACATTTATGGAACATACAAAAAATCATCCTCTATAAATATTTATAGCAAATCTAGTAGAAATGGCAACAAATTTGGCTAAGTGACCTAAAAAGAGGCTGAAATGACCTTGCTTTAAGAGATGTCTTGAGAAATCAGCTTCTCGAATTCAGAACCTCGCTAGGTTTTTGTTTTAAAGGGGGTCACCCAGGAGCTACAGTTAGATTTCTGATGTATGGAACTTACTTAGTCAGCTCTTGGTACAAGTTGCCCAACTTAAGACTCAAAGTTATTCCAAACAAATGGTGCTTTTATTTATATCTAAGGGTGTGTGCTTCTGTGTGAATAATTAAATATAGAACTGTGTTAGCAGTTTTCATAAGAAAAAAAAGGAGAATCAACATTATACTAATACATTAACTTTTACAAGTCTACAGAAGGATTCTGGGATTCTGAGGCCTACAAAAATGGTTTATTGTCATCCTAAAAATCACTGAGTGCTGGGTGAATTGTAATATTGAACTTAATATGAATATTTTTATTTCACTCCATCCTGAAACATATGTATGTATATACCTATATAGTTTAAGTCTTAAAGCTGCCATATTTGGGGACCACTGACATAGCAGAGACCTTGATAGCATCCTTCAGTGATTTAGTCCATAATTTCCATCATCCTTGGAATCTATTGGTCACATAACTGACTAAAACACAAATGTGGATTAATCTGTTTCAGCTTATAACAATGTCTAATGATGTTTTTAAACAAAAGTACCACATATTTTAAACATTAATGTAAAGCTCTTGACCTCAGAAGTAGTAACAGAAAAGGAAATCATTTCAACAAGATTTTAAACTGTACAGTACTCTTACTCATTTCCACAAATAGAGTTTGGAGGTACACTTCCATTCTTGAAAGCAGCAAAGCAAACTGTGCAGAGCTCCATTTATCTACTTCAAAAGAAGAGTTGAGTTAGCATATAAACCTGCTGAGATCCATAATGTGGAGTTCTAAGGAACATGGGAAATTTCAAACATCATTTAAACCCCTCAGACTAATCACACTTCAGTGTACTGAGCTGTAGTGTGAATAACGATACAACTTTTGCCCTCAGCAGGGGATGTTCTCATCATGAATTATATTATAGAGCTTCTGAAATTTTCCATCATTAAATTATAAAATATGATCTCCAATATAGGAGAGGATGCATTGGCAGCTAAATTCTTCAAACTGTTTTAAGGTACATTAAAATGCTGTTACTTAAGGTGCACTGTAGTTCATAAGCCATTAATTCAATCTTTTCACCGTACATTTGAAATGCAGTTGTTGTTTTTTTAATCAGATGTTCTGCACCAAGAACTACAAATGTAATTTGCAAAGAATTAATGCAGCCCAAGATGTGGTATTTGCCAAGTTTCACTTAGGTTACCTCTGAATATTCTTGTTTATAAAGAAATATCACAAATGAGAGGACAGATGGATCAATGAATGACTTTTAGCCAGTCAGAGTTTCCCAATAAATTTTACTTCTTTGAATTGTTGGATGGACAAAAAAGGGGGAAGCTTCATCTAAATTATCTTAGGTTTTCAGAGAAAAGCTACTTATAAACCCAAAATAGGTTTTTCGTGCTATGCTTCATACATCACATTAGATAATACAACAGCCAAAGTTATCTCTTTTCAAAATGCTGAAACACAGTAATCCAGGTTTGGTTTTAGCCATTTATGTGACCAGTGGATTCCAAGGATTGTGAAAGTTATGGACTAAATCACTGAAGGATGCCATTGGGGTCTCTCTCTATATCAGGGGTTCCCAAACTTGGCAACTTTAAGATTTGTGGACTTCAACTCCCAGAATTCTGGGAAGTAAAGTCCACAAATCTTAAAGTTGCCAAGTTTTGAGACCCCTGCTCTTGGCAATTGCGATGACAGATGAAATTGGGTTTGGCCACTTTCTTTCCTCTCAATATTCTTCAGAAAAAGACAGTTTCAGGTACATCTGAAAAGTACAACCCAGTAGTTTTGTAAAACAGATCCTTTCTGATGGGAACTGAAGTCCAAAACCAGAATTACCATATTCCAACTTTTTAAAAGGACCTTCTAAAGATGTGATAGTTCTAACAAATACGTTGCAGACACCAAATTATACATAAATTGAGAGGCATAAGTTAAATAGATTTTATATAAATATAAATATAAATACACACACACACACACACACACGTGTGTGTGTGTGTGTGTGTGTATGTCTTTGGTTATTCGGGTTTTCTCCCGCATAAAATTGGAAGTATCTAGGTGACATTTCGATGAAGTCTCATTCATCATCTTCAGGCTTGTGTCTTCAGCTTTGTGCTTCTCGGAGTAATGTGAGCTTGCAGCTGCTTCTTCCTTTTAACTGCTAGTGGGGTGTGACTTGATTGGGTGGGGGCTTGGCTGTGTTCTGATTGGGTGGGGGTGTTCTGATTGGTTGGGGGTTTGGCTGTGTTCTGATTGGTTGGGGGTTGGCTGTGTTCTGATTGGCTGGGGGTGTGTTCTGTTCAGGTGGGGGTTTGGTTGTGCTCAGGTTAGTCTTAGTTGCCAGGGGATTTGAGCTGGTGAGCTGTGATCCTGTTGTTTGGCTTCGCGTTTGTGGTCATGCCACATCTTCATGGTGGGCGTCAGTTCGCTTCATGTATGGGTTGGAGGGGTTTGAAGCGGGTAGTGATGCAGCTGCAGTACGGCTTCTGGTCCGTGGTCGTGTCTCATCTTCTGTGTGGGTGTGAGTCTGCTTTCTATGTGGAAGTGTGGTGGTAGCATCTTGTGTGGCCCTCATGGGTGTTTGGATGGCTGTCAAGGCTTGTAAGTTTTGTTTCTTTATGATCTCGATGAACTGGAATGAGGTTCTTACGTGTGAGTTGATGGATACCGCAGCTGCATCACTACCCGTTTCAAACCCCATACATGAAGCAAACTGACACCCACCATGAAGATGTGGCATGACCACGAACACGAAGCCAAACAACAGGATCACAACTTACAACCCAGAGACCTACTAGTGAGCTTCGATGTCATATCTGTTATGTCTTGGGAACCGGTTGGGGTTCCAACCGGGTCCGCTCTTTAAGCAGGAGCACCAACCGCTCCTATTGGCTGGCACCGTTTGACAGCCGGCTATATAAAGCCGGCTGTCAAGCCAAGCCAGCCGTTGTTCGCACGCTAGTCTGCCTGTTGGCTGGCAGACGCGACAACCACCGTTCCTTAAATAAACCTTGTTAACTGCATGCCCTGGTCTAAGCCTCTCCTTTCCTTCAAACCACAACAATATCCCTCTTCACCCAAGTGCCTATAAAAGAATCCTTGACAGCCATCCAAAACAAATACAACCCCCGCAAACACATCCTAGATCTGACCAACCACTGCCTATCCAATACATACTTCACCTACAATGGATAAAAATACAAACAAATAGAAGGAGCACCCATGGGATCACCCCTCTCACCTGTCATCACAAATCTCTACATGGAACACTTTGAAACACAAGCTCTAGAAAAATATGATCACAAACCCAAACTCTGACTCAGATACATAGATGACACCTTCATAATCTGGCCACATGGGAAAGAAAAACTGAACTTCCTCATATACCTCAACAACCTACACCCCAAAATACAATTCACCATGGAAACAGAAGCTAACATTCAACTTCCCTTCCTAGATGTCTTAGTATACAAAAAATCCAATGGCTCCCTAGGACACACCATCTACCAGAAGAAAACACATACAAACTGCTATGTACATGCACTCTCACACCACCACCCAGCACAGATCAATTCCGTAGCCGAGGCACTCATCTCCAGAACAAAATGCTTAGCCAACGAACAACACCTAAAAACCGAACTACACACTCTCACTAATGTAGTAACAGCCAATGGATTCCAAAGAAAGAAGATTACCCACCTAATCCAAAAGAAACCCCAACCAAAATCCAAGACAGAGAACAAGAGAACATCAAAGCCCTCCTCCCATATATAAAAGGCACTACAAACAAAATCAGCAAGATCCTCCAAAAACACAACATTAAAACAGCATTCTGCACAAACAGAAAAATATCCACCATCCTAAGAAACCCTAAAGACAGTGGTGACCTGGAGGTATCAGGGGGGATCTGTTTGTGCCCAGGTGTTTGCCTGGCTTGTAGTGTGGAAATTTTTTTGTTTGTGAATCTCCACACTACAAGCCAGGCAAACACCTGGGCACAAACAGATCCCCCCTGATACTCCAGCTCAAACACACCCCAGCCAGGCTGTGCCAGAATGTTTTTTTCTTCATCCTGAATCTTGAATCTTGGGAATCTTGGTCTGTGTTTATTGGTCTTGGAGTTTGCTGTGTTCTGCTTGATTGGTGCTTCTAATATCTTCTGTCTGTGCCATTGAAGTTGATGCTATGACCTGTGGCTTCCCTAGCCACGTATGCGCAAGGGGTATGGGGGGCTGCATGCATTGCCTTCTGGGTGCTGGCCCACACACAATTTTCAGCACAGGAGCCCAAAAAGATTAGCCATCACTGCTTTATACCACCCTAGACAAATGGTCATCCTGTCTATTCTTGAAAGCTTCCAGTGATGGAGCACCCATAACTCCAGGATGGAAGTTGTTCTATTGATTAATTATTCTCACTGTCAGGAAATTTCTCCTTAGTTCCACAATGGGTCTCCTTCTGTTAAGCTTTCACCCATTTTTTCTTATCCTTCCCTCAGATGATTTGGAGAATAGGTTGACACCCTCTTCTCTGTGGCCCTCAAGTACTGGAAGGCAGCTATCATGTCACCCTTACTCCTTCTCTTCATTAGGTTAGACATACCTAGTTCCCTTATAGTAAATACAGCCTTATTACAGCCTTATAGTAAATGAGGAAGATTAAGGAAAAGTAAAAGATAAAACAAGGAATATTCCAGGAAATCTCACTGCTAAACATTACACTTTGTGTTAGCAATGATTATACTCACAAACATCACAAATGATTTCTTTTATGTGGGTAACCTAAAACTAAACAATAATTCCAAAGCTGTAACTGAATCTCAGTTGGGCTATCTTCAAATATTTAGTGAAGACAGAAAGGAAATTTGGCCTGGACAAATGTGGACTTTGACATTTAAAGAAAATAAGTTTATGAGACAAGATAGGTTATGGCTAACAAATGGAAATGCCATTAAACATTTGGCACCTGAAGTGGAAAACAAATATTTAGCATTAATGGAGTTTTCTGATTTATTGTTGGACAAGTTAAAAAACACCAGTGGTTCAAATTGTATCAGGCAAATAAAATAAAAACCTGGAACTAAATAACAGAAATATTATGTCATGGGTTCTTTTTTTAAAGCATGGCAGTTGGACGGATCTAGATTCAGGAGAGACATGAAAGCATTGGAGCCTTGACAGGTGTCTCTTTTATATTTCCTTTTAACAGCTGGAAAAATGTTTTATTTTGTAAAAACCAACACATAAAACTGATATGTGTTTCCTATATTCTGTTCTATTGCTATCTCTATACTCCTAATTCCCTCCACAACAACAATCCAGTGAGGTGAGGTGACATGAGATGAGCTGACTTTCATAGCTATGGCAGGAATAGAATTCACAGTTTCTCAGTTTCTAACCTGGTGCCTTAACCACTAGACTAAAGTGGCTCTCTTATTACTAATATGCTTCAAATTTTCTTAAGCCTATTCTGACTTAAGTCCCCTCTAAATTTTCTTCTTTTTCTGTAAATGGCCAACATATGGAATTTTGTTTTGCTGGTCCTCCAAAAATTTTTTTTTCCCCTTTGAACTTTCCATTCCTTTGGTTGCTGTACTCAGTTTGCTAGTAATAGCAGAACTGCAGAACACACTTTTGTTGCTTTATTAGCTAGTCTGCCATGGCGACACTGGGTGGAGATTCATATGGTAAGGAAAGAAGGCAGCAAGGGTGCCTGAAATTTTGATCACACAGCCTGCTCTTCTACATATCTTAAAGCAATAAACACTTGGACTGTCCTTATAATGAGGCATAGTGCAAGAATAATTGACTGAACCCAGCTTAACTGGACAATCTTGATTGAAAAACAGAGAAATTAATGACTACACATTCACAGATAATACATACCAGAGCTAGAGATGGTAAAATTAAATAAAGCAAACTGGACAAGAATAAGAACAAAGTCTGATTATTTCAGGAAAAATGAAGAGGCTCTATCAATGGAAGATTGTAAGAAAAGTCTTCATAAATCAGAATACATGAAGAAAACAGTTCCAAGTCAGATGGAGAAGAAAATAGTTGATGGTTGTTGAGTACATGATACTGAAGGAAAACCAGATCAAAATTAACATTGTTGTGATGAAAATCTGGAACGCTTCAAAGGAAGGGAACAATCATGGCAATTGAGGAACAAATCCTGCAAATTAACATGACTAAGGCTAAAAGGGAACATATTTCTAAAGAATGCCAAATACCAATTATGTAAAATTAAGGATGAAACTGAACATCATTTCATTAGTGACTAGAGAAAATCATACAGGGTATACAAAAAGACTTGATGTGGTTGCAAAAATTATCCATAGGATTTGTGTAGAAATCTTGAGTCTACTGTTTGCAAAAACATTTGAACTATACTATTGATAACAGCAAGACACTATTATCTCTGACACTTCTGGTAGCCATCAAGCTTTCTATTCTACTCAACTTTTTCTAAAGATTTGAATATGATTGCAAACTGAGATTGAATATGATTGCAAACTGAGATTAATTTTTTGGTAGGTGTTCAAAATTCAAGCTCTCGGGCTTTCAATAAGCTTGGTAGCTATTAAGACTTGGGACTTCTTTTCCACTTGTATGTACACTGCGACCATGCCTTCTCTGCTACTGGAGGACCAATATTAACACTTGCAACCTTGACTGTTTGTGTATTTTGGGCCTGGGACTGGCTAGAAAGGTAGAAATTATTTCCATATCGTTGTCAAGAAAACTGCCTGGTCATAACATTAGCTTTATCTTTTGATGCATCAGGAATTAACAATATTGTACCACAGTCCCGAACCTTTGAAATAAATAAATAAATATACGCACACAAAGACACACTCAATGGTGGTGATTAAAAATGTATTAACCCCTTTGAATTTTCACTATTTCTGCATAAATATTTGATTTAATTGTAATGATTTCCCTCGATAAGTCAATGAACAAGTATGATATTTCTGATTCATTAGTTTAACTGGGTTCCCTTTATCTGTTTTTAGAATTTATGTGAACAGACCATACTTTAGCTCACATTTATGCAGAAATGTTTTTTAAAAATCCAAAAGGTTCACAAAATTTTAAGCATTACTTTGTGTGTGTGTGTGTGTGTGTGTGTATACACACTTACAGAGAGACACTTAACATGTATGATTTCTTTCTGATATAGCAAAAGCAAATCATACAAAGCAAGGTTTAACCAATGCTACAAGGGAATATTCAGGAAGTCTGGATCCTGGACTAGATCTTTATATACCCAAAGTCTCAGAATGCAATGCTATTGGGAGAAATAGACAGCCCACTTTCCTGCTCTCCTGCTTAGTACCACAGACTGAGCAGCAAAGGCTCCAAAATATTGGATGAAAGAAAAATCATTCCAATTTTCATCAAATCAACTTTTGATGTAAAATTACTAAAAAAATCTAGGGAATAGTAAGGATACTAAAAATTCTAATATTTTGCTACCATTTCCTGGCTCTCTGGATTTTCATAGCTCAGATCTGCTAGCCTGCTCATCTAACCCAGGGATGTCAAACTCGTGGCCCGCCCACCAGATGTGTCCTGTGCTGGTCCCGCCCCCATCCAGTTTAGCGAAGGGGGGAAAAGTCCTGATATGTCATGTGACACCACTGTGACGATGTGAGTTTGACACCCCTGATCTAAGCCATTGTTTTCTCAATCTTGGCAACATTAACATAGGTGGATTTCATCTCCCAGAATTCACCAGGCTGTACACTAAGGAAATACTTTTCAAGGTTAGAGAAATAACACACTTAATATGAATCTTTCAGTTTTGGTTAACATTTTTGTATATTGATAATGGCAAAACATCTCTGACTCTTCTGATAGCCATCAAGCTACCTATTTTACTCAGCTTTTTCTAAAGATTCTTTTCATTAAGGGAAATTTAAAGACAAAGCCATCGTGCTATCAAACAAAGAAGTAACTTCTATGCTCATGTTTAGTTATAGGCATGTATTTGTTGTGCCCAGCATGAAAGTCAGCTTTGGAATAAGCAAGTTATCAACCTCACCTGCTTTGTGAGCATATGCAGCAATATTCCAAAAGGTGACCTTGGCACCCTGCCATTGTATTACCTGGCTTAAAATCAACTTAGTTGACAAATCATTCAATTTATACATAGTTTATATGTTGATGGGGGCGTTATTGCAAGGTCACTGTTTTGAAATCAAATTGATAATCAATTTTATCTGGATTGCTTTTGTCATTGATGGTTATGCGAGGCAGGAAAAATGTTTCATAGGAGCTTGAAGATTTCATATGGGGGTTTTTTTAAGAAAAAAAATCTTCATTGTTTTTTATTTATCTTTTAGGTGACGATTGTGTCACCCACTTTATTACTGCCAGATCTGGTATATGGACTAGCTATCCTAGCTTCTGAATATGCTCAAGAGTTCAGCTATCATTTCAGAATTGTCAGACACAATATACCCTGATCATGTTTGTCAGGAACCTAGAGAGAAATGCTCAGTTCCATAAGCAACAATGACAGAGCCAGTGTATATGGTTACTTCAAGTTCTGAAATTTTGCTCTAGCAATTAACCTCTTAACCTTCTCCCCAATATGACATTTGCTGGTAGTTTCTTTTTTTCTAATAGCTGCAATCTTGGCATTAAGGGCTTTAACAGACCTACCCATTTCATCTCTGTTAGACTATCTTCCTCAAATTTGGTGACCCAAAGAGCATATATTAGTAAAAGGAAGAAACAATATTTGAAAACTCAGTTTTAAAAATCAGCACTGGAGAAGATGACTTGGCATGAAGGGAACTCACAACTGTAAACTAAAGCTCGAGTGGTCTGTGATTCTCAAGCAACCTAATGATAGCTTAGCTACTGGCAAGTCCAGCCAAGTTTCTGGCCAGAACAAGCATGTTCCAAAGCAATTCCCAGTGGTGAACACTGGAACGATAATTTCCATGCCATATGGATAATTGTCTGGGAAAAAAACAACCATGTTTAGAGCCATCTCCTGGGCATCAAGCAATAAATGGGATAAAAGACTCGGCTGGCCCAGTTCAGCAACCAGGTGGCCAGTAGTAAAGCGGCTATAGAGCAAAGAAAATTACGAACTGAGGAAAATCAAGCAGTCATGAAAAAAATTGAATCAAACCTTAAATGAGGGGATGTCAAGAAAGAATGTTCATTGGGTATAAACATAAAAAATACCCAGAGTCAGAAATTTCTGAACAACATTCTAAGGATAAATTTCAAAGATTTATCCATAGAATGAAAGCTTTTGCAGATACCAAACTGCAAGAATTGGAGAAAGCTAAGCATGTAAATAGCACTGATAACAATGATATAAATAAAACTGAAGATCATGAAATAAATGAAGTTTTTGAAGAGTAACATCAAATTTTATTAACTTCTGTGATGGATAATGATAATAAAATACATAAAAGCATTGAAGAAAAAAGTGTTGAACATCAATTCTGGCAGACAGATGGAACCGATAATAAAAGAAATATTTATATTCAACATATAAAAATCTCAGACTATCAGGAAAGGCCTCCATAATTGAAAAAGATGAGCAGAAAGCAATTGTACAAGTTCTGCAAGGTGCAAATTTGGTAGTGGAAAATGCTGAAACAATTATATTGAGAAAAATAATTAATTAATTTATGGCACACCAGCTGAAATAGCATCAGAATTGGGATAGAATGCTATAAAACAAAAGAAAAAAATCAATTGCCAAACTGAAAATATTTACTTGGAAAGAAAGATCAATAAATTATGAGTTGATACCTGCAATGTGAATAGTTTGAAGGAAAGAACATTTTTGAAAATAATAAGATCAAGAAACTTTTACAGAAAAGATGTAATTTTTGCTCTAAGGAAGAAATTCAAGAAATCCCAGGAGAATTCAAGCAATGAGTCAAGGATATTTCACAGAAAACTGAACAATATGAAGGTAGAAAAAAATCAATTTCAGCAAAAACAGCAGTTTTGAATAGCATTTGTTTTATAAGGCACTTTTGGGAAATGAAAAGAAATCATAGAAGTTTGCCCTGATCAAGATGAAAAATTAAGATTTTGGAGTGACATCTGAGACAACTCAAAGGAAAATAATAAAATACCACATGAGTGAAAGAGATTAAGAATAACTTTGGCTCAGTCAAAATGGACGAAATAGTACTAACATCAGAAATGATTAAAAATGATTAAAAAAGCAAACAGAGTAAGTTGGGAACTAGAGGGCTATAGGGAAAGATGAAGTACTGTATGTGGATTTGGATTTAAACATTTGAAAACTTCCCATGAAAGACTGGTTATTCAATGCAAGGAAATTTTGCACAGTTGAAGAAAGTTCAGTCAAGGGTATATGATAGCTCCCTGGCTGCCCTGCTAGAACTTCCAAACAAGTTCTACAATAAAGTAAGGCTACATTTATAGAATTCTTGCAAGTCGAAAGATTCAAATCTCCTGCTGACACTTTTAACTGCCCCCTCAAGCTCATTGGGGGCTACCACTCATTCCCACATATCTTTACAGTGACTTTCCATCCTTTCCCTCCCCTCTCATTTTCCCATGCCTGGGAAGGATAAACACACAGGCAATGTTTCTGTTCATTTCCCATACTGAGCATACTATTCCATGTTCCCAAACTTCAACCGAATATCACTGCCCTTGTTGACAGTTTCAGTGAAAAGGGTATGTTCAATTTATTTTATTTTATTTTCCATGTTTTAAGCATTGCCTATTTTTATGAAGTCATTATTGGTGTTGTTTGTGGTGCTATTAGTTAAAGTAGTATTTATTAAATTGTTTTCATATAATAAATGTTTGGGGGTGAATAAATAATCTGAAATTTCATGAAGGGAATGATGAGCTGTAGAGCCTGGGGATGTCAGGTTTATTGCAATGTTTTGAATTGTGCATGTTTTTACTTTGTGAACTTATTCAATGAACCACATTAAATCCACATTAAATCATGTTTTAAAAAAATATCTGAATACAGCCAACAACTTTCCGAGCACAAAGTTTTGCATGAAGTTCAGGCTTAGAGTCATTGCTCTCTCTCTCTCTCTCTCTGTGTGTGTGTGTGTGTCTGTGTGCATATCTATATATCTATATATCTATACAGAAGCCTGATGATGGCAGATGAGATTCTGCCGAAACGTTGCTACAACTTTAAAAGCACAACTACAATGACATGAGAAAATACCCGAACAAAGTTGAATACCATACATATATCTATATATATATCTATATATCTATATCTTTATTGTGCTCTCTCTCTCTCTCTCTCTCTCTCTCTCTCTCTCTCTCTCTCTCTCTCTCTCTCTATATATATATATATATATATATATATATATATATATGTGTGTGTGTGTGTGTGTGTGTGTGTGTGTGTGTGTGTGTCTGGTGTCATTCTGGCTTGTTTCAGAGACAGACTTTGTTTGCATTGTTTGTGCTGATTACTTTTTTTTGTTAGTCTTTATCTGAGGTCAATTAATTCTACTTTAGCTCACAGAAGAAAGTTACCTGATTTGGGGAATAAAAGGGAGATACATTTGGGATAGAAGGTAGGTAGGTAGGTAGGTAAGTAGATGGATAGATAGATAGATTATTTTCCAATTTGTTCCCTATACAATTTTCACGTACCTCCATTCCTTTCACAGCAGTTTGTGAAGGATTGAGGTACATGGAAAAGGAAACTCCCAGAAATTGGAATTTTAAGATATACCTTGCAAACAGAAGCATAAGGTGCTTCCCTCATTCAAGATATGGGAATTGCTCCTTTTTTTTCTGGAAGTAAAGCATTTCCCATCACAGAGCAGAATTTAGCTTAGCATGAATTTGTCTTTCACTTCTTGGAAAGAACAAAAATTCTAGTCCTCCAGGATCATTGACTGTTTACATAATTTGCCTGGTACATTTAAGGAACCATTACAAATACAATCAAGAATGTTGCTAGTAATATTTGTAAAACTGGACTGGACTGAAAACAAATTAGCTGTATTTGTTGGAAGTTACTTCAGTATAGAATAATGATGATGGTGAGAATACAGGTTGTCTTTGACTTATTACCACAGTTGAGACCAGAATTTCCATCATAAGTCAAATTGGACCCAATGTTATAGTGGTTGTTAAATGAATCACCACAGTCATTAAGCAAATCGCAGGAATGATAAGGATTCCCAATGGCTGTTTTTTGTCAGAAATTACAATCATGTGACTGCAAGATGCTGCAATTGGTCATAAATATAAGCAGGTTACCAAGTAACTAAATTTCAATCAGGTGACCATGGAGGCACTTTTATGTGTGAGTACAGGTTGTAACTCATTTTTTCCAAGAGTGTTGTAACTTTGAACTGTTGTTAAATGAACAGTCATAAGACAAGGTCTACCTGTAAAAGCAAGGTGCTGATATCTGCATTTTTTTGTGTCCTTCCTTACCCTTGGTTTATTTTTATTGCTGTGTCTTTTTCATTTGTCAACTTTGAAGAACATCTGTACTGTTTAATAATATTTGTATATTTGGTACATTCGCAGTAATAGTATTACTATTAATACTATTACTATTAGTACTATTAACATTTAGTAATACTTTTGTTGGGTATATTGATACACCAACTAGGTTTGGGTGAATAAATATATAAACCAAGGTTTAAGTGTTTGTAGCTTTAAGCACCAAACTGCAATGTAATTAGATAATTAAGGGTGCGGTTTCAAGCAGCAATAAAAGTCAGTGAGAGAAACGTAACAGACCCTGCCCCTGCCCTGGGCTGGTCTCTCTGCTCTCTGCTCTGCCTGCTGCTTACTCCTGTCTGAGACGTCTGCTTGTTACTGCTTGTTGGCTACTGTGCTGGATACCGTTTCTGCTGAACAAAAGGACTATTCCCTTGGTGAGCTGATATCCTGTGAATACTCAACGTTGTCTTCGAGAGAAAGGCATCGGAAGGAGAAGATTTACAAGCAGATAAGGACATAGTACTGACTAGTAAAATGGACTAAGTTACTGGATGGATATATTTGTGAATGACATATGGACTGATTGACAATGCTTAAACTCTGAATGGATTAAACAACTATTTAAAACTACAAACAGTTTTTTGTCTCCAGTGTGTGTATACTCTTGGGCCCAGCCTCTCTCATTTGGCTGCCTGGCTTGACTGCTGCTGCACACTCTGCTTGGGGGTTTGTCCCCAATCACTAACATTGGTTATGGGCCCAGTGCGCACAGTCTAACTAACCAGGATATAGCAGTGAGAGTTGGTGTGAGTTGGTGTGAGTTGCACATTACTGTAAAAATAAACTGTTTTTCATTAGTTTTTAAATAGTTACATATCTGAAGAGCAATGGCACAAGTAAATTTGCCAAATCTGTCCATGATATCCAGACTAGATGGAACAAACTATGTTTCATGGTCAATGAAATGTAGTTTACTTCTACGAAGAGAAGGTTTGTGGGACATAATAAAAAACCCACCAGATGTATCTAACTTAGATCCTAATGATGAAGAGGATGACAAAAAGATACAAGACTATAAACGAAAGAATGAGCAGGCTTTATGCATCATAGGACTGACTCTCTCAGACCAGCAACTCATCCATATCCGTGGAGAGGAAAATGCTGCAAACTGCTGGGAGAACCTCAGGAAGATTTATGTTTGGGACAGTGTAGGAGCTCAGTCTGAACATGACCAGCTGAGAGAAGAAGAGAAATTATCTTCAAAGCTTGAAAGAAACCAACTTAGTAAAGTAAAGCACCCGGAAGAAGAGAATTTATCTTCGACGGCATACACAATTAAAAAGTGTTTTAATTGTGGAGGCAGAGGACATTTGGCAAGATTCTGCAGAAAAGGAAAAAGCCAGAATGTAAAAAAGCCAAAGAAATCCTTTGAACTAGCCACGTTTAGCAACTGTGATGTGAAGAATGATTTATGGGTGGTGGACAGTGGTGCATCCCACTGCATCACGAGAGATAAGAAAAAATTTATAAAACTGTCTACAAGCTCTCAACATATATCACTTGCCAATGGTTGGAACCTCAAGGCCAAGGGTGAAGGTATTGCATACTGTCCATGCTTAAACCAGAATATAAAAATGTTGTATGTACCACAGTTAAAGATGAACTTGCTTTCTGTAAGAGTATTAGACAAACTAGGTTATGTAATTACATTTAAGGATAATAATTGCATAATTGAGAAAGATAACAAAAGGGTAACTGCAGCTTTAAATGGAACATTGTATGTATTACGTGATAGTAAGAAAGGGGAGGCACAGACTGTATTTAACAATATAAAGCCTCATAATGAATGTATCCATTTATTGCATAGGCGTTTGGGGCATGTAAATTTTAAAATGCTAAAACGTACAGTAGAGTTATCTGATGGCATAAGGTTAAAACCTTGTGATAAATATTTGCGTTGTAATGTCTGCTGTGAAGATAAGAGTAAAATATTGCCTGCAAATAGGCTAAATGGTTTCAAAACTAAAGAACCTTTAGAAGTAGTATTTGCAGACATTATAGGTCCAAAGAAACCCAGTATGGGGGGTGCTCGATATATACTGAGCATTATGGACCATTACTCTAGATATGGGTTTTGCTACCTAATGAAAAGCAAAACTGAAACATATCAACATTTCTTCAACTGGTTAAAGTTTGCAGAAAGAAAGACTAAACGGCAACTGATAACCCTGGTGACAGATAATGGTACGGAATTTGTTAACAGCAAATTCCAGAATAGATTAAAGGTAGCTGGAATAGAGCACAAGAAATCTGCACCATACAGACCACAACACAACGCATTTATAGAGAGAAGAGGCCAAACACTACAGGCAATGGTTAGAACAATGTTAACTGATTCTGGATTACCTGATTCTTTGTGGGGGGAGGCCACAATGTGTGCTAATAACATATTGAACAACGTTGTTAACACAACTACTGGTGAAATACCATTCACCATGTGGCATGGCAGGAAGCCTGATCTGAGTTACCTGCACACATTTGGTGCACCAGCATGGGTGCATGTCCCCACACAACTCAGGCGTAAAGGGCAACACAGAGCTAAAAAATTATTCTTCGTTGGTTACCAAGCTAACCATAGGGCATATAGATTTTGGGAGAAAGGCACATCTAAGGTATTATGTAGTGCCAATGCCCAATTTCTAGAGCACGTAGGATGGGATAAGTTAGAACAGGATAGCAATAAAGAAGTAATTATTGAATCCTATAGAAATCCCATTAATTATCCCTGTAACTTTAAAAATAAAGTAAAGAGAGAAGTACAGGAAGAGATAGAGCCCATAAAGGAAGAAATAGCTGAGCAAGCTGAGGAACATGAACAGGTAGTAACTCAAAAAAGTCCTCATACAAGCCCAGTAATTCCCAGAAGGACTACACGAATATCTAGACCGCCTGATAGATACCAGGCTAACACAGTGTGCCAGGTTAATAAAGTTCCATATACTGTGGATGAAATAAAAATGTATCCTTCTAAAGATAAGGAAAGTTGGTATGCAGCAATGAATAAGGAATTGAAATCTTTGAAGGATATGAAAGTTTATGAAAATGCAAGATTACCTGGTGATATAAAACCCATTGGCTGCAAATGGATTTTTAAGATAAAAACTGATAAGGATGGAAACATAATCCATATGGCAAGATTAGTAGCCCAAGGTTTTAGACAAAGTGCCAATGACTATGATGAGGTATTTGCACCTAGTCTAAAAGCAGCAACATTAAGGGCAGCATTAGTGTGGGCAGCAAGCAAGAAATATATAGTTAACCATCTAGATGTGGAAACTGCTTACTTGCATGCTCCACTAAGACATACTGTATATATGAAAAAGCCTATTGGATTTAAAGGTGAAAATAATAATGATTGTTGGTTGTTAAAGAAGAGCCTCTATGGTCTTAAACAATCAGGCTATGAATGGAACCAGTATATTGTAAAGGAACTAAACAATATAGGGTTTAAAGCTGGTTTAGCCGATCCATGTCTGTTTAAAAGGGAGACAAATGGGAAAATATCATTATTATTATTGTTTACTGATGATATTGCCTTGATTACTGAGACTAATGATGAAGCCAATAAAATAATAGCATCATTAGCTAAGAAAATAAAAATCAAGCAATTAGGGGAGATAAAGAAATATCTAGGTTTGAATATACTGAAAACACAGAAAGGTTTTAAGATATCTCAGGAGGATAAGATATCTAAATTGCTAATAGATTATAAGATGGAACTTTGTAAGCCTGCAAAGACTCCAATGAGTCAGGATATTTGCAAAATGGATGCTCAAAGTCCCAAATTTGATAAGGTATTATATCAATCTTTGATTGGTAGCTTATCATACATTAGCAATTGGTCAAGGCCAGATATAGCTTATGGTATTAATCAACTGGCACGACATAATAATGATCCACTTCAATGTCATTGGATAGCATTGAAGAGAATTTTAAGATATCTTAAAGGAACATTACATCATGCACTGTATCTAGAACCAAAAGGTGATCTAATACTGAGTGCTTATGCAGATGCTAGTTTTGCATCAGAAAGAGACACAAGAAAGTCGACTTTGGGAACAGCCATAATGCTGGGTAAGACATTAATAGGTTGGAAGTCAATAAGACAACAGCATATAAGTTTGTCTACTATGGAGGCAGAATTCTCCTGTTTATCGCTATTATGTACTGAATTAATTATGTATAAACAAATGATGAATGATATGGGTATAACTGTAAATTATCCTATAATTGTACATGAAGATAATCAGGCAGCAATTCAAATGGCCACAAATATTGCAGTAAAAACTAGGAGCAAGCATACAGATTTAAGGTACCTAAACGTTAGACAATCTGTAAAGAGTAAAATGATACAGCTGGAGTATTGCATGTCGGAGGACAATATAGCTGATAATTTTACTAAAGCCCAAGGTGCCATTAAGCACCAAGAGAGTTGTGAAAAGTATGGGTTTAGATTGTAAGGGTATTATATATTTATATCACCCAAAAGGGGAGAATGTTGGGTATATTGATATACCAACTAGGTTTGGGTGAATAAATATATAAACCAAGGTTTAAGTGTTAAGCACCAAACTGCAATGTAATTAGATAATTAAGGGTGCAGTTGCAAGCAGCAATAAAAGGCAGTGAGAGAAACGTAACAGACCCTGCCCCTGCCCTGGGCTGGTCTCTCTGCTCTCTGCTCTGCCTGCTGCTTACTCCTGTTTGAGACATCTGCTTGTTACTGCTTGTTGGCTACTGTGCTGGATACCATTTCTGCTGAACAAAAGGACTATTCCCTTGGTGAGCTGATATCCTGTGAATACTCAGCGTTGTCTTCGAGAGAAAGGTATCGGAAGGAGAAGATTTACAAGCAGATAAGGACATAGTACTGACTAGTAAAATGGACTAAGTTACTGGATGGATATATTTGTGAATGACATATGGACTGATTGACAATGCTTAAACTCTGAATGGATTAAACAACTATTTAAAACTACAAACAGTTTTTTGTCTCCAGTGTGTGTATACTCTTGGGCCCAGCCTCTCTCATTTGGCTGCCTGGCTTGACTGCTGCTGCACACTCTGCTTGGGGGTTTGTCCCCAATCACTAACAACTTTCCTAATGTGCTTGGTGCTATAGAGAGAGCTGACTTCTTAAATTTACATAATATAAAACATAAAAACAGCTCCCTTCTATCAGTGGTAAGAGATTTACTATATTGAGGTAGCAAACCTTCGCAGCAGCACAAAACTAAGATGATGCAAAGCAAGGGGAAAACGGCTAACGTGGGTTTTTTTTTGTAAATAACACTTTTGTTGAAATTAGATTCATGCTAGAAACCTAAAATTGGAGTCATGAAACGTATAGCGTGAAGACATCCAAGGAAGTGCAGGAAGGGAGGGAGACAATGAAAGAATAACTCAGCTAGCAGTGGAACTTTAGTGAAAGCAATAGATTACAGTTATAGGGAAGGGCAGTCCTCTGGGTCTTGGACTACAGTTCCCATGTGCCTCAGTCAGCATAGTTAATAGCTAGTGATAGAGAGAGCATAACTCCAAATCTAATGGAAAGAGGTAGGGTTGCCTGTTAATTAAAAGAAAAGTAGGAACGATGGAGGTGGTAGCTAAGGGCTTTTCAGCGCTTACAGATGGTGAAATCATTTCTAAAATAAAACGTACTGTAAAAAGAAGTCAAAGAAAGTCACCAACACATACCTCATTTGTTTTTAATTTATTTATATCTATATCTCTGTGTCTGTATCATCTGTAAAGGTAAAGATTTCCTCTCTCCAGTCATGTCTGACTTAAGGGATGGTGCTTATCTCTACTTCTTAGCTGGGGGAGCTAGGAATGTCTGAAGACACTTCTGTGGTCATCTACCAGTATATGGCAAGGGGCACAGAATATTGTTACCTTCCCACCAAAGTGGTACTTATTTATCTACTTGCATTTGCATGCTTTCAGACTGCTAGTTGGGCAGGAGCTGGGGCAAATAATAGGAACTCACCCCGTCATGCAGTGCTCGGGTCTCAAACCTGGAATGTCAGCTTTCTAGCTGACAAGATCTCATCTTTACTGCTGAGTAACTGTGCCCCTCATATAATTTATAACTACATCTATACAAACGTGTGGGGGGGGGGAGGAAATGAGGGAGGGAGAGGGAGAGAGAGACAGAGACAAAGAGAGACAGAGACAGAGAGAGATTGGACTCAGTTTTTGGAAAGGAAAATAAGAAAATAACCCTAACCCTAACCCTACTAGCATCCATTGGTATTCATCTGGCTACCGTCCTGTCAGTGTGTGAGAGAGTTGAGGGCTGTTTGGAAACTGAAACAGTATTTGCTGTGTGAGCAAGGAGACAGCAAAGAGTCTGGGCATGGGTTATCTCAACTGCTCTGTACTAAAGCTGCTTGCTGCTGTGAAAATAATACTGAAACTGAAACTCCTCTCCTCTGCTTGTGTTTTGCATTTGGAACAGGTTTCTTTTCAGGTGGGGAGGGGGAGTAGAACTCCTTACCATCAGAGTGTATTAATAATAATATAGGAAATACTAATACTCTGATGGTCATTTTGAAAAATCCTTTCTTAGTGAGCACCTAGAAGCCAAGAGGAACATATGTGCCAAATTTCAAGTTTGTAGGCTTTATGGTTCTGGAGATTTTGTGATGATGCGGGAGTAGTATTGTATGTGAAAAGCAAAATAAAATAGGAACAGAAAAGTCTGCTTACAGCACACAAAGGCAGAAGTATAGTTAAAGACAAGACTGAGATAAGCATTTGCCCCTTTTTCATATACTGAATATTTCTGCAAATAGATTGGTGCTCCCGTTCTGGATTCCCGTTTCCCAATTTGCTTCTGTTCCAGTGAAAATCTCTCTCTCTCTCTCTCTCTCTCTCATGCATCATCACAAAATCTCCAGAACCGTAAAGCCTATAAACTTGAAATTTGTCACATATTTTCCTCTTGGCTTCTAGGTGCTCACTGAGAAAGGATTTTTTCAAAATGACCATCAGAGCATGAGTATTTCATATATTATTATTAACACACTCTGATGCTAAGGAGCTCTACTCCCCTTCCCCACCTGAAAAGAAATCTATTCCAAATACACAACACAAGCAGAGGAGAGAAGTTTTAGTTTCACAGCACCAAGCAGCTTTAGTACAGAGCAGTTGAGATAAGCCACGCCCAGACTCCTTGCTGTCTCCTTCTTGCTCACACAGCAATGTTTCCATTTCCAAACTCTCTCACACACTGACAGGATGCTAGCCAGATGAATACCAATGGATGCTGGTAGGCAGACGCAGAATTTTTTTCCCTTATTTTCCTCCCCAAAAGTTAAGCCCGACCACATAGTTTTGTAGTGAAGCACAGGTATCAAGCTAGTTTTGGATATTTCTTTAGTCTTCTATCATTACTTGCATGTCCAGAACAATAGCAATTTGCACTTGGTTGATAGACTTCATAATGTAAATCTGTTTTCCTGAAACATGATGTTTTTTTGCAAACATGAAAAACATTCTCCATTACCCTGAAATACTGTGGCTTGAATAATGAGAACTATACCCCAATATTTGCACACTACATTCAGGAAGACTGACGTAGGTTTTTAGCAACATGTGGCATGCACCCCTTACACATTCACAGAATTCCCAAGGATGTGCAGCACCAAAATGTACACATCCTGTCTTGGAAAGTGGCAAAGAAGTGAACCCACCTCTTAAACTCTTCTAGGAGTCTCAAGGTCAGTGCCAGGTGAAGGACAGTAGACAACATAATCTATTCTCCTAACAAACTAACTTAATTTCTTTTATCAATTTCCCAAGCTGTATAGTGTATTATTTTAATAATTCCAATTCTTAATCATATTTCAATAAAAATGAGATAAAGAAAAAGGTCATGTTCTTTTAAACTGGCATATGAGAGGTGGAAAGCAACAGTAAAACAGGGTTATATATTTTCTATTCTCAATTTAAATGCTTTGTTTTTCAGAGTCTTGTGTTCAACATCTAGGAAAATGGTTTCCTTCATGATTAAAATTCTTGTAGCAAAAATATTCCAGATTCCCCATTTCTCTTTCAGTGAATGAACTTAGCTGATTGGAGTCCCAGAGAAGGCAAAGTTTAATTGATTTCTGTATGTGTTTTCCTTCCATCTATAATATTAGAGTAATGCAATAAGCCTTATTTTTGCATACCAGGTTTCAAATCTACCTACCTACAAAGAAACTAATATATTTCAGCCAATCTTTAAACCAAGCTATTTTTTTTCTGTTCCGCTAAATTAATATCAGTCAATGGAGATAACAATACAATGCAATACATATTAATCCTTCACGCTGAGCAGTAATCTGAATTCAGCAGCAGCTCCTTAAAAATATAACTTTGAAATATGTTGCCTACACAGGTCAAAGTACCCCGAATTCTGAAAATACTAATCATCAAACTGTACCATCAGATGTGTTAATGTGCATACCAATGAAGCCATTCCCAGAAACCCTGGACTGACTCACAAATACAGACAGGACCAGGAAATCCACAGAGTTATCTTTGGGCTATTGTCTTTCTGCTTGGCCAGTGAAATCTGATTGAGTTTTCACTGATGTTGTTACCCAGTTTGAGTAATGAAACAATTACAAAAACCCAAGCTCAGAGAGCACCAAGGACTCACCCCTGAGTTAATTCACTTCAGCTCCCATCTGAGAAACAGTCTTCTTTTCCCTAAGGGAAAGATCTTCTCTGAGGTAGCCTCTCCTCTGTGGAGCACATTTCCCTGCCTCAACCCTCCTATGCTTTGCAGATCCTTAAAGACTGGTTCCTCCAGAAGGTCCTGGAGCAGAATTTCTTACGATCTGCTCCCTGATGTCAGATTGGAATCTTGCCTTGGCTGTTATTGGTGTTTTCCCCCATGAGCTACTGTTTACAATTTATACGGCTTCCCAACTCACACATAAGGTAACGCTGTGTGGTTCACAGCTTTAAAAATTCACAACTTAAAAACAGGGGTGGGCTCAATGGTGGGATTCATTTTTTTTTATTACTGGTTCTGTGGGTGTGGCTTGGTGGGCATAGTGGGGGAAGGATACTGTAAAATCTCCAGTCAGAGGTGGTATTTGCCGGTTCTTCAAACTACTCAAAATTTCCACTACTGGTTCTCCAGAACTGGTCAGAACCTGCTGAATATCACTTCTGGGTGGGCCTCAAAATTTTTAGCAAAGAACTTTCTGCCCGGTTGCTGGGTGGGCGTGGCCATGGTGGGCGTGGCCTAGTCAGCCTCCTGCACCATGGCAGGGGGGCATTTTTGCTCTCCCCAGACTCCAGAGGCTTTCCTTAAGCCTCCAGGAGGACGAAAACGGCCTCCCCGGGCTAGAGAGGCTCTCTGAAAGCCAGAAATTGGCCCATTTCTGGCTTTCCTGAACTTCCGGGCGGCCTGTTTTTTGCCCTCCTCAAGTCTCCATGCATTCCCTGCTCTTATCTGCAACCAAAATGGCCCTTGTGGGGACTCCTTGGAGGGGAGGGGAGGGGTTGACAGGGCCAGCCAGGAGTGGGATTTGGGGGTTCTCTGAACTGCACAGAATCATAGCTAGGGGCTCTTCCGAACCCCTGTGAACCCCCAGCAGTGCACCTCTACTTAGAAATCTATAAAAACCCCACCCCATTGCAGCAGTAACATAATCAAATCAACCACTGGATTGGTTCCATCTCCATTCATCGTCCCCTGTCAGATGCAAACAAACAGAACAGGTCGGAGAATGGATCAGATAGGTTTCCCTATGGTTCATCCCCAGTTTACAAGAATCTTCCCAGACCACCTATCTTCCCTAAGAAAAGCCAGCTATAGACCTAAGGGTTTGATTGTCTATGATTGTTTGTTTGTCATCTGTCTATCTTAACAAAGATATGATAGCAATTTTCCAATACTTGAGTAGCTGACACAGAGAAGGGGTCAACCTATTCTCCAAAGCACCTGATGACAGAACCCAGAAGTAACAGGTGGAAGATCATTAAAGAGGTAGTTTAGAAGGAATTTACTGACAATGAGAACAATTAATCAGTGCAACTGTTTATCTGCAGTAGTTGTGGGTGCTCCATTATTAGAGGTTTTCAAGAAGAGACTGGACAGCCATTTTCCAAAATAGTTTCTTGATCAAATAGGGTCTCCAAATAGGCAATCCAAAGTTTCTTTAATTTCTGTATAGCCCACTGAGATTTATTCCAAATAGGTATGTGCAGGATATATCTGGATATATTTAATGATTAAGCAGACTTATTATTGATACATACACAGAAATACAGTCAATGTGGAAAGTGGAGACTCATCACAATCACTCTTAAACTGCTAAGCAAGGTATTCTTAACTTTAGTTAGAAGGTGATTGAAGGTTATGTCTGAATGTCTTACCTTTCTGCATTAAAAAGACTCCAAACTGAGTCCATAAGGTAAAACACTGGAAGCCTCAAACTTCATTTCACAAAAGTCATATGGGTCTTCAAACTCTCATCCCTTTCCTGTTTTTGGATGGTGATTTAACAGCTCCTGCTGCGGCCCCCACCTGCCTTCATTTGGTTTCCACCTCTTTAACCTTGGGGTTGAAGAAGGATAAGGCAATTCAAAGGTTAAACAAGAAACTATAGCACCATCTCCTGGCATATGGCTCCCTTCTTTGGAAATTCAACCAATCTCACAAGCTATAAACAAAATGTATTTAGCTATTTCTATTTGTATCTGAATGCCAAAATCCCCCGTTGAAGGAAGTTAGGTGCAGCAATGTACAATGTTCCAAGAATTTTGTTGTTGTTAGTTGTGAAGTTGTGTCTGACCCATCATGCCCCTTTGGACAATGTTCCTCCAGGCCTTCCTGTCCTCTATCATCTTCTGGAGTCCATTTAAGCTCATGCCTACTGCTTCAGTGACTCCATCTAGCCACTTCATTCTCTGTCGTCCCCTTCTTCTATTGCCCTCAATATTTCCCAGCATTAGGCTCTTCTCCAGTGAGTCCTTCCTTCTCGTTAGGTGGCCAAAGTATTTCAGTTTCATCTTCAGGATCTGGCCTTCTAAAGAGTTCCAAGAATACTACAATATAAATAAGATATTGGAAGAAAAGAGGAAGGATTTAAATTATTATTCAAATTCACAAAAGATTTTAAAGAGAATTTATTTTCTAATGCAAAATCTGGATTATGCATAAGATGCTGAATGATGGATGACTATTGAGAAATTTAAAACTTTAAATACACATTAGTACTCTAATGAAAATTCCTTACTAGGTTTGTTAGCTATTCCTTGAAAAAGAGTACCTGCAGCATCTGTTTTTATGCTTTAGTTTACATGGTATTTCCTTTTTCCTGGAAATCCCAGATGTTAAAGAGAAGGTCTGATGAACAATATTACTCCAGGGACTCTCCATCGTGAAAATGTTGATTCTGAGTACGTGCTTCTTTAGCATGAAAGCTGACTATGACTTGCAGTTGATATTCAAAACATTTTCACTGTACATCCATATTTCTGAGCTCCCTGCCTTTTATTGCTTTTCCATAAAAAGGCATCACTGGATACCATTTTTTTAGGAGATTCAGTGTAGAATTGTGGGGTCCTTGGTGCTTTCTGAGCTTGGTTGTTTTCTTGCAGATTTTTCACTACCCAAACTAGGTAACATCATCAATGCTAGTGATGGATATTACCTAGTTTGGGTAATGAAACAACTGCACAAAAACAAACAAACCTCTCATTTCTATTCTGATCTACAAACATACCTTTTTGTGTATAGAATTGCACTTTGTCAGGATGGCTGTGAAGTTATTAAGAGATGTACATTAGAAAATAACAGGAGCATCCCACAATGATGTTGAAAAGCCACTCAAGGAAATTATTTAGAAATTTTAAAATATCCTGAAAATGCAACAAAAAAACAGAAGGATTTTCTTTTTTCTACAAAAAAAAGAGAAAATATTTGGAAAGCAGGAAGGAGAGAGATGGGTCAAAGATCAATCTTACAAGGGGAAACAGTGGCACAACAGATTTTTCCAAACCACTCCTCCCACCCCGAAAAAACCAAACCAAAAATCTTTTTTTCTCTCTATTGATATGATAATTTACACCATCTAGGCACTGTAATGATCTGAGAAATTGTCTAGTACCATAATATTCCTACAACACAGTTGGTTATGACAAAAGGAACATCTGTGTCAACTTATCTGACATCTAATTAACTTCTGGGATGCTGCCCTATGTAATGGATGTTCTCTCAAGGAATGCAAGTTGCTTCATATAATTGGAAAGTTACCTTTTGCGCAATAAATCAGTTTAACCTGGATCACAAATCATCAGGAGGCAAAAATAGTTTATCACATATAACCTTTCCCAACCTGACATTTTGATGCCTTACAGTTTGGGAGAAAAAGGAGTTGCAGACTAGTCCATTTTAGAAAGTATGTATAAAGTAATCAATTTTCTTCTGTTTCCTGAAATCTGATCTTTTTCCAACACTGCCAAACATTTCTTATTCTGCATATTCTTGCCGTGTGAAAGCCCAATTTGGCATTGTGTCTTTCTGACACCTGTTTTAGCTCACATGATTCATTCAATGTTACAATTAAGGCAGTATAAAAGCTTTATTAGGAATATTTTTAGTAGCATTGGCCCTTGGTTTTGTTATACGGACAGAACAATATCTCGCACAAAGAATGAGACTGAGCTAAAATCGTCTAGCTTTAAATGCAAATTTATGTCAGAAATAAGCCCCACTCAATTTCTTGGGACTTTTTGAGACAATATGCAAAGGCTTATGCTACCAGTGTTCATTTTCATGTAAACTTTAAGAAAAGGCCTTTACCTCACTGAACAAAGAGAGCGCATTTGAACATATAAATGACCACAATAAACACTAAATAAACTAAATATTAAATAATTTGAGGGTTCTGCAAGCCTAGTTTGCACAAGAACAAATAAAATCCAGACATACTGTGAGAAAGGGGGTCTATTTATTCCCAAAAGCAAGGAGATGTGTTTTGGAGGGTAGACTACGAAGAAAATGGGATCCAGAGACTTGATTTTATAAGGTAATTGGTTCTTGGTATGTGCTTTGGATGTGTGTGGTTTGTGTATATGCTGCTTCTAGTGTGTGCTAGTTGTAGTGTGTGACTGTCAAAAGGTCATTGTCCTTCCTGTGCAGATTGAGGTGCTCCTGTCCTGGGCTTTGATCATGAGGTGCTTGTGAAACCCAAAAAGGAAGATTGCTCTCAGATATTCAGATTCCTCCCTATCATGAGGGAATCATGAGGGAATTTGATGTCTTCCTTTATTCTGAGGAAATTTCTGCCTGCTGAATGGAGTCAGTGAAGTGCTAAAGGGTGGAAGGTGTGGGCCAATCAGAGGCCTTTTAACTTCCAACAGTACAAAATATTTATTTATTTATTATTTATTTTTATTTGTCAATTGCTTATAAGATAATATGTATAAGTAGGCAACGTTTCGATGAAGTCTCATTCATCATCTTCAGGCTTGTGTCTTCGCCAAAACAGAACACTTCAACAGCAGAATAATCAGAGAAGCCATAGAGATAGAAAAACGCCCACACAGCATGAATAAACGAGATGACACCAGCCATTTGGAAGCAAAAAACAATAAATCAATTGATCATTTGATAAAAAATAATTATTTTAAAGAAATTGATTTTTTGAGATATTGTAAGTAAGTAGTATGAAGTAGTATTGAGAGTTGGTAAGTAAAGGGTTAATGCTTTGCTTTGTTTTGCTTAGCTGTTGCTGATATCTGAGAATAGGTTTATAACCCTTTATAAACTGGCAGGAAGTCTCTTTTCCTGGGCTGTTTGAAAACAATCAATGAGCAAGGGTTTACACTCTCTTTCTTGTTTTGTAGATTAAGTTTTTGAGACAGTAAAGATGCAAAGATGTTGAAGTGGGGATCTCTGGCCCCTTACTGGGAGGCAACAGGAAACTTTTTATTTTGTTTTCCCTTGATGAATGGGATTTCTGGCCCCCTCCTAGTTAATTTAAATACACTTTCAAAGTTTGTTGCCTTTAAGAGAAAGAGAAAGAAAGATAGTCTTGCACTGGCAATTTGAACAGTTTATATTTTTACTATGTAGACTCAGATTTGTATTAAGCATTCACTACTGGCTTCAATATACTTCTGCTTATATCACAGGAAATAAAATTGCTTCCAATATTCACAGGAGTTTGGTTATAACAATACTTCCCTACTTCAAAGTTACAGTCCAAAGTTACTGTCCTTTTAAAGAGAAAGTCCAGATTTGCAATTTGGTGAAGAGGTAAGAGGGAAGGAGGGGCAGCAGGTGGGAAGCAGTCTATTTCACACCCTGGCTGCAGACTGACTCACAGCTCCCGGTGCTCACCACCCTGTAAGGATGGGGTGAATCTCACCGTCTCACCGCCCTGCAAGGATGATCGTTGAGCCTCCCAGTACTGGTGAGCCCCACCGCCTTACCTTCTAGCAAGGATGGGTCGAGTTGCAGATCGTTGAGCACTTTTGAATAGAGCACTCCTGAACTTAGTGGCCACCGAGGAATGAGTTCTTTTCTGGCCTGCTGGTCAAGAATGGGAGGAATCAGAGATCTCTGAGTACTTTTGAATTGAGCATTTGCTGAGGATTGGAGCTCTTTTCTGGCTTGCTGGCAAGTCTCGGGGATTAGGCTTTCCACCTCACCAGCAGGACCCACAGGGATTAGAGGGCTTGTCACCTGGCACAGCCCATGCTCGCTGGAGCTCCTCACACTCCTCTCAAAATGTTGGCTCAGGGGTGGGCTTCAAAAATCTTAGCAAAGCGTTCTCTGCCTGGTTGCTGGGATATCATATTGTACTGCAATATGATATTTTTCATATTTATAGTTTGAATTGGAAAGCAGTAGAAAAAACATCTATACTTTCATGTCCTTATAAGTGGCGTCCGCATTCAGGAGTGCCAAACTTGCCTTGTTAGCCTTGTGAAAGTAATGGGATTAAAGCACCAATTCAGATTAACTCTGAATTTGCCAAAAAGCTGAATTTTCAAATCAAAACCAGATTTTGAGCATTTGATGTACGAATTTTGAAAAATCTTTAAGATGCCAGACACAGAAGAAATTCCTGGTCAGTCAACAACCAGATTATAAGAAAAACATAAATTATGAAACCTTGGTCTATTGAACAATAAACTTGAGGATTCCTCTTTCAAAATGTCCCTGGTCTCACTAAATTTATCTGATACCTTTTATACTTCAACCTTGATTCTTCACTCTTTCAAACAATGTAATGTTTTAATGGAAATCCTGAGCAAAAATGGATTATGGGGATCAGAAATGGAGACAGCAATTTAATGCAGCTTAATAATCTTCTTTGGAAAAATATATTTGCAATTATCACAAAAATGAATACCTTCTTCTCCATAGAAGATTAAACCTTATTGCAGAGAATTGCTTAATATTTAGTATATTGTGCTAAAACAAATATGGATATCATTTAAATAATCCACCTGCCAATATGGGTTTTCACTCGTTTCTCCTAAACAGCCACGGGGGAGAAAAGTGGGTGGTCAGTACAGCTAATTTGAAAAATGAACAAAATTTAAATTCTTCCACATAAATAAAATGTTTGAAACCCTATTTTCTCCTTTTGTCAATAAAGTGAGAGTATGTACAAATAAGGGTTGCACAATGACTTGATAATAACAATGCATCAACTGCTAATATGAATTTAGGCATGCCCTTGTCCTGATAATTCTTTGAGGAAAGATGAGACTGAATTTTCCCAGCAATAATATATTGTTGTAAACCATCAAGGTTTTAATATGAAATATTTGGAGTAGCTTGGTTTTGGGGAAACACTTTATTATAATGCTTGCTCGCTGAGGAATTCTGGGAGTTGATGCCCACACATCTTAAAGTTGCCAGAGCTGAGAAACCCTGGTATGCCTAATACATAAATACATATTAGAGTTCAATAGCAAAACCTGAGAATTTTTTAAGAAGCAGGAGTCAAAAACCATAATGATGAATGGTGATGGGTTGAAGGCTATGGTACAGAGAAGCAATTATAGGATATCAGTAATAAATTAAACAAAGTTTTGGCACAGTTTCTTTATTTTCATATGGCTTAATATGTCTTTGGCTTTTGTGTATGTGTTGCACTGTATGCCCAAAAATCAGCATGAAATTATGCCTAGTTTTTTTTAAGTAAATTGCTTCCACATTTAAACAGAATAATTTAGGGAGCTGTAGCATTGTTTCTGGAATGTTTTCCAACTCATTAAAAATAGTTCCACTCCAGATCATGTGACTAAGAAGGAAGATAGATGAAGATTAAAGTGAGAATATTGACAATATTCTAAGTAGCTGCACCACTGTCTTCCCATGTGAATTCAATGTTTTTTTTAATGGATTCCTTTTTTTCTATAGAAGGGGGTCTGGCTCCGAGCCATGGCATGCCAAAAACCAGGCTGTGCAAACAAGTGAATCCTCATCTACAGGATGAAGGCAGCACATGAAACCACACCCCTCTGGTCCATGAAAAAAGCCCCTCTCCATGGAAACAGTCCCCAGTACCAAAAGGATTAGGGTGGGGGCTGCTGCTCTATAGCCTCTGGTCAGTTCTAGTCCTTTGCAAATTTGCTCTTCCTTTTATGGGTTCCTCTTGTCATACCATATGTGTTCTGTCCCATCTGTTGGAAGAAATATCCTTCTGGGTTCAGTTCCAAGCAGGGAAGAAAAACACTGGAAAAATGGGGACTTTCTTGGAAGGATGGCTTAATGATGGACAGGACTACATGACTTCAAGATGTTGGATGAAGAAGGGTGGGGGGAGGGCTGAGATGCTGAGAGTGCCTGAGTTTTATACCCTCTCTTGGGCCCCACCTTATATTTCCTATTCCTGTGTAAGAAATGTATCCCATTGGCTGTCAGACTCCCAGGGGTCGGGGGTCTTAGCTAACTTTGTAGGCTTTGTCTGTGTCCCAGGCTTGTTTGAGTGCTGGCTGATGTAATCTTCTCAAGTGGTGAGATGGCTACCTTTGTTATGTGGAATTTTATTTATTTATTTAATTTATATTGCCTCCTATTCGCCCATGGCGACTCGAGGCGGCTTACACAATGTAAAACCATATTTAAAACAAAAAATAAAAATAAAAAAACAATAAAAACTAACAAAAAGAATCAAATAAATTAATAAAGTACAATAGAACAAAATCTGGGTGGAAAATCACCCCACGACTCCCACCCCCCCGCCCCGACGACAGCAGATCACACTAGACATTTGATTGGCTCCATCCCACTCTGTGTTCTCCAGGTCCTCTGGCAAAACCAGGTCTTCAGTGCCTTTTGAAAGAATGCTAAAGTGGGGAGCATTCTAATCTCTGGGGGAATGAGATTCCAGAGAGGGAGCCACTACGGAGAGGGAATACTCTGGCCCAGGCCTTAATGACCCATTAAGAAAGGGGCTGAGTTTCTGCTTCTCTGAGTTTCCACTTCTATTTTAGGGGAAATATTCTGCCTTTTTGAGTATATCCTAAAAAATTTCATTTTTCTAGGAGAAGGGTGGGTGCAAACTTCCTATACATCTTCAGAGAAATGTCCTGCTGAAAGATACTGAGACTCCCAAGTCCTTTTACATAATTTCCAATTATTTTTCAAATGCTTGTTTTAAACAAGCTAGCCTATTTAAATCAAGCAGCTACAGTAGCAAACAAAAAAGGAAATGTGAATTGCATGGGGAAAAATAGGAATGGTAAATAAAAACATATTAAAATTCACTGAAAATTGTAATATAGCAGGGAGAATTAACAAGACTAACAATTTTCAGTGAATTTTAACTGGGTCCTAACTAAATTATTTGTAGAATAATGTGGGAAAGGAAAAACCTTTGATTTGCTTGGATTTACAATAGCTAAAAATACACCTTATCACCTTTTCCCCTTGTTTTCCCTTTCTTTTTTTCCCTGAGAGGTCTGAGGAAAAAGGTAGATGCTATCAAATTGTGTGACATTTAGAGGTTGCAAGATTTATTGGGTTCTCAGTGTAGATGAAACTCTCTGGAACATAGCTTGCAGAATGGGCAAGTTTTAGAAACCTGGCTTGAGGATTTGTTTTCACACATGGTTGTGTAACCTAGTTCCTTGCCTGAAGCTTTGCAGCAGCACTGGACATATAACTGTTAAAGTAACAATGGGAAATTATATATTTAGTTTGCATTTCAATGCAGACATAACTTGATTTGCCTTTTTGAACCTTAAATTGAAACTTACTTAGGTTTTGAAATCTGCAGGATCCACAATTTGCAATAGTGGTAGAACAGCATATCTATTACTAGAAAGTACCCAAGGATTATATGCACACACACACACACACACACACACACACACACACATCAAAGCATATTTACAAGTGAACTTTAATAATAAAAAAATAAAGTGATGAACAAATAAGGAACTTAACAAGATGAGAGGGAATGAAAAAAAAATATCTAGCTTGCAATCTACTAGAGGAGGCTTCTCCAACGGAGTTATTTCCAGATGTGCTAGATTATACCACCCAAATTTAAAATTCAGCTGGTCATGTTACCCAAAGTTTCTACAACTTGTAATCTAATACAGGTGGAAAGGACATCATTGGGAAGTGCAATGATAGGTAAATGAAGATCTACTAAACGTTCCATTTTTGAAAGAATTGTTCTTCCATGGCCATACTGTATCTATGTGTAGAAAGGAACATAAAACACTGTATCCAATATATATTCAATGCAACACTATGCATACAATTATGCTGTACAATCACTAATATGAAAAACAAACTCATTGACTAGATTCAAATGTCAACTAATATATAGTAATTTCATTAATTTTGCTGTAGCATGTTTTATGACCAATGGAATGGCTTGCCTTTAGAAGATGTGGGTGCTTCAGCAATGGAAGCTTTCAAGAAGAGACTGGACAGCCATTTGTCTGAAATGGTACAGGATCTCCTGCTTGAGTAGTGAGTTAGACTAGATGGTCTCCTAGGATCCTCCCAACCCTGTTATTCTATGGCTATGAATCAAGGTCAGTGTGGATTGTAAAATATAATTTATGGCAATGTCTTTAACAAATATAGCTAATTGTGGTTTACTCCCTCCAGGCCTCATCGATAAGTAGGAGGACTGAATGAGAGAGAGAGAAAACATGCGGAATGGTTAGAAACTTTGGGTATGTTTAGTTTGGATAAACTGTGATAGATATCTTCAAATACTGACAGGTTATAAGAAAATTTATGTCCTTTCCGGTATTAAGGCCTAGCAGAATGGTTCAGAATTATTTCAGAAGGGGAATGTACAATGAGCTGCCTGATGAGTCAGACTCTGCATTGAAACAGAAACTTGGATGTCTGCACCAGAGGGTCCCGAAACAGCAGGAAAGTGAATCTTCAGTTCTGAGGAAATCAACCACCTGATGCAGAAGCAAAGCAGCAAGCTGAGTCAGTTTAGAATAGAGCCTGCACAGGAAAAGAACTTCGGAAAGATTCGGAAAGATTTGGTGAGATTTCTCCAAAAGAAACAGGCATGGCACAGGCATGTCAGAGCTGCTATTTCAAAACAAAGGCAGGGAGTCGGAAAGTTGCCAAACAACATTTAACTTTTGACTTCCTGAGTGTATGCTGTTTCTATTTCCCTGGCTGATCTCTGGACTGGTAGAACACTGCTCAGTCCTGGTTCCTGGATCTTTGATTTGTCTGTACAGAATTTTGGCTTTTGAAGTTAGCTTTGTTGTGATTGGGGTTTTTTGTTGTTGTTGTTGTTTTGAGCTCTTACATTCTTGCATTGTGAAAGGAGTTATAGCTGCCATAAAGAACTATGATCTAAGTCTGATCTCCTACATTTGTAATTGCTCGCACAGCACAGCAAGAACAACAGATTGAGATGATAAGAAAGTACATTTAAGTACACTTCGGGGGGGGGGGGAAACCATAGCAACTGCTCAATAGAATACTTTATTGGCCAAGTGTGATTGGAAATACAAGGAATTTGTCTTTGGTGCATATGCTCTCAGTGTACAGTAAAAAAAAGACAATATATTCATCAAGTATCATAAGATACTTATCGATACTCATAGGATACTAATAAGCAATCAAATCATACTAGGAAACAATAAAAATAATATAAGTTGAAAAGGTACAAGCAACATGGATATAGTCATAAATGGGAAGAGACAGGTACTAGTAAAGATGAAAAGAAGAATAGTAATGCAGTCTTAGTAATTTGACAGTGTTGTGAGAATTAGTTTTTTAGCATTTGGGGGAAAAACTGTCCTTGTGTCTTGTTCTGGTGTTCAGTGCTCTATAGCATCGTTTTGAGGGTAGAATTTGAAACAATTTATATCCAGGATGTGAGGGGTCTGTAAATATGTTCACAGCCCTCTTTTTGACTCGTGCAGTATATAGGTCCTCAATTGAAGGCAGGTTGGTAGCAATTGTTTTTTCTGCAGTTCTAACTATCCATTGAAGTATGTGTCTGTCTTGTTGGGTTGCAGAACCAAACTAGACAGTTTGGTTACAGTGGCATGGACTTGCCATTGCCTCCCCCCTAGGGCTAAGAAAGATGGATGGCACAAGGTTACCCACTTGGTTTCGTGCCTGAGGCAGAACTAGAACTCATAGTCTGCTGGCTTCTGGCCTGATACTTAATCAATACACCAACCTGGCTCTTTAGCAGCTAGCACTACTATGATGCAAATGTACACATGATTTCTGCAATTCTATGGTGTTTCTCTTGGCAGCTGTCTCAATGGCACTTAACTTGGATGGGCACCTGTGCATTATCATGTACATTCAGTGGAGTCCTTTTTGACTCTATTAAACCTAATTTTTAGCAGTGCACCTCAAAATCAATGAATGCGTGTTGCTGGAAGGAAAGGCACACATTCTCTCTTATACATGCATCATTCCAAATAGACTTACCAGATTAAGGTGTCTTCACAAACACATAACATTTCCATCAGATATTTGTCTCAATAAATTATTGAAAGGCATAGAAAAAGAGTTGTGAAAATGACAGCCACTCATTATTCATGAAGGCCTGGAGGGGTAAACAGGCTGGCAGTGGTGGGACTGCAGGTGCTTAGAAGATTATAACATCAGATTCTGGATGAGTTACAAATTACAGAACTTTACCCAATTCCTCAGCAGAAAATTTTGTTGGTTGAATCATTTGTTCTCTCTTGTTAATGGAAGTTTTTCAGCAGAGGTCAAGTAATTTCAGGTGATATGCTTAGCACAAGCAATAGAGTATGGGTAGGAGTAGAAAAATTGCCACCCAGTATAATGGTTAATGTTCCCAAATGAGAAGCCTAGAAATCATGCATTATAATCCCTATTCTATAGGCACAATATCAGTTCGATGACCTTAGGCCAATTATTGTCTCTCAATCTTAGGAAGAAGACAAAGGCAAGTAACTTCTGAAAATCTTGTCAAGAAAAGTACATGGACTTCTACATATAGCCCCCAGACTGAAGATTCAGTTGTAAATGTGCATGTGTGCACATACACTCATGTTGACAAAGGTGCGGTCCACATGTTTAGGATGACAGCTCCCATACAATCTCCAAAAGCCTCATCAATATGGAAATATAATCTCATTGATATCCCATAAACCCGTGATGGCAAACCTATGGCACATGTGCCAGAGTTGGCACGCAAAGCCCTCTCTGTAGCCACACGTGCCATCACCAGTTACTCTTCTGGTTTCTGGCCAGCTGATTTTCATGGGCATCAGAGCACCAAAAATGGACCGAAAATGGCCTGAAAATGGCCCAAAAAACAACCTGAAAATGGCCTTAAAAACTGCCTGAAAATGGCCCCCAAAATGGCCAAGAAACAGGCATGCATGCAGCGGCCAGCTGGTCTTTGGGTTTTTGGCACTCTGGCATGTGTACATACACATGCATGCATGCATGCATATTCTGCACTCGGTCCCAAAAAGATTCACCATCACTGCCCTAAAATGTTTGTCTGTCTAACCTCCCAGAGTTCTTTCCAATCAGCTGCTTACTGTATTTACTTATTTATGATTTTTAGCTTACATCATTTTTATCTTTCAAGCCATCTAGAGTTACCCTGAGGTAAAGATGGCTGGCCAATAAAATTTATATATATATAAAAACAACTGTGGTATAATTTCCTATCAAACAGGAAACATAGAAAAAGTATAAGTCTGACATATTTATATTTATAATTTCAATGAATTAACATTGGATTAATACCATTGCTTTAAAAAATGAAATCCCTTCTTGAAAAGACAGGGAAACATCTGAAGAACATGAAAAACAGTTAGAGGAATTGGGTATGTCTCGTCTAACAAAGAGAAGAATTTGGGGTGATATGATAGCAGTCGTCCAATATTTGAGGGACTGTCACAGAAGATAGTTCAACTTATTCTCCAAGCACTTGAAAGCAGGACAAGAAAGTAATGGATAGAAGCTTATGAAGGAGAGATCCAACCTAGAACTAAGAAGAAATTTCCTGACAGTGAGAACAAGTAGAACAACCACCTTCAAAAGTTGTGGGTGTTCCATTACTGAAGGTTTTTAAGAAGAGATTAAACAGCTATTTGTCTGTAATGGTATAGGGTCTTCTACTTGAGTAGAAGTGTGGATTAGAAAACCTCTAAAGTCCCTTCCAGTTGTATTAGTGTGTTATTGTGAACTCTTAATCCATCCATGTGGATGATAAATGCTCCAATATCAATAAAAAACAAATTTGGATTCCAAACTGAAAACAATTCTCCTGAAATGAAGGAAAGCATGCACTTTCCTTCCACTGAAGAGATGGAAAGCTGGGGGAAATTTATATAATTATAACCTATTCTGCTGCATCTGAAGTGCCAGGACTAGGGGCTATGCTGTCTGTTTGATTAGGCCACAAAATTGATTTGCTCATAAAATGTCTTTATAGCTCTTTGCGCTCCAGACTGCCAAAACGTGATTATTTTCAAAACAATTCTGTACTGATATATGCTGATGACAAAATAATACAAAATGGGGCAATGTGCTAAAACAATACATATAACTGGTGACATCAATCAGTGCATGAAAAGTTGTATGTGTTTTGGTATGGGCATGTTAAAATGCATACAGCTTGTGTGTGTGCTTGTGTGTATGCACCTGTATATCACTCTGTATTTACTTTTTTGAAGTGGTTCAGTACTATTTAACTAGAATAGCTGTATTTTTTACAGCAGGGGTGACGAACCCATTAGCGCCCACAGCTTCTTCCACTTTACTCCTACTAAAGTTCTCTAGGATGTGAGAAACCAGTACAAGATGTTCTCCTGTATCCAAAAGTAACTCTTCCTCCCAAGGAAGATTGATCAGATCTTTTTCAGCTATTTTGCCGCTTGTCTTGATGAAGCTTCCTTAGCATTGCATTCAGACCCATTCCACTGAGAAGGCTTCATTGTGATTTGGGGTGAAATGTTGCAAAGAACCTGATCTTGGTCTTACTCTCTAAAGCTGAAAGAATCCGATGCTAAGTAGCCATAGCAAATCTGGGCTACCTCTATTTCAAGAAATCCATAAAAATTGAATGGCCTTATATTATAGCAATAGCAGTTAGCATTTAGACTCATATACCAACCCATAGTGCTTAACAGCACTCTCTGAATGGCTTGCAATACCAGCATATTGCCCCCAACAATTTGGATCCTGATTTTACTGACCTCAGAAGGATGGAAGGCTGAGTCAACAGCAGAGTTTACCTGCAATACAGCATTCTAACTACTGCATCATCAGGGCTCAAAGCACGTAGTTTGAGCCATCCTGGGACAACAGATGTTTAACTGTAGACTCTAAGGGCCCCAAAGGCATTTCTGCAAGAGGAGATAAAACACACCAGGCCCTTTGGACCAGGAATTCAAGGGAGATGAAAGCAGATGAAAACATATTCAGCAGGTGGATTAATAGGATAGATAAAAATGGCAACCTTTATAACAAGCTGTTGCTTTGTGCTTTACCTCCAAAATATTCTGTATGTTTGCCTTTCTCCCCATTTCACCTTTTATTTGTTTCCTCCTCTAATTGGAGATGTCTGCCTTCGGGAGAGTAGCTGCATTTTATCTGCCACAATTAGTTGACAAGTGATAGATGGATGGATATGGAACTTGCTGGCATTGCCAAGATATAACATTTTACTGTATATTCATAGCATCTTCATATTCTCTTCACAGGATATCTTTGGTTTCCATATTTTGGGCTACAGTAGTTCTCAGCTTGGCCAAATGAAAACAAAACTTGCACCAACTGTCTATTTGAAATGCCTAAGCACAATTTTTTTAATATCTAGTCTCTATATTTTTGGAAAAATCATCTTAAATGAAGATATCCACTATAATTTATAGGACGCTATTGTCTGCCATTATAGACTATTCCATTATATCAAAGGCAGTCTGCCCATAATTTTTAACAATGATTATTTTATTGTTCTTACTGGGATTTTTGGTTGTTGTTTCTTTTTCCTTTGTAGTGGTAAAGAAGACTATTTTTATTAGGAATATCTCGTTATGCAGGAAATGGAAGGTCAACCTTTCCTAAAATGATTGTTCTCCCCTTTTCTGAAGCAAGTGTTGCCTTAAAAACTGAATTCCTTCATATATGCATTTCAGAAATATGACAGAAAATTTATTTTCATTAAAGCCTGAAATTCAGGCTGACTTTTGTCTAAATATGCAGAAAATTTCTGGTTCAATCTTTGGTGCCTCTAGTTTCATTGAGGGCCTTCTTATGTATTTTATTTTCTTCTTAAAGTTAGGTGACCTAACAGACCTCTTTAGATGCTAAGCAGAATTGAGTAGAAATAAGATGTTTCAGTATACCACTACTACATATACCAGCATCTCCCCAATATCCCTGACCTTTCCATGTTGAAGAGAATCGTAGCATGCTTGAGTGGAAGAGAGATTGCTTCTTCCCATTTCATTTAAAATAGCTACCTAGATGAACAATACAACCTTTCTTCAACAGTGGTGATAAACATTCTCAATTGTTCCTGAAATCTGTTTACAGGATATAGGTCATGGCACTTATTATACTGCTCTCATCTCTAATATCTGGCTGCCCCATCCCAGCATTTGCTACTTGAAGCAGTTTCCTCATTTTGACCAAGAATGGAATCATCCTTGATGGAAATATCTGTAAAGTTGAGTGAGAAAGATTTCTGCTTGCATTTGGTTGAATGTAAATAGATGCTTGATAGATGAGTAAAAACATACCAAATGTCCACCTCATGTTTAAGCAAAGATTGGTATCTTGGGAGATGTTGGCAGGTGCACACCCTTGTTTTCTTTTACCAAGATTTATTGTCTAAAGCTGCAGTGGCACAGTGGTTGAATGTAGTACTGCAGACTACTTCTGCCTGCCGGCTGCCTATAATTTGACAGGTTGAATCTCACCAGGCTCAAGGTTGAATCAGCCTTTCATTCTTCTGAGGTGGGTAAAATGAGGACGCAGTTTGTTGAGGGCAATGTGCTGACTCTGTAAACCACTTAGAGAGAGCTGTAAAAGCACTATGAAGCAGTATATAAGTTTAAGTGCTATTGCTATTATAACCTTTACAAGTCACATGTCGAGGGCACCATTTTCAACCCAACATTGTAACTCCCATTGCTAACAGCAAGAAAAATATTATTCTGTTATGTGCAGGATTCTAAATTCATGTTATTTCTTTTTGAAAATCCCTTCCTGAAACAAGGACAAATTGAGGGACTGCATGAAAAATAATTCAGAGATTAAATTCCACCCACACCCGAGCAATCTAGCTTTAAGAAGCTCCAAAATAAAATCACAGCAGCCAGTATACAGAAGCTCCTCTGAAACTAGATAAACTTTCAATTCCATTTATCAAAGCAACCACATTTTTCATATCAAGGCAAGTGACAAGAAAATAAAAATTGATCTCAGGAAGTTTGTTTGTATCTGTAAAGTTATATTTTTAAGCAATTCATCAAACTACCATCAAATATATTTTAGAGAACTGTTTTTTAGCTTTTTAGGAAGTATAAGCAGTAGATACAGTATATATTGGTTAAAATCATAATTTGGCATTTTATGCATCTAAAATCATAATTTGGCATTTTATTCAGTCTTATTCATCTTTACTCAAAGGTAAGCCCAACTTTTGATGTTACATTTGACAGCTCACAGTTTTTACAAAAATTAAAAATCAAGGGAGAATTAGCTTAATTGTCAGAATTCCAGCCTTTGAGTACATTCTTGATGTTATAATTTTGCCATTTGATTATTTGCAGAGGAAGGGGAAGGGTATTCTATGGGTGAACCAATTATTCACTATCCTCAAAATAAATGGTTTAATGGTCATAAGGCTGGATTTAAAAGGTTTGAGATTATGTGAGAGAAACAACACTTGGCATTTCTTTCACACAATTTGGCAGAAGCTGTTTCCACGCCAAAAGCCCTAAAGTTTGAGATAGGCATTACTTCTCCATTATTCATTGGAAAATAAAACAGAAGTTTCATATGGCACTTAATCTAGTATTGATTAAACTCTGCATTATAAAGCAATGCTTTTCTTTGTGGATTCCCCTAGGACCCACTCTGTAATCTTACTGGTGGTGATGCTTCTGCAATTAGTTATTTTTTCCCCAAGTCCTGTGTTTTACAAAGCACCCTGAACATGTTTATTCTGTTGAATTTAGTTGGACTTGTTTCCACTCTTTGCTGATTATTTTATTGGTACCAATTTTAGTTATGTATTTTGAATTGATTTTAATGCATGGATGTCATTACTTGGGGTTGCATTGTCAACCCTTTTTTCAATTCTTTGGCTGAAGGCTGGGATACAAATGCATACTTTACTATATTGTGAGAAACCATATGTGGTTTTGCATTAAGGAGAAAGAGAGATAAATCACTTTAAAAAGAAAGTGATTGTGAAGATAAATGGGAAGAGATGGTAGAAGGAGGCATAAAATAAGATCAGTAGCGGTGGCTGACAAGTTGGAGAAGAAGATAGAAAAGGGGAGAGAATAAACTGGATAAGAATATTTATAACTGAATTTGGAATAGCTGTATTTGAATTTGGAATAGTTGTAATTGAATGTGGGATAGTTTTAATTGATTTTAATTGAATCCCAAATATCACTTTATTTTTAATTTGTTTCAAAAATATGTGTTATACCCTAGAATAGATTAGGAGCAAAATCAGGATTCAATGGGTTTAACATTTTCCCCAGTATAACTGGACTCTTCTACATACAGGAATAACTTGCATAAATTTAAAAAGAATAAGTACAGAGTAGTGCTAGAGTGTTTGGACAGTGAGGTTCAAATCTTCCCTAGGACATGGGAGCTGACTAAGTGAACTTGGGCTACTCAACCCAATCTAACTCACAACATTATTGTTGGGTTGGGGTGTGTATGTGTGGAAGATTTCCTAGAAGAAAGGTGGGATGGGACTTTAACAAAGAAAGAAAGTAGGAGATAAGTAATCTGTCCTTCTAAATTCATCTGGCTCTTGGCTTAATCACTAAACTGCTGGATCAAGTCTAGAGCAAACATAGGATCTCCCATGGTGGTCTGAGGCCATACAAATAGATAGCCTGCTAATCAGAAACTAAAGGAGGTCTTGAAAGCCAGCCATCCCAGGTGGAATGCTTCCATGTAAGAGCTTCAACTTCCAGAACACTCAACTTCCATAACACCTATACTGATTGACAATCCTGAGGATTAATTTAGTTATTTGTTTGTTTCCTATCTAGGGAGGCTGAACTACACAAAAGTTAAGACTGTGAGCAAAAAAAAAGTCAGAGTCCAAGATTTGAACTGTAACCCAAAGAAAGACATAGGCAAACATGAATCCCATTCAAAACCAACCGTGACTTAAAGATCATGACTATGCAATTTGTTTTGGAGGGTAACAAAGCACTCTACTGCCTTGAACATCAAGACAGACATGCCATTCGAAGACTGAGAATGGTCACTTCAAGATGTTTATTCCATTAAGTAGACTACAAAGGAGATACTTCCAACAGTATTGCTGCTCATTGATTGTCAATCATTCTATAAGCTCCCAAGCCAGTAAGAACAGGGAGGTAATTTAATTATCAGCAATTTATTTTCTCCCCAGTTGGTTTAATTGGCCCACAGGAAAGTGTGCATTCATTTTTCTAATCCGAGTGTACTTCTTTTTCCTTCCTGTGTCTCTGATTATTGCTAGAGATAATAAAGCCAAGGCTGTGTAATATTTTATTGCTTAAATTTTTTTTTATATTGCTTCTTCAAGCATTTTACCATAAGAATCAGGAATTCAAACAATGAATAAAAACACTCTTTGAAGCATTAAATAAATCAACAGGACAAAATAACAAAGCAATAGCATCAATAAAAGTTGAAAAAAAGTTGAAAAAGTTGAATAGCCCAGCAGTGTTGTCATAAAAAGGTCTGGGAGAATAAAAACGTACTTGTCTGGTGCCAAAAATATAATAAGAGTAATGCCAAAAATATTTCACTGGGAAGTATATTCCAAAGTTAATAGATTCTAAAAAGTTACCCTCCTATCCCTTGAAGACCATCTGAAATAAGGTTTATGAAGCTGATATCAAGGTAAACTTCTTCAGATATTGTAGTCCTACAACGTGAAAGGCTTTACCAATTAAAACTAGGATGCTGAAGTGGGTCTAGAAATTAGGAACTAGTACATATCACCTAGTTCTGGTCAGTTCTCTTGCTCTGACATTTTGTATTAACCAAAGTTATAACTCACTTGTAAGAACAAGCATTGAAGTAACCTAAGTGAAAAGTTACCATGAATTACAACTGTGAGGCTATTTCCAAGGGTTGTTGCTGGTGTAGCACACTAAGCTGGTGAAAAATATTTTATGCCATAGTGGCCACTTGTGGCTGCACTATCACCAACTACTCAGGAAGCATGCAGGGGTGGAATTCTACCAGTTCTGTCTGGCTCTGTAGAACTGGTAGCTCTGAAGAGCAGCAGACATAGAACCCGTTCTGTGTCTGCTGCTGTTTTGGCCCGCCCGCCTGCCTGGGCTCTTACCTGACCTGCTTTATCAACCTCAGCTGCCATGTGAGACACAGCTGCAATTGAAAAAGTGCTTTTTGAAACGCTGCTTCCCTGCACGCAGTGGCTGCTCAGCTGTCCAGGCAGCAAGCTGACAAAGATTTACACACACACACACGCAGCATGCAGGGAAGTACATCGTAAATCACTGAACCAGTAGTTAACCCTGTCGGATCCCACCCCTGGAAGCATGCCAAAGCTCTGATCATTAGGAAGAATGCAACTTCTCCCAGGACAGATGGAATCCAATTTCTCTGGGCAAATAATGCTTCTATTAACAGCAGCTTTGTATTATTTGGATTGAGCTTCTGTATCTTTGGACTTCACTTAGACCACTGGCACTAGATGTACATTCACCTAAATCCAATAAAAAGGGAGAAATAGCTAGCATTCAATTACTTACTGATATGACATTTCACTGTAAAAATCCAAATGAACCACTCAGTGGTTGAACAGATGTTCAATTGTATGGGGGATAACATAAAAACAGTGTAAATGCCAGAGAGTCAAGCAGAAATCCTCTTTAGGAGATGGATCTCCAGATAGGAGCAGAATCATTTTGAAACTTCTCTATCCACATGTAGCTAAAGCAACCCTTCTAAGATGCCATGGCTGTTGGTACTCCAAGTTGCTGAGAGACTCAGAAAGACTGAGAAAGGCTAGGTTGCACTCCACTCCATGTCTTTCCCCTCCCAGAGATAATCAGGGTAAATAAGGACCTCTTCTTTATAACAGAGAAGAAAAGAGATCTATAACTATGCCTACACAGAAGAGAAGAAATGCTTCTCCCCACCTTATCCCTCAATGCTATTGGCTCAGTATAAAGGTCTTATTAGTATTGGATCAAGTCTAAAATGAGTTGCATTCAGACTTTTGTATCCTCACTGGTGGTTTTGTAGTGCCACCCTATTTACAAAATGTCAGTCGATCATAGTAGAAAAATACAGAGAGGGGGCTCTAATAGAGGGTAGGATAGAACTGATCCTATTAGGAAGAGATTTTATAACTCAAAGCACTGCCAATGTGGCAAGAATTAAGGACACATACAGGTCATTGATGGATGTATAAAGGTGCACCTTAATTAGATAGGAAGAGGACAGTAATTCAAAATACAGATCTCAGCTTCAGTCTCCTGTCATCTCAAGGTAAAGATGCTGCCAGTGCAGACAATATCGAGCAAGATGGACCAATTATCATATTCAGATTAAGACAGATTCTTTCCGTTCTAAGATCCTTTTGTAGCAGTTTTCGGGGAGCAGGAAGGTTTATCTTGTTCAGCATATGAAGTTAAGGGAGTGAAACTTCCCTCAACTTGAGGCTGAATAAATCTTGCAGATTTATATTTCAAAAGTGGGTGGGGGCCATGGGTCCTTTTTGGAGGTGATAATCTTAAGAAATAAAAGAGGTATTTTGTGCATCTGCAATATTTTGCAAAACAAAACAAAAGCCTCAATTTTAGTGACCTGGGCAGATCATAAAAATGATACATAAAAATGATACATATATATAGAGAGAGAGAGATCCTCAAATACATCAAAGTCTTTGAAAAATTTTTGGATCTTGATTTCTCTACTTTACCTTCAGAAAAGCTGGATGCTTTGTCTCTTCTTTGCCCTTTGCCATTTTATACATGATATTTCCATGGAACTGGCGCAACTAGAGAGTAAGAGAAGATGGAAGAATTACTATCTGCACATCCCAGGTGGCTTTTCCCTCCTACAAATAAAGGCTGAAGAAACCTGTAGAATAGCAATTATGTGAGTTTTAGAGGCAGAGGAATTGGTTGATATATTGTTGTTACAGCTAATTTACTTAAACTTACATTCCTGATCTTACTATGTATTTTCTCCTGGCAGCATTCCCTGCTTCTTAGCAGAAGATAAAATGCACAAGAATCATGTCATACCTGCACTGCAGATGCTGGGTTTTGATCTATAACAAGCTTTCTTGTGAACCTCTTTAAGATTTACAGTAAGGGGACAAGGGACATAAATATATTAAATAACTACCACAACAAAATAATCTTGTTATTGGAAGACTAGTGAGGAATGCTTTTAGAATGGCATGGGAGCAGTCCTTTGTCATTAATTTCAAAATAAAAACAGGCAGCATATTTGCAGAAAACATAAATGGTTTAGATTTATTGCTAATAATGGAGGAAGAGGACCAAAGTGGGTGCTCTTGAGGGATATATGGCATTTCATTGCTTGAAGCCGCCTTTATTTCCCAAATGTCTCAGAATTAGGTTGTGTAAAGACACTATTTTGGAGCAAAATTCTCTCCCAGGAGTTCTCAAATAAGCAGATGAAGAGGCGGAGGATGAAGAAATGATTTCTAGGCAACTAATGGGAATAAAATATATTCTTCTGCTGTTTTTAGTCAAAGCACAAGCAAGGCAGGAGTTTAGAAGCTGTCAGTTGCCTATCATGTAACTCCCTTCCTTCCATGTTTGTTTCATTAAAAAATTGGAATTGCTCTGAATTTCATGCATTTTGTTGTTTGCTACACTTTTTTTTTCTGACAATGCACTCAAGGCAATGTACAAATTAAAATAATGCCATAGAAATTGAAATTGAAAGGAAAAAGACTACAGCAACAAATTCCATAGAAATTTTACCCAGTATTCTGATTGGTTTCATCAGAGGGACCAGTGACATAGGTAGGGCAATTATTTCATCATTACAAATTGTATCCATCACAACATCTTATAGACTGTCTTCTTTCACATTTCAGGCTAGAGGTGCTGAAACCTGTTGTCTTCTAGCCTAGTAAGAACAAGAACTATAAAAGGCAGTGAAAGTCCCATTTTAACTTTTTTCTTCTATGTCTGCTATTGGGAATCAGAGTTATAGGAAGAAGAAAAAAAAGAAAATAAAAAGCAGATCTACTGCTCTGATTAGCAGTTCTTTTCTCGGATTGTGTACATTTTCTTTTCCTGAAACACATTCTATATTCCTGGTAAATTTCACCATAACAAGTACATGAACAGATTTGCTATACAATTAGCAGTTAATGTAATAAAAACTGCTTTTACATGCAATACATTATTACACAGCATGAACCCTTTTTAGTATTGGTGCCAATGTTATGGAATATCCTTTCCAAGGAAAGCATTTTTGCCATCATCACTTTTCAATAATCAGATTAACATTTGAGATGAAATTGTGGGTTCCTTTTTCATGCTGCCTTCATAGTAATAGCTCTGGACTGATGCACTGAGGATTTTTTCATGTAGCTGATGGAAGAAATATCCATCTGGTTCAATTCCAAGCTGGGGGAAAGAAGCTGGGAACATGGAGGCTGATTGGAAAGATGGTTCATTGATGAAGCAAAACCACAGGTTTATGGTTCTGGGCAGCTGACAAAATGGAGTTGAGAGTGAGGGTTTTATACCCTCTTTGGGCTTTGTATTTGAGCTTCCTGTTCCTGTGCAAGAACATGTCCTTTAATATTCTATTGGCTGTTGTCAGATTCCTATGGGGTCATGTAAGGGTTATGCCTGGTTCTGAAGGCAAAAGAGGAAATGCAAATCCTAGGTGCTTGTCTGAGCTATTTTTATCACCATTTTGTTTGTTGCTTATCTGACTTTCTGTCTTGATCCAGTCTTTCTGGATGGATTACCAAATCTGCATTTCTAAAAGCTGCCCCCCTTAGTTTCCGTTTAGGGCAGGGAAACTGGGTTTGGTTTCTGAATAAGCTGGCCCAATCTTTCTTAATAGGCACAAAATATCTGCTGGGAGTTATTAAGAAAGACTGAGTCTGCTTTCTGTCTTTTTTTTTAAAAAAAAAACATGTTTCTCCATTAAGAAAATATAATATTCTGCCTTTTTAATATTTCCCAAAATATTTCATTCTTCTGTGGGGGGCAGGTGCTGACTTTCTACATAGCTTACTAAAGAAAAGCCATTCCCAATTTACCATAAAACACAGGAATAAAGCCAACTAATTGACCAATCAGCAGAATTTGTTTAACACCATGGCCCCATTTTAAGTGTCTTACTGTGTGGTGCAGCCGGCAGCGGAATCGGACAGTGGGGAAGAACAGGGACCAGTCAGAGAGTCTGGAGAGGACTTGGATGAGGGTCCTGCATCCAATGCAGAGATGGGGCCAGGACCATCTGGGAGTGGGGTGCTGACTCCGGAGCCTCCTGAGTCTGGCAGCAGCGAAGCAGAGAAACCAGGGGAGCCTGTTCCCAGTGCGCATGTGTGTGGAGCTCTAGAAGGCGAGAGCAGCTGAAACAAAAGGGGCAACTCAGGAGTAAGATGGAGGTGATTGCCCCTCCCATAAAGTATAAAAGTCAGACCAAGATGATGAAATCTTTGCAGGAAGCAAAGTAGTTTGATCAGTTCAGAGTCATCCTTGAAGCTCTGTGTACTTCAGTTGGGTTTTTTTGTACTTCAGTTGGTTTCTTTTCTAGTTCATTTGATACTCCTGTTTTTGGCAGCACTTCACAGAACTGAAAGGTGTGTGCTTATCCTGGGGGACTGTTTGAGAGTAATTTCAGCTGAGAATGAAAAAACTTCCCAGCATTGCAATAAAATAAGTTTGTGTGTGATTACGGTTTACGAAGCCTGGGTCAGAACACTTCCAAAGTTCTTAAGAGGCGAGGGGAAATGACAGGGCATCCAAATTTCTGGGGAGATGCTGTTCTTCAGGGCAGGCACTATAACAGAAAAGGCATAACTTTTTGATCCAGCAAGATGACATTGTTTAATAGAAGGAACTTGGAGCATACCCTCCCTGCCAGATCTGCTGGGACAAGCAGAAACAATTGGAGACAGATAGATGGTGAGAGAGACAAAGGTCAAGGGTTATCAGACTTATATGAAAAAAAAAATATCTTGGAAACCAAGGTTGATGGAATAAAGGTCATCCTCATTTAAGTATCTGTGGCACAGAAATTCCAAGGACAAGTCATTATTTTTCAAAGTATATATTGAATGTCTCTGTAAATAATTCATTTGTTCATTCTTCGCTACTGAATGAGTTTAATGAAAACAACATTTTTAATACTTATTTCTATTAACAAAGCTGAAAGGAGAGGGTATTTGGGGATTTTCCCGTTTGTTTTTTACTCTTAATAATTCTGCATTTGGCAACGGGAGACTATCTCACTTTTTACAAGCAGAAAAAATGAAATAGTAGTGTTGATAGGCTTCATTTATGGCTATAAAGAATCACTAGAAAGAAAACATTATGTTATGTGACAATCTTAGGGAGAACCTCTATAAATGATGTACAAATGGCAGTTATCACCAAATATGTATAAAGGGAGCTCAAATATATTATGTTAGAAATATAAACACTAAGCAGGGACTTTTATGGACTTGTAAAACAAGATAGAACCAAAATACTTATCTCAATTCAAACTTTGAAGGTCAAAATACATTTGAGACCAGTGATATTTTTTGTTGGGGTTGATGGGTAAAAGTTTGGAAAAATTGCATGGTATTTTGTTCTTGTATATGGTGATAGCAGCAAGACTTTTATAATCCCATTGTTGGCAGGACTCAACAATACCTGCAGTAGAAGAATGATTATTAAAACTGGAGATAATAATATATCCGTCCCCCTCTGTTGAAAGAGGGCTGTTCAATTTTGCCATAGATGGCCTCTTTGACCCTTCTTTCAAACCAGTGGTCTCTCTGTCCAAAATGTGGACTTTGCTGTCTTCAAAAGAGTGGCCTTTGTCTTTTAAATGCAGATGGACTGCTGAATCTATTTCTGATGGGTTTCTTCTCCTGTGTTGTGCCATGTGTTTATGAAGTGGTTGTTTTGTTTCCCCAATGTACAGATCTGCACATGGTTTACTGCATTGTACTGCATATACCACATTGCTTAGTTTGTGTCTGGGTGTTTTATCCTGGGGGCGGGGGCGGGGGGGGGATGGGGTAGAATATTTTAGTGATGTGAGACAAATGCTCAAAAAGAGATTACAGCCTCTCTCTTTTTCGATGAATCTGGTGTGATCCATTGTTTGACTCCTCACTTTAATAGGCATAGATGGAATAGCTATAGCATCAAATTTAGGGATCTGAGCTTGTACCCTCTTATTCAGAGGTGCTATTATTTGTTGAGAGGACCATTTACTTATGATCACCAGTAGAGGTCAGGCAGGATGGCTTCAGCAAGATGCAGAAAGATGCATTACAGAGAAAGCTCTTTTCTAGAAGAAGAAGATATTAATTTGTAAATTCTACAGAGAACTAGTTAGCTCGTGTTGAACCTTTCAAGGAAGCTAATATAGAGAGGGCAAGTTAATTGGCCTTTCTTCATGGAGACAAAGGCAGATATCAATCCGGAGTGATGTTCCATTTGACATTCACTTTTGTCTTTTCTGAGAAATAATATTGAACTTGACAAAACCAGCTATTTCCAGTTGAAAAGGTGCTATCTGGAAACTGTAGATAAACATACATTCTAAGAAAATAGGCATAAAATAATGCAATTTTAACTGTTCCATAAAATGAATAGAATGAACGGAATGGAATGCATAAAAACCAAGGATCAGTCGTGAAAGCATAATTTGCATACAGTACAATGAAATCAACTCTGAAAATTAACTAGGACAAATTCCAGCCTGCCTTGGTTAAACATTAGAAGACAGAAGACAGGAAGTAAGTTTTTTTATATAAAAAGGAATGACTTATACATGTAGAAACACATACTGGCTTATGCAAGAAGATACCCGTCATCCAATCTTGGAAGGCCATCGCGCATCCAGTTGATCAAAAATTTCCTGCCAATTTTTTTTCAGTTGCTTAGATTCTCATTCAAGACTGTCAGCCCAAGTCTAGCAATTTGTTTCTAGAAATGACTCACACACAGCGTAGAGTATTCACAAGCAGGAGATGAAGACAACCACTATTTGAAACCATGCTGCTCCCAACTTAGATGCATCACTAAGTTTTCTAGATTAATAACCTTAAGCAGACTTATTTTCAATGAAGATGTCCAGTCCTTTTTTAAAGTCACCCAAACTAGTGATGACTATTATATCTTGCTTCAATGATTCTAAGAACAATGCAAGCAGAAATGACTACATGATAGCATCAACCTCATTGACAAAGTCAAAAAGGGTGATTTTGACAATCCACAATGGAGGTGACAGCAGGTGGGATCAGCAGCAAAGAGAGAAGCCAACTCATATTGGAGAAAGAATTCCAAATCAATCCTAAAAGAAGACAATTTCTGCATTATTCCCCCACCCCACATACAAACACAAACTCCTGAATGAGCAATGGCTATTAGATGTAACATAATGAGAAGACATCATATCATATCAGAACATATCAAAAAGCACTCTGGAAGTTATTTGGGCTGAGCTTTCACAAGTTGATCAGGAGCTAGTGACCTGGTCAAACCAAAATTGCAGCGGTCTTTGATGGTCCCAGTATTGAAAGAGGAGTTCCTCACTTTAGTGGTGCATATATGACCCATGGACACATGCTACCCAAACAATGGCACATGAGCAGCATGAATTTTGAAAATGGTAAAGAAATATGTGAACTTAGATGGGTCAAAAGAAAAAATGTTTCCATTGTATCTGAAGCTTCGTAAGGTCAGGTTCATTAAACTGAGAGTTTAAAATTCTCAACGATGGTGCCATGGCCTCATTGGATGTCAAAGATACAACCTAGGGGCACCTTTAAAAATGTAAACTTTGAATTCTTATAACTAAGTCATTACAGGTAGACACACACATTATAGAAGATATGTTATTTTATTTATAAATTAAATTTCATTCTTCTATAAATGACTCCAGAACTAACATACACTGGATATCTAAATTTTAATGGGTTAATGGATTTTTAAGCCTTGGTTAAAAAACATTACATTGTTTGAAAGCCTGTATGAAGTAAGGGTTTTTTTTTTATTACAAAAACCAAAGGAGAGGTATGGGACAATTGCAAGTAGGTAGTTTGTTTGGTCAATGAGAAGTAACAATAGTCCTTCCATAGGATATCAGGGAAGTGCATGCCATGAGCCATTCCAAATTTCATAATAGATCAATCACTTTGTCAGTAAAAAGAGAATGTCATCCAAAAATAAACAAGACAGGGATGACCACATAAAGTAAGATTTCTAGCTGGAGAGTTAATTAGCAATATTACTCAGTGTGGTGATGAATCAATCATGTTTCAGAATGTGTCGTTAGCTAATAAAGTACTGGCACACAAATTTCTTGGTAAAATACAAGTCATGTTGCTGACAAACTTTGATCCTAATTTGAGAGACTTTGACATTCTAAAACATTGCTAAAGCAGAAATTAATAACTAGATCACACAGATGCAAAGGCTGATTCTTCCTGTTTGTATTGCTATAGTAAAAATATTTGGCAGCAAAGTGGAACAATATATTTTCAAAAGTTCCTTCTTTCGCAGTACCATTAGCTGACCGATTCATGAAGATGCTGCTACAGTATTGGGACAATAAAAGGATTTGTTTCATCAGTGGAAAAGTAAACAGTGGTATTATATTACAGTGGTATTATATTACATTGCCTCCTACTTTTTGGTACATTCATTACAAAAGCAGTTGTACAGGAGTTAAAACTGTTAGACAAAATCATGAAAATGGTGAACTATATTAAAAGTAGCTCCATTCATGTTAGCTTGTGAAGAACTTGGAACAATTCATTTGAATTTTCTCCTCCAAACAAAAGTCAGATAGCTAAGAAAAATAGTGCTGTCATAAATACCTAACCTGAAGAATGAGATGCTTCCTTTCTTTATTCTACAGCACCAAGAAGAATTTGGTGAGTCATTGGCAGATGATATTTGGTCTGCCAACTTATATTACTTAGTGGATAACCCTTCAACATTTCAAGAAGATAATCACTGACATGCAGAGCAAAGCTAGATGGGTCTTACCTTTTTCTCCCCCAGACAATTAAATTATCCGAAACAGAATACATACCATGATTGCAATTTGAAATTAAAGGAAATGGAAGTGGCTCTGGGTGACTTTTGGTTGCAAGTGGAAAATTAATATCCAAAATAAGTGCAAAATAAGCCTTTCATGCAACTTCCAACATCTCATCTGTATGAGTTTGGGGTTTTCTGTACTCATAAATGTAAAAAAATGACACAGAGAGATTAAAAATAAGGAACAAATTAGGCCAGGCCACCAAGCCACAAAGGTTGGGGACCGCTGCTTTAGAAGAGTTGGGATTTAGCCTTTGTTTTAGAGAGCTGTATGAGGTTTTCCAAAAGCTAAATCCCAAATCTTCTAAAGGCAATTCTGGTTTGTTGTAGTGCTTCTTTTGGAGTAGATTGTCTAAACCTTCTTCCTCTTTTTGTGCCTTTCCACTGCATTAATCCAGAAAGGCTCTTTCTTTTTTCTTACTTTTCCTTCCTTCCTTCCTTCCTTCCCTTATGTCAAATTTCTACACCACCCATCTCACTCAAGTGGACAGTTTACAACAACATAATAAAACAATATTTGACTAAAAGCACAGTCCAAAAACAATTCAAAACAAGGTTGAAATGTACAGGTTGAAAGTGAAAGTTTTTATTTATTTTACTTTGTTTATAATACTTTTTTTTTACTTTTTGGTCTTTGATTAGACTTAAAAAAATTAAGCAAATTGCATGTTGAAAATCCCTGCTTAAAATTTATACTATCTTCCTTATAAATCTCAGGGTTTGAATATGTCATCATTCCCTTGTCTCAAGATCATAGGTATGATCCTAGTATCTAAAGTTACAACATAGGAAAAAAATCCTGTCCAAAGTCTTAGGAAGCTAGTGTCATTAAAATTTAACTGTACTTTGGTGGGCCAGACTCAATTATAAAGAACCTTTTTATACAGTGAAGCTTCCACAAGGCTTATGTCAGTTTCATTTAAATGTTATTTACCATCTGGATGTAAAACATATTTGTCTGTCTTTATTTTGTCCAATAGGCCTATTCCTCTTTCCTGTTCTGGCTTCCTAGAGAGTGAATGACCGAGGATTCTATAAAAACATATCTTGATCATGCTTTATATTTGCAGAATCTCTGGAGTTAACTACAGCTCCTACTTATCGCTTCCAGAAAAATATCTTGAAGATCCCACTTTGCATTTCCTCCAGGTTCCTTCAAGCATCCTGAACTTATTTTTTACTATCTTGTAGCAATTAGGGATAAAATGAGGAAAGAGAAGAGGATTAGACTCTCAGTCTATTTTGAAAACCGCTGTACCTGTCCAGCAGAACTATTTTAATGACTTTTCTGCCAGTCAGCTGCAACAACATGTGCTGAAATTGTAGTCTGTGTACCCAGGCATTTCAGTTACAGTTAAAATGTATTTTTAATGGCACTATCTCGGAAGGACTTTAGAGGCTGCCAAACAAAGAGGTGGATTACATGTGTTAGGTCTGAATCTGCTTATTTAGCAGGGTAAAAATAAGAATCCAACCCTAATTTGGATCTCAGATTTCTAAACCCATTTGCCTTTGAACCCATTTGCATCTGCACAACCTGAATATTTATAAAGATCAGTTCAAAGGTGCTGTTCAGCCTCTAGTAAATCTGCACAAATTGTGCTTATTTTGTAACAGTTATACTAAACATTAGAATTGCTAGGAAGAAGAAACATGGCACTCAGAGCCAGTGGTGGTATGCTGCCGGTTCGCACCGGTTCTAGTGATCTGGTAGCACCAGTCAGCAATTGGCCCTGCCCACCCAGCCCTGCCCTTTCCTGTCCTATATTTCCTTTGTTTGTAGCTCAGCTGATAGGTGCACCAGAGCAGATTGCATGCTTCAGCTGTTTTACTCACCAGCACTGACGGTAAGGTAAGTTTTCATGCTTAAAATTGCCCATTTTAGAATGTTCCATGCACGCCCACAGAACCAGTAGTAGAATATTTTAAATTCCACCACTGCTCAGAGCCTCCAAGGGTCTGCAAGTTAAGAGAAATAAACTAAATGTTTAGATTCCAGGGAAATGCTATTATGTCACTTCTACAACCAGTGAGGGGAGAATTCCTTGTTCGTGCTGCTACAGTGAAGTTAATTAGTTAAGAGGCAGCCACCACAAATCCGATCATTGAACTGGAAGAGGCTATCTGGACCATTGATTTCAATCCCCAGCTCAATTTTAGAATCCAAATTTAAGCATCTTTCAGAAATATATGTCTTCAGTCCCTGTTTAAGGGCATTCAGTAAAGAGGAACACACAATGTCCCCAAATAGTTGGCTCCATTATCAAATTATTCTTACTATTAAGGCATTTTTGACTTGGTCAATGCATCAAGAAAAATGCAACTGACCAGCAGCCTGAATTCATTAGTAATCTCTATAAGACTCTTCCTGTTGATGCTTCCCCATGATATTTAATGCACCCAACAGTAGTTAATTTGAACTGCACTTTAGTGAGCCTTTCAGAAGCACAATGCAACACTTCCCCCATCTGGATCCAAGCTGAGCTTTTCTTTGATCAGTGGGCAAGAACTGTACAAAACTGAACTAGAAACAAAGGCATGCTGATGAAGAAATGGTGGGAGGAGGAGGAGGAAAAGGAGGAGGAGGAGGAGGAGGAGAAGGAAGAACAGGGGAAGGGTGAAGAAGTGATGTTCCCTTCTTCAAAACCTGGGGGAGGAAAACACAGGCCATGCCATATAAATAGCTGTCACTGAAAGCAGTGCTGTCTCGGCATTCAGGAAAGAGGAACTGCTGCATTAATTATCAAGTAATTTAGAAGCTGCTTAAATAAGGAATGGAAGCAAAAACATACCAAGGATAAAAATAACAAGGCTAACATATGAAGCAATGCAAAGCTGCTGATTAAAACCTACCACCTGCCATGTAGAGTGGCACCTGGTATTGAGAGCGACCAGAATAGCAGCTGCGTGTTCGGAGTAATGAATGTCATGGCAGCCTTCTCACCCCCACCTCCTGTCTCTGTTATGTAAGGTGTAAGGCAAATGTGAAGTAAACTGATGGCAAAATAAAACTTTTGTTTGAAAAAAAAGTGGGTGAAAATGTCATTTGGAGATGGGAGAAAAAAGAACAAATTTAAAATGAAACCTTGCAAGAGTCTGAGACTGAGTTATGATTGGCAAACCCTGTTGCTGCTTGGTAAATACAGCATGTAACTTAGAAAATTTATTATGTAAATTACATGAAATGTTAAAGAGGTTGCCGTTTGTTTCCAAACACTCCCTTACTCATTTGATGCATGATCTTTGAACATTCTTAAGTAGTTCTCTTTTTTGAAAAATAGCAACATGTTGTAATTGACATATGAGGCATGTTTTGGTGCAACATGGGTGATCTTTGATCTGGAGACATGTTTCTGCATATGTGAAAATCCAGCACAAGATCAGTTCCACAGAAGTCTGTCTCAACCTTTATATCAAGCCAGACTACCCACAACATTTAACTTACTCTCAAAACTTCCCTCAGTTTCACCAATGCTCAGCACTGACTGATACATCTACAAGCAGGCCACTTGCTCTACCACGGAGCTACGTGAGCTGTTGCTGTGATTATTAAGTATTGCAAAGCCACAGCAAAACCTCAGCTTTCTATCATGTAGTCTCAATGTCCCAGTTGCCTTCTGAACGAAGTCTTACAGGATTCCAGCCCTTAACCCCATTTGGGACCAATGAGCACATTCAAAACTTTGAGAATGTTGTCTGCAGATCCACATATGAAACCCTTGATGAAGTTGTTCCCCCCACAACTCTCAAAACTATTAGCATTTTAGTTTACCAATGACTTGTTATTGTGACTGCAACCCAAATTCTGTGATATCTCTAATCCTTGCCTCCTGGTAGATGGAAGGTTTCATGATCAAAGAATCTGGTTGGCACATTTTTCACTGTAGTGATTTACCAACTATTACAGTTTTTCCTTTGTTGTCTTGCTAGGCTGTCTGCATTCTACTTGCCCACCCCTCAAGGGATCCACCATCCTGTTTCCTCCTCTAAAGTATCTTTTTTCTTCTGGAGGCTCAAAGTCTGTTTCTTCTTGATAGTGCAAAAAATATTTCTACCTTCCAGTAGTACAAATTAATTTTTGTATCTCTTGCTTCTGATAGAGGTCCATTGGCTTACACTTTTATTTTTCTGATGGAACGTTGTTTTCATTTTATGTTTCTGTTATATTGCCTCTCCTTGGAACTGATAAATCTTTCTCTTCTCTCATCAGATAGCAAGTCTTTTAACTTTTTCTCCAAGGACCACCACAAGCTTGGAGTCTTTGCAAATATATGCCAGGTTGTTTCTAGGAAGGAATGAGAACTTGTCTAAAGCATTTCAGGTCATGCCACAATTCCCTATCATTCATCTTCCATTTTTGTTGTTATTTTATTAGGCTCTTGTGCTAGCCAAATACACTTAGAGTGAAAATTTATTAGGAACTTCCCTTGTTGAACTTCATTGGCCAACTCTTGTTTGCTGTTCCTGTATGCTCACTTTACAAGCTGTTTTGTTTTTCCAATGCTTAATGCACAAGCAAAGTCATTGCGGACTAAGTCATAGATGTTAAAAGTGACAAACGGCCTCAATACTAACACCTTGCAACAGACAATACATCCACCTTGAGCACACAGCTGCTGAACACACATTCATACAGATCCTATCCAATAAATCAGAGGAGAAATAAGAAAGCTGGAAAATATTCATCTTCTGAATTAACACTGGTTTGATTCTTTAACTGTCTAAGGAATTCTGGGAATCTCAGCTTGCCAAAGTGTTAAAAATTACTATTAAAAGATTTCTCCTTCCTGCTTCTAAATGACATTGTCAGGCTTTCAAGAAAATAAGGAACAGCCCATTTAGGTCCATAGAATTCATTCATTCATTCATTCATTCATTCATTCAACTTGAATGGAGGCCCATCTTAACAAGTGAGTCTGAGCAGTGAATAAAATTAAAAATAAAATAAAAACAATTACAATACAAAAATTAAAGTACATAATACCTGTAAGTAAAGAAATACACCATAATCACTAAAATCAGGAAACAGATCTCTGCACACATTCAGGGCCACAGGCCCAGCTACAGAGCTATGTCTTATACTCCTGGAAGCACATTGGCAACCAATGCAGCTCATGAAAGTGTTATATGTGCCAAAGAACTAGCACTTTTTACCTCCAACGTTGCTGCATTCTGCATCAGGTGAAACTTCTGGATGTTCTTCAAGGGTAGCCTCATGTAAACCGCATTGCAATAATCCAGAAGGGCATCAGTGACACTGAGCAGAACCTTCAGGTATAAGTGTAACTGGCACAGAATCCAGTAGTGTGCGAAGGCCTTCCTAGCCATGGCCTGTTCTTTGAGTAGGAGCTGTAAGTCCTGGAAGACCCTGAGACTGGGCACTGGGTCTGTCTTAGGCCATGCCACTTCATCCAAGACCAAGGATGGAAAGTCCTTGGCACCAGAAAGTCCAAATACCCAAAGCCATTTAATCTTGCTTGAGTAAATTGACGTACTTGGAAAAAAAGAAAAGTCTAATAAAAATGATTCTTAAAAATAAACATGGCAATGCTGGTCTGTCCCATGCTACAGGAGATCAAGAGGGACAAAATATACAACAGATATGTTGGTCAAGAACCAATACATCAATACTATAGAGACTCTAAAGCCAAAAAGTTATCCAAGCTGACCTGTAGGTCTAAAATCAAGAAGCATATTTTGATGCAAGAAGGATCAGTGTAAGAAAGTTGTTCCTCTCAGGAAGCCTGCTCTACTGCTCTTCTGTCATTCAGTCCCCCTCATTCCTCCATTCAGCAGAAGTGCTCTATAGAGGCTGAAAATATCGTAAGAGCTAGTTCAGTTTCAGCTTCCATTCCCTAAGTTGAATTGTGGATCATAACTGGCAGCTCAAGCTCTTTGTCTCATCCCCTGACATCTCCACTTCCAAAGAACCCAAGGCAGACTTGACGCAAGCTTTGTCAACTTTGATGTTTCTGGCACAACAGTCATTTCTGTTTGTGACAGATCTTTTTACAAAAGGACTTTTTTTCTAATAAATTGTTTGGGTGCACAACCCTTTGCTTGCTTAGTAGCAAAGGCTTTAATTTCTGTTAGGACAAAATATTCTGTTTATCAGCAACAGAAACACTAAAACTCAACTCATTTTGATCCTCGTCAGCTGTACTCCAAACACAAGAACTATGCCTCTGTTCACTGATGCCCAGTAGTGTTTTGGTTCTCATCCAGTATAAAATGTGATTGTGCCACTTCGTTTGCAACACAGCAAGATTTGATGCACACACACACACACACACACAGAGAGAGAGAGAGAGAGAGAGAGAGAGAGAGAGAGAGAGAGAGAGAGAGTTCCCCCCAAAATGAGACCAGGTCTTATATTAATTTTTGCTCCAAAAGACGCATTAGGGCTTATTTTCCAGCTAGGTCTTATTTTCAGGGAAATATGGTACTAAATGTGTCTGTCTAGCTAATGATCTTAACTGGGACTTATTTGGGATATATTATGAACATCCTGAAAAATCATGCAAGGGCTTATTTTCTGGTTGGGTCTTAGTTTTGGGGAAATATTATATGAAAATAAAACTTTGCAGATAAGAAAAATTCCAATGCTACAGTCATAAAAGTCAAAACACTCAGTCATAAACTACAAGTACAAATAAACATGATATAACACACTGAGGGACGTGGTGCTCAGTAGCTAAGATGCTGAGCTTGTTGATCAGAAGGTCAGCATTCCTAGCAGTTCGAATCCCTTGCACCAGATAATGGAATCAGCTCCCATTACTTGTCCCAGCTTCTGCCAACCTAGCAGTTCAACAGCACATAAAAATGTAAGTAGAAAAATAGGGACCACTTTGGTGGGAAGGTAACAGCATTCCGTGCACCTTCAGTGTTAAGTCATGACCACAGAGCCGTCTTTGGACAGCGCTGGCTCTTCGGCTTAGAAATGGAGGTGAGCACCGCCCCTAAAGGAACCTTTACCTTTACCTTAACACACTCAGGGCATTAAATTTGGATGAGATACTAGAGTTGTTTTACTTATTTTATACATGTGCAAAATAACAATGAACAGGCAGAAATGCAGAAATGGTTTGGATAGATTTTGCCTATTCAATTTAAAGTCAACAAAAACAAGATACTTCAAATTAAAGTTTTACTATTACTAGAATAAACAGAATCAACAAAATGTTTAACTGTATGTGATGGTGTTTGCCATGAGACTGAGGTATAATAAATGAAGAAAGGGCTGAAAAATGTTTCATAACTTAGATGTAACCACTGAGAAGTTGGTCACAAGGCAGATAAACAAATAAATAACACAAGTGTTAATTTGACAGTGTCCATGAACAAAGTACTTATCCATCATTGTTGCACTAGACAAGCAAGTGATGCTGAAATACAGTTACGTAGTCATTTCTAATAATGGTGACATGTAAACCAGCCTGCACTAGCTGGTAATCTGTCTCCTTCTGAGTTTTAACATTATTAAAAAGACTGAATGTTCATGGTGACCCAGTAGGAGTTCAAAGTCAAAAGCACATGAGCTTTCATTGTTCTTCATGCACAATGCATATATGTGCATGTGTGTGTAGGAAGGGATACTGGATACTGAACACAGTGTAATGCAATTGACTCTTCTTTTTTTGGTCTCCAAATTCAGAGATCATAACTATCCTGGTCCAGATTATACTTGGTACCATGGATAAGGGGGGGTAAACCAATGACAAACTAAATTATAAATTAAAGTGGTGTTCTTTAACTGGAATTTGAACCATAGTACTTGTTCGGACAATATGCTAAACTCAACCACAGTACATCTCCTTATTTAAGGAATGACATTTGCCTTCAGGTGTAACATCCTTCTACATATAAGGGCTCCAGCTGCAACTATTAAATACGGTGTCTGCCTGTAATAAAACCTTTCTAATTCATGATTTAATTATGCATGAGAAGACAGACCTGGCTTGTATTACTGAAACTTGGGTGGGGAAGATAAATGGGAGCTCCTCTTTTGGAAACCTGCTTGTGTGGGTTTGAGGTTTGGCATTAGCCAAAAGGTTAGGATTAGGTTAGTCAAAGTGGAGAGGGGCTTGCTGTTGGCATCCATAACATTCTTCTGGCATCAAGAGGCGCTGGTCTGCTGATAAATAGATATGAGTCTTTGTGCATCTGGGCAAGAGGGGCCATTTGATTTGGTGGCTCTTATAGTGCTATTCCTATTTGCACAGCAGCATCCATGCTAATCAAACTGAGTTTACCCAATTGGTAGATGTTTCCCAACTGGCACAACGTGCTTTCTCTTTGTAAAGGGACTGCTCTAGTAGCAGTCCAAGACTTCACGGATCTCAGGATAATTATAGACCTGATCCAACATATTGAGCAGTTAATGTATGTGAAAGTAGTTGTGACATAATTTGAAAATGGAAGGCATGGATCTTTGCTTCATATTGTGGCCCACTCATTCCGTTCCCCTGTAAAGTTCAAAGATCTATTCCAGTTAATTGGTTTACTGAAGAGCTCAGGAAGATAAAGAAGTAGAAGAAACATCTAGAACATCACTGGTTCTAGAGCATCAAGTCACACCAGACAATTGTATGAGCACATGTTTGAGCCCAAACAGTAGCACTGGTCAAAGCTGTCCAGTGATTTTTTAGTCTCATTCCATTTTAGGAAAGATATGTGCCAAGACCACCTGAAAGACTATTGTGAAGAATTCTCATAGCATTTGACAGATAAAACTGTCCATATTCTAGAGAAGCTGGACTATCCATGGATAACACCAATGGAGATGACTGGGAGCACATTTGTAAAATGATCTGAGTTTATTTTGAGTCTGTAAGCCCCAAGGAAGTAGAAATAGGAAGGAAATAGGTCTTTTTGCAGTTTTAGCTCGGCTGCTTCTTAGTTGGATTAGGGATTTCCAAAAGACATCTAATTTGCTTTATTGGGTGTAGAAAGTTAGCACCTATCTCTCTCCTAGAATAATGAAATATTTTTGGGAATATTAAAAAAGGAGGAATATTATATTTCCCTAAATGAGAAATGGCAAAACATGTTTTTTAAGACAGAAAACAGACTATCTTTCTTAATACATAACCCATACATAATCCCTATATGGCCCCATGGGAGTCTGACAAGAGCCAATAGAATACATGTTCTTGCACAGGAACAGGAAGCTCAAGTGCAACTCCCAAGAGAAGGTATAAAAACTCCATACTCTCAACTGCATATGGTCAACTGCTCAGAGCCCCATGTGGTTCTGCTTCATCATTAAACCTTCTTTCTAATTGATCTCCATGTTTGTGGTGTCTTTCTCCCAGAACTGAACCAGATAAATATTTCTTCCCACATGAGTATACTGAGGTTTTGTGCTGCCCAGACCACAAAAAAGTGAAAGAATTGGTTCTACATTTAATAAAGATTCAAACAACCATTACACAAACAACCAGCTGCAATTTCCCGATCAGTGAAGAGAGCCAATGTCTTAGAGCTGCGAGAAAGAAAGTTTCCGTGTAATATATTCAGGCCTGCAAGAAAAATTCTAATATATTCTTACATATATTAAGTCTAAATTAGTAATACTTCATGTCCTATAAATCTAGTACTTTAATTTTAATAAATCTTACTTAAAAGAATTTGTAAGAATTATGCTTGGAGGAAAAAAAACGTTTTGGTTTAGAGAGCTGTAAAAGGCCTAACAACATGAATGCGGTTATATCACCTGTCTACTGAAGAAAATGCACGATGAACAGTAAACAACAATTAAAGTGAAACAGTTCAAAAGCAGTGTCTCTTCCCACTCCTATTCTGTACATATGTGTGTGTATCGTTTATTTGATATCTGTAAACTGAAATTAAAATTTCTTGAAGAAAAAATGACAGCCTCCTATATGCTGCTTATAACACTTTGATGGCTGGAAATAAGGAAGACTTAACAAATCTCATGCTAAAGATGAAAGAAGACAATACCAAAAGCCAGATACTGCTCAGTAGATGCCTACTACTTGAAAGGAAGTCTAGACAGAAGATAAATCTAAACAGAATATTAAAGCACAAAGATATCAAAATGGAATTGAGATAATACGGTTCAGACTAAGATTCTCCCAGTTACAGCATCTTATTGTAAAAGTTGGAGCACCAGAAAAGCTTAATCAAAAAATAAATGACATATTTGAATTGTGCTAGAGAAAAATATTGTAAATATCTTGTTGACAAGAAGAATCAATTATTCATAATCACATGGAATACAGTCGTCCTGCTCACTGGAAGCATTATTAAAGAAGCTAAAACTCACAGTAAATATTTTGGGCACATTTTGTAAAAGCAATACTCTCTGAAGAAGACCCTGATGCTTAAAAAAAAAAACCAATACCATCAGAAAATCAAAGTGACCAAGTACCATCACTGATGAAACAAGAAGGACAGGGGTGGGATTCAATTTTTTTAACAACCAGTTCTGTGGGCGTGGCTAGGTGGGCATGGCCATATGACTGGGTGGGCGTGGCTTCTTCTCTTTTTTTGTAGCACCCCTCCCCCTGTTTTTTGGGCCTTCTGGGCCTCAGGGAAATCTCATTGGGAGGGCATTTTCGCTCCCAGAAGCTTTCCTGAGGCCCACTAAGACAAAAAATGGAGCTTGGGGAGGGTTGTGCCCCCCTCCATTTTTTGCCTTACTGGGCCTCAGGGAAGCCTCCTGGGCAAAGCAGTAAGACAGCGAGGGGAATCCCTGAACAGTTGATCATAGGAACAGTTGATCATCCAGAGGGAAAAATAAAAAGAAATACCTTAAGGCGGGGAAGAATGCAGTCAGCAATGTCGCGCATGCATGATAAGGACTGATTGGGTGGATGGGGTGGAATAAGCAAAGAGGGGCAAGGCCAGCCAGGGGCACAATTTTCTTGTTCTCCAAACTGCACAGAATCATAACAACCAGTTCTATAGAATCGGTCCGAACTGGTAGAATCCCACCCCTTAAGAAGGGCCTTACAAGAACTCAAGCACACATAATCCCAGTAAAATGAGGTCCACTGGATCACAAAAGAAGTCAGAAGTGATTGCAAATTACTTATGCAAGATTTTGCTGACTGTTCCAACATCTATAATAAAAGTGTAGAACGTTAACATCCACCCTTCTAGAAGAATGAAATATTTTGAGAAATATTTAAAAAGGCAGGATAAAATATTTTCCCTAAAAGAGAAATAAAAATCTTAGGGGAAACAGAAACTCAAGAGCCTCAGCTTCCTGCCCCCAAGCAGTTAATATGCTGAGGCCAGCTTTCAGAAATGCAGATTTGATATACCATTACTCCCTGCAGCAAGGTCTGAACAAAGGTAGGGTTAGCCCTGGGACTTCTGGTTTGCAGGGCTTCGGCGGCAGGCAGGAATCCGCGATGGTGCGCAGTTTCTGCCTGGGCTCGCCGCAGGAGCGCCCCGAGCCAGCTGGCTTCAGGGCTAAGCCACCCTGTAGAGGTGGTGAAGAGGGGGGAGATCACCATCAGGGTCAAGGAGAGCCGCATCTCTCCTCCTCAGCTGGTCAAACTCCCTTTCCCAAAGGTGGTAGGAGCAGTAGTCAGAAATGGCCACCTCAAAGAAGCATTCAACCGGAAAAGAAAGTGCAGGAGGAAGATAAGAAGTGAAAGTTTTGGCTGACCGGGATAAAACGCAACAACTAAGGTACCCTGGAATTTAAACTTTATAAAAGATAACATCGCTCCCAAAGAAGAGTCGGAAGCAGCAAAAGAAAGTGAAAAGGGAAAGATTTTTTTTCTTCACTCTCCTTCCTCACATTGACAATGAAGAGAACTGAATAGGAAATTGGAAAAATCCGTATCGGCACTAATAGGTAATTAAGCTGAAAATATAATTAAATGCCAAAGGGACAATAAATATTTCTGTACACCAAAAAATCTTTTTTTTCTATAAGGAGGAAGGGAGAGGAAAAGAATAAGGGCAGGATTTGGAAGGAGGAGACTGCCTGGACTTTAAAAGAATTTAAAATAAAATCTCAATAAGACTTCTAAAAGATACATTTTAACTGGAACTTTGTAACTAAATAGTAACCCCAGGAAGAGAAAGTGAAGAAAGTGTAAAAAGAAACAGCTTGTGTGTATTTGGATTGCTTGGTGACTTTGGGATTTTTGGATATTATATTTGAATGACTAAAAACAATTGGGTGGCTGTTTAAAAAAATTCTACAATGGCATCACTTCTGGGTGAACTGAAAATGGAATTTAAAATATATAAAGAAGAGACACAAGAAGAGAAGGGCTTCTTTGGCTCCGTTTTTCAATTCTTAGAAATGGAGATCTGGAACTATGAGAAACAACAAGAAACGATTGCGCAACTAAAAGATTGGGACAAAGAAGAAGCCATCTTTAATGAACAAGTAGCTCTATTTGGGGAAGAAAGGGGAAAGCGGGGGGAAGAGAATGGACAATTTAAGACTTAAAAAAACAGCCAAAAAAGGGAAAAATAATTTGAAAAGTGGATATAAAGTTGGAAAGCAACAGAAAAGGGGAATACAGGAGAGGGAAATGGAGGTGGAGAGACAGGGGGGTAAAAAGGGGAGAGAGAAGAAGAAAGGGAAGAAGGAAAGGAAGAGAAGTTACAAAGGTTTGGAGCAAGATGTAAAGAAACAGGACTCATTCAAAGATAATAGGTGAAAATTTAATTGAAAAAGGGATTCTGTGAAGGTACATAAGATTGTATTGTTATATTTGTAATAGAAATAATGTTAGAAAATTGGAAACAACGTATGATTAAAAAGTAGGATAAAATAATCAGTGTAATTTAGTGTAACTTTTGTGAAGAAAATAAATGAAATAAAATAAATGAGAGAATTGAATTAGGAAGGAACGGGAACATTTTAATTACTCAATATTTTATAAAATATAAGTGAAGTGGGGGGGAATTAATTATGGAAAGTTTATAAATGTTCCCATAGAAGTATGATACTTATCTGAAAAGTAATGTGTAAAATGTTAAGATTTAAATGAATATTTATATTAATAATAGAATTGAATTGGTATGGATTATTGTTTTAATTATATTATACATTTATAAAAAAAAATTCTTTTTTCAAAATGCAGTGTGTAGTTTTAGAATGTACCAAGCAGAATCCAAACGGAAGTTATGTATTATATTAAGTGTTATAATTTTAAGAGAAAGATATAAAGGCGTCATACTCCAATCAGTGATTACAGAAGAATTTTTGTTTAATGGGAAAAGATAGTAGACAGTTGAAACAGGACAGACAAAGAATATAAGTACAATGATTTGAATTGAGATGAAATAAATAAAATAAAATGAAGAAAGTTAAAAGAGGGGAGAAGCTATATAGAAAATGTAGAATAGTAATAAGATATGGAATGGAATATAAAAATGAGCATGAGATTGAATTTGTGTCTGTACAAAGAGATGTAACCCGGGATTATGCTGCTTTCAAAAAAGATGTTTTATCTTTTTATGTTTTATATTTTGTTTATGTTTGTTTTTAAAAATCAATAAAATTTTCAAAAACAAAAACAAAAACAAAGGTAGGGTTAGCCCTCAGTCACAATAGGAATTGCCCAACAAGCCTCTTCATTGCATCAGCCCAAACTTCAACCAAATTTAGCTCAAACAAACTCCTAGGATTTGGAACTGAACCGGATGGATATTTCTCCCAATAAAAGTGAACTCTTTAGTGCACATACAGACTACAGGCCACTAAATAAGAACTATCGACTACAGGTATTCTCATTTAATAACACAATTGAGACAAGGAACTTCAGGCTATTCTGTGGTTATTTCAGATAGCTACTTCTGTTTAAGTGTTATTGAAAAAGGAGGTGAATTATAGATGGCTGATCCCAGAAGGACTGATGTTTATATGGCAAGAACAGAGATATAGAATTGATTCAGTTGAGAAAGCAGAACTCTTCTACGCAGAATTTTTTGGAAGGGGAGAGGAAGAGGCAGAAAAAGAGGTCCTATTAACTGAATCTCAAGAGGAACAAATGGAGATTGAAAAAGATGAAGGCGTAATAGGTGGACAGGTGGATATCAAAGACCAACGTGAACCAAGATGTATGAGACCTGCCAAACCTAAATATAAAATATCATCATGGAAGAGAAAAAATTGATTACAATGAACATAAACGGACTGAACTCAGCTGCTAAGAGAAGGAAGATTTTCCATAAATTAGGGAAATTAAAGTTTGATATAATTTTCTTACAAGAAGTACATATTAAAAAACAACATGAACAATTGTTAGTACAGCCAAAACTAGGGAAATTATTTACTTCTTTGACTCAACGTAAAAAAAGAGGAGTGGTTTTATATATTAAAGAGGCCAGCCCTGCAAAATTGATTTACGCTGATGAAGATGGAAGAATATTAATGGTGGAAATGATGGATAATAATATAAAAATACTTTTGACTGCAATTTACGCTCCGAATGATAAACAAGAAGAATTCTATAAAAAATTACATATGAAAATGACTGGACTGGACTATGCTAATATAATTATGATGGGAGACTTTAATGGAATTGTGGACAATAAATTGGACTATATAGCAACAACAGCAAAGCACAATAGAAAGACACTTCCTAAATCCTTTTTTAAAATGACAGATGAATTAATTTTAAAAGATATATGGAGAGAAAGAAATGCTAAAACCAAACAATATACTTTTTATTCAAATAGACACTTATCATGGTCCAGATTAGATATGATCTGGATTTCAACAGAATTAACATCTAGTATCCAAGAAATAAACATTGAAGCAAGTACTTGGGCAGATCACAACCCATTGACTATTAAATGGAAGGGACAAAAAAAAAGATCGAGATGGACGCTAAATAATGCTATTTTAAAGGAGAAGGACTTTACACAATGGTTTGAGAAAGAACTGGCCTTTTTTTTAAAGAAAATAGAAAAGAAGATACTTCAGTGCAGAATGTTTGGGACACAATGAAGGCATATGCGAGAGGTTTGATAATAGACTATATAAGAAAAAAGAATATTAGGAAAAGACAAACCACTAAAGCTCTGGAAGATGAGCATAAAAGACTTGAAAAAGAACTACAGAAAATGCCACAGAAGAAAGACATCAAATTGAAACTGGATATAACTAAACATAAAATGGATTTAATGGAGAAAGAAGAACTGGCACAGAAGATTAGGAATGCTAAACAGAACTACTTTGAAGATGCAAATAAGCCAGGCAGATGGCTAGCATATAAGCTGAGAAAGGAGAAAGAGTCAAGGAAAATATCACAGTTAATAGATAGCCACTTCTGTTTGTAATTTCACAGTGGAAGAAAAAAAGGCAGTAATTGAGAGTGTCCTCCAGGTTTTCTGCACTTTTAATAACCCAATGTCTCCAGAATTCAACAAACGTATGTTGGCCAGCCAAACAACCTAGACATATTTGATTATTTGCTGCACACAAAGATGAATTAAACTAGAGAAAGAGATCACTCAACTGAGTATGTTGTGTATAATGTTTCTTGTAAAGAGTGGAGAAAGCTGTTATGTAAACTTATCTGAGGAACCTACCAAGGATCCATTAACTGGAAATAGTGGGAAGGAGGAATCTTAAAGTTTTCTATCTCTGGAATCTGTTTTCCCCAATTTCTATTCTATTCTACAGTCTTGAGATTTCCTAGTAGCCTCTCAGGCATATTACAAAAGATATGAGAACCCAATTTTACAAAAACTATTATTACAAAGTCGTGCCTCATTTTTGTAAGTTTTATTTTAGCATGCTAACAAAGACATAGCTAGAGAGAAAACATTAAATTACTTATCTCTCAGTTTCCTGGTGAAATCAATAATTATTCAGAGAAGAGATGGGTTTTTACCTACATGTAATAGGTTTGGGCATTTTTAATTTTAATGAGTACTTAAACCCTGACAAGGGTTTTTGTTTTAAAAACACTTACAGCTCTTTACATTTCAAGGTTTAACAATATAAAAGAATAAATAAATGGAATACCCCAAGGATTCGTCACACAGTTATCTTTCATTAATAAGACTTAGCATTAATAACATCTTCTTCTAATAATGTGGATATATTCAAATATATAAATTTGTAGTATTTACAAAAGAGTACATTGAAGAGAGTACTTGTGTTTGGTATGGTGGCAGCAGTGCCTCAGATAGAAGGTCCATACAGAGAGTGGTATGGACAGCCGAGATTATAGGAAACTCACTTCCCATTATTCAGGATGCTGCTTATAAGCACTATGTACTTAGAGCTCAAAGCATTGTTAGAGACCCCCCACACACACTTCATGGTCTGTTTCTGTTCCTCCCCTCTGGGAGGTTTCAAAATATTTCTAGCAGGACTTCCAGATTCTGTAACAGCTTTGCTCTCAATGCCATCCATCTGGTAAACTTGCAAGATTTGTTTCTCTCGCCATATGCATGTATACATCCAAGCTAGACTGTGTTGTTTCTCCATGCCATAAAATATATGTGGGTACATGATTTATTTATTTAATCATGTTTATATTTATATTAGAGGAGACCCTTTGAGAGCTATATGCAATGTAATTTCATTTTAATGTATGCCGATTAGTGTACATTCAAAGTGACAATAAAATTATTCTAAGTCTAAATCTAAGACTGGTCCTCACACAACCATCACAGCATTCCAACAGTCATGTAATCAGAATTTGGATGCTTGGCAACCAGAATGTATCTACACTGGCTGCAGTATTCTAGGGTCACATGAGCACCCTTTACAATTTTTCCAGCCATCTTCCAACAAGCAATGAAAGAAGCCAGTTTTGCTTAATAGCCGCCTTATTCTCTCAATAACTGAAGTGATTCACTTAAGCCATGACAAAAAATGGGTGTGAATCATTTAACCACTTTCCTTAGTAACAAAAATTCTGGTCCCAATTCTGGAAAGTCAAAAACTATTTGTATTGGAAATAAAGCCCAGAGAAACAAGTATTCTATCAATATTACAGTTCAGGGTGTATTTTTCATCCAGAATTGGATGGATATACTTTAGTTTAGACAAGAGGGGTGGAAATCTGCATATTGCATAATGTTTTTGTTGTACCACAAAGGTTTTAGTCTTGAGCTGATAATGTTAAAGCCTCAGCTATATTGTAAGTTTTTTAAAAAATTGTTAATTAAAAACTAGATAAGCAAAGCAAATCTTGAAAATAAAAGACTACTGGGCTTCTAATTTCTCCCTTTTTATACAACTGCCAATTTGCAACCTAAACGTCAAGAAACTTTTCAGATGCGTGGACTTCAATTCTCAGCTCCTCATCTGGCTGAGGAATTCTTGGAGTCGGAAGTCCACAGATCCTAAAAAAAGGCTGAAATTGAAAAACATCGTTTAGGTTCCCTTAGAATCCAGGATGTAAGCCACCATATTAAGCCCATTGCGTAATGTAAGGTTTGCCACACTCCTGACAACTCAACGTCACAATCTCCGTCCCATAGACGAAGTTGGGCTTCCACGCATGCCCAACTACGTTTCCTAAGTAACCGCGTCTTTGAACTTATTCAAGCCTTCAGGGATCAAAAGAGCAGATGCACTAGTTCCGGTTTTCCCCTCGGCCACTCCGCTCCGCGCAGCCTACGGAAGCCGTTTGCAGCCGGGCAACGAAGTTTTGACTCATGCGTACTTGCCTAGCCTCAACTAGTGGGTGTGGGTGAAAAAAAAAAAAAGCGAATGGAGAACGGAAGCGGAAGCGGTGTGTGGCGAGACCAAGTGGTTTAATTACACCCGCCCCTCTACCTTTTTTTTTTTTCCATGTTAGTCGCGTTTCCCTTTTTCCGGCCTCCTCGCGCCCAGAGTGCCTGTTATTGGAGGCGTAACCGTCGCCCTCGCGCCCCTCCTCCCACGAGAGACAGCGGCCTAACCGTCGATTCCTCCGCCGCCGCCCTTTTCCTCTACAGCCCCGCCCCGCCCCTTCGCCCGAGCGGTACTGTGGCCTTTGGCGCCGAGTCCCGGTCAGGGCGGCCGCCGCTATGTCCGACAAGGAGTTCATGTGGGCCCTCAAAAACGGCGACCTGGACGAGGTGAAAGACTACGTGGCCAAGGTAAGGTGGAAGAAGCCGGGCTGGGAAGTCCCGTGACTGGAGATAGTTTGCCCCTTTTGAGGCGGCCGCTGGAGGGAAGGGGGTGTCCCCCTCTCTCTCTCACTCTTTCTCTCTCTCTCACACACACACACACACAACCATTCCGGGCGGCGTTTTCCCTTCTTAGAAGGCCCAGGTGGGACTCGGGCCTGCCTTGAGGCGCCCTCTGTACGGGCGAGTGGGTGGGCGAGGCCTCCTTAGTGGCCCACCGCCTCTCTCGTGAGGTTCTTTCGTCCCTTGGGGGCTATTGAGTCTTGACAGTAATTTCAGTCGGAGGGGCCTCATCCAGAATAAGCTCCCCGAGAGGAGGCGGCCTTGAAAGATGGTCGCGCGGCTCCAGGGAAAACGGCCGGTCCACACCCACCTTCCTTCCTTCTTTCCTTCGGCTCCGTTGAGGTGTGTTGGCTGTCATTCACACGCTATTAGCCAGGGTCTTCAAAGGCTGGTTCTGTTGGTTGATCTTATAGTGCCTTGAGCAGGACTATTAGCGCATCCCTACTCTCTTTTTTTTAATTGGGACTGCGAAGAGCCACACCCTTGTTCTAAATTATAATTCATTTACAGGCATGCCTGTCTCCTGATTTGTATTTGAATCGTGTACTAGGCACCGAAACCCCCCCAAAACAAAATATAACAAAGATGAAAAGGACAGGCTCGGAGGTGCAACTTCCTGTTAAACTTGTTGCTTTAATAAATTGAAGGTGGTGATGTAGAAATGGGAGAAGAGAAGGGATTAAAATAACTTCAGTTCGTTTAGATGGGTAGTTAAAGAGTGCTAAGGGTTAATCCCCTTTAACAAGGGTTGGTAATGCATTTGCTATGTGATAGAAAAAGGTTTGTTTTTATTTTCTGTTTCAATCTCCATTGAACCCAAAATCTGTATGATTGGTGGAGGAAAAGGAGCAGAATGGAATGTACTGTTCACTAGAAAGTCAGTAGACAACATATTAGAAGGATTCTACTACTGTGTTGCTTTTCTGTTTATGGCGACAAAACCAATCTGCACAGATTTCAATTTGTGTCATGCAGTACTGAGAATAATGTAGCTGAGTCAGAAAACAGTTTTCTAATTGGAAAAAGATAGTTGAAAGAGTTGCTGATTTTCCACCTGTGGCTTCAAAACTTTGAGTAGCCTTGGATTATTTCCCAACTCCCAAGTGTTTATCAGTGAAATTGCATTGTTAAGTCCTTCTAGCGATTAACTCATGAGAGAAACTAGTTTTTTAAAGTACTTTGAACTTCAGAATTGCAGTTTATTGACAGGTTACCAACCTGTAGGACAATTGAGGCTGGAGAAGGCAAGGCTTTGTGTTTTGAAATGGATGGGAGACAGTAATGTTTCATAAAATTTAGGATCAAACATTCTCTATACAAATTATCCCGATTTTGTAGGAGGGAATAGAGAAGGACTTATCTTGCTTGGATAGAAAAAAATAGAATGGGAAATCCTTGCCTTTCCTAGGCATAATTTCTCCAATTTAAGATTATTTTTCATATTGAAAATTTAAGAATTACTTGAGAGCAAAAATAGCATACCAAATAGGATTTTTTTTCTTTTATAGTTTTGTTTAAACGCAAATTTTGCTCTGTAATGTGATTGGAGTATTTCTCCAATCCATTTTCCAAGAAGATGGAAAAAGTACTTTTTACTACTACTACTACTACTACTACTACTACTACTACTACTACATCATGTCAGAAAATAACCTGGTGCAATAGGAATAGTATTGGAATGAGTATTGCAGTTTTATATTTATATATTAATCAGATTTATTGCTTGTCCATATTACCACAGAATAACACTGAGCTATATATAACCTAAAATATCAATTTGAGTGATGGTGGTACATCGTCTACCCTGTAATTATAACCCTATTGCAACACTACATTCCAATGTAGAAGTGTTGTTCTCTGTTAATGGGTCAACTGTGGACTTTTTTTTTTTTAATCTGGAGATAGTCACATGCAGCATTAAAAAGTTAATACACTCTACTTCTCCCCCAAATTGCCTAAAGAAATGGAGACGAAATTTCCATTTCCATATGGAATTCTAATTTTATGTTAAGATGGATGTTATGAAACATAATGGTAAATAGTGAGCACACTTGTCTAAAACACTACATTTTAAAAATATGTGGTTAGATAAATTAATGTAATTTTCTATACCTAGACCTCTGTCAGCTCTAGACCTTAAATGAAATGTAAAGAAATTGATCTGAAGCCACTTACAGTGATAGTCACAAGCGTATTTCAATTACTTGGGGTCTTTTTAATGGAATATGAGCAGCCTGAGAAAGAGAACTCAGAATTAAGATTTGATGGCATTTTTCAAATACTTGATACCCTGTCATACAGAGGAAGATAACAGTTTGTTCTTTGCTCCCTGAGTAGACAAAACCTAGATCTGTAGGGTTTGCAAACCGATAAATTTTGGTTGAATGTTAGGAAAAATTCAATGCCATAAGGTAATAAGCAACAGAATCAATTAGATGAATGGGCTGTCTTTTGCTGAAGGTATTCAAATAGCCTTTGAAGATGGACAGTCTTTAGTGTACTTTAGAATTATTTGTGCAGAGGAATATGAACTAGAGAGTATATCTTCAAATATAACACATAAATTTATGTGAGTTGTGTAGAAATATTTCTCTGGCAGAACAGTATATATCTTCCTATATTTTATTAGTTTCTTGAAAAATGTCTTGCTTTTCAGAGATTTATTGTTTCCTAAAGTGGCTCTTATCATTTTAAACAAAGGTCCTAAAAACATGGTAAACAAGGAAATAATGAGAAAAATCCTTCAATAGCATGTGTGAATTAGTTGTTTATTGATTTATTACATTTATTAATACTTTGTGTACAAATGACTTGGTGACTTAGATTGAATATAGCAAAATGATAATTTAAACAACTTCATAACACCAGTGTAAATGGCAATGTAATAAAAAAGTGAAATAATAAAAAACATTACAATAGCAAGATCATGAATATGTTCTCCAGAATAATTATGTTTTTAATACTGTAGCCTTCTAAAGATCCATAGAGAAGAAGGTCAGTTTGATCACCATTGGGAAATTATTCCATGACTGCACTATCTAATCTTGACTCTCCTTACACTCTGGAAGTGTGGAATCATAAGTAGCTGTTAACAGAAAATATGAAAGGTTGGCCTGATGTAATTGGGCAAAGGCAATCCTATAGATATCCATGAAGGCCTTCATAGGTTAATGCAAGAACCTTAAATTATACTCAAACTTAGCAGTGACCACTGCAGGAATACCAAATTGGTGTTATATGTTCCCAGCAATATTTTTCAAAGGCTGCCCTATTCAAAGTATATTGCAGTAATCTAATTGGGTGGTAATAGGACATGAATCATTGTAGCTAGGTCCGCCTGCATCAGATGCAACTATCCTCACTTAACTGCTTAGGACTATTTGAAGTTACAATTGGGGCTGAAAAAATTATACCCAGTCCTCATACTTAATGGTTGCATCATCCCTGTAGTCATCTAATTGAGATTTAGGACTTTGCAATTGGCAGGTGTTTGTGTCATGTGATCCCCATTTGTGTGTTTCAGTACCAGCTTCTGAGAAGCAGTCAGTAGAGAAGCTGGTCACAAATCACAATCACATGATGTCTTGATTAATGACTGTAGCAGAAGTGAGGTAAGTCTGTCTCAGACCTGTTGTCCATTTAGCAATCTTGTTGCTTAGCGACAGAGTTGCTGGTCCCAATTGTTATGTGAGGACTACCTGTAGGGGAGTAATTGATCACCAGATAAATCCGGGCAAAGTCCCCTAGCCATAGCTTTCATCTGCTGTTTTCTCCAGCTGTTATTTGTCCTAGACAAACCTGCTCTTTCAAAAAGCATTCCTGCCTCTAGCACTGCAAATGATAGAAAATCCTGGGATATAAATAAATAGTAACCACATCTTATTAGTTTGGTCTGTATCTTCCGTTCAGACACTTATAGATTCCAAATATTAAAACTGGACATTGACAACATCTCGCTTACAGTCTGAACTTTTGTTATGAATATCGATGTTATCAGCATATTGATACCTCAAATTATATTACCTCACCCAAATGAATATGAAATTGAAAGTCCAAACTGAAGAGGAATTGTAGTTTTGTGTTCTTTTGGTACATTTACTAGTCTTAGTGAGATCCATTGTGATACATTATGTTAGAATAGGCCCTCTGAAGTTTTACTTAGTAGCATTGTCTCTTAATATGTAGTTTTGCTGATATTTTTTTCAAAACTACCTGCTGTTCTTTCCAATAGTTTTCTCCAAGCATTCAGCTCCTCCAAATACTCTTTCTGAGAGCAGTGCTTTTATATACTATAAAATATGTACTAGGACAATGCAAAGACCACTTAGCTAGATGTCCATTCCCCTTCTACATTTTTGTCTTTTAAAACCTTAGAATTTTATATTTTTGACAAGTAAAATTATTGCAATTGCAGTATGTATGCAGTCCCATCCTTGCCATTTTATAAGCCCTTTTAAGACATTTTTATATCAAAATAATTTAAGATTAATTAATTCCATTCATTTTTTTTACTTCTGAAATGTGCCATGTTACTATGTGAAAGAAAGGGTTAATATTTATTTTAAAAGAGCCTTTAAATGGATTGAATGAGAGAGGGTATACTATTGTATTGTTTTTTAGGGTAGGTGGTTGTCATCACACTAAAAAGTATGCATATAGCAACCTCAAGGGATGAAGGCATTTCTACTGATGAATATTTTGTAATTGATTGAATTCGGTTTTCAGAAAATAATTTACTGGAACAATAGGGAAAATGCAAAAGGCAGAGTCAAAAGCAAAGATATCTGGCTTTGTTTAATCATCACAAGGAAAAGTAATAAGCATTTTAAATTATAAACTTACTGTCACACAATTAAATGATTTATCAGTCCATTTATTCATTGTGCTTTTTAATGGACTGATCCCAGAGTGCATTAAGACAAACATTTAATTCCCTATTACAGTTTGAGATGGCAACTGAACAGAAGAATTTAAATTATTATACTTTATCAAGGGTATTATTTGGGATATGAAGGAGAGTATCTGCATTATCTGTAATCCTTTGAATTCCTATAAAAAAGTATGTTTATCAGTTCTAGAACTTTGAGTCGAGAAAAAGTAACCAGCATTACAGCTTCAATGAGTTTTAGTTCTGTCCTCTGTTAATGAAGGACACACTGAAAAGTATATTGTAAGGAATTGCTATGTTCCTGGAAAATGGCTATTGTTCGACATTAGAGCAGGGGTGTCAAACTCAAGGCCCTCAGGGTGTTTAGATGTGGCCCACGGGCCCACCTTGAAAACAGCAAAGGACTAGCCGCAGTGCCTCAGCCAGTAAAAACGGAGCTTGGGAGGGCCTTGTGTGGCCTTCCAGGCTTCATTTTCATTGGCAGAGTTGCAGGAGGCTGCCACAGCTGAAAATTGAGCCTCGAGTGACTGGCCCCCCAAGGTCAAAAACAACCCTGATGTGGCCCTCAAATAGAGTTTGACACCCCTGCATTAGAGGAATGTTAGAAGAATTCATATTAGCCAGAAATGCTAAAATCTTTAAATATATAAATCATTTCATTGTTAAGTATTTATATAAAAAGTTATGACTATGCACAATTGTTGCAGTATTGGTATGTCACACTATAATTTTGAATGGACACATTAATTTGTAAGACCAGCAAGAAGAAAGGAACAAGTTTCTATCAAGGACTACTTTTTTTTAGATATTATGCCCCTAAATACTATTTGGTGCAACACCAGTTTCACGCCTTTGTTGTTTCTTAGTAATGGCTAGATAACTAAAATCTTCCCAGATATAAGATGAAAGAGCTCTTCTGGTGACAACATGTAACATGAATACTGGGCTGAGGACTATATTCGTACTTCAGAAGTCCTGATAATGATAAATCTTCAGAGTATGTTCAGGTTTTGACTAGAACTTTGCGTTTGCTTGGAACTAAACAGCGTACTGAGAGCATTCCTTGAGAATTTTTATTTGGTCAATGTTGCAATAGAACAAAATTTCAAATATCTAAGTATTGTGAGTTCTGATGGAGAAAAGTAAAAAAATCTGTGTCTGTTCCACTGTAGGAAACAATGGCAATTCAAAACAATTCCCTGATGTACAAAGGAATATAAGGTTATAGCCCGTATTGAATTCTATCTACATAACTGCCTAGAGCAAACTTGGCCCTGCATATTATTTTAAAATATATTTGAGTAGCAAACATTGGAAATGATAATTATGCTTTTTACAGCCTCAGCATCCATGAGAAATGAAACTTCCCTGGAGGATATACACTGCCCCCCAAAATAAAAGGAACACAAAAATAAGACATCTTAGATCTGATTGAATGAAATATTCTTATTAAATACTTTGTTCATTACATAGTTGAATGTGCTGACAACAAAATCACACAAAAATTATCAATGGAAATCAAATTTAGCAACCCGTGGAGGTCTGGATTTGGAGTTACACTCAAAATTAAAGTGGAAAAAACCCTACAGGCTGATCCAACTTTGATGTAATGTCCTTAAAACAAGTCAAAATGAGGCTTAGTAGTGTGTGTGGCCTCCATGTGCCTGTATGACCTCCCTACAATGTCTGGGAATGCTCCTGATGAGGTGGCAGATGGTCTCCTGAGGGATCTCCTCCCACACGTGGACTAAAGCATCCCCCAACTCCTGGACAGTCTGTGGTGCAACGTGGCATTGGTGGATGGAGTGAGACATGATGTCCCAGATGTGCTCAATTGGATTCAAGTCTGGGGAACGGGTGGGCCAGTCCATAGCATCAGTGTCTTCATCTTGCAGGAACTGCTGACACACTCCAGCCACATGAGGTCTAGCATTGTCTTGCATTAGGAGGAATCCAGGGCCAACTGCACCAGCATATGGTCTCACAAGGGGTCTGAGGATCTCATCTCGGTACCTAATGGCAGTCAGGCTACATCTGGTGAGCACATGGAGGGCTGTGCGGCCCCCTAAAGAAATCCCCCCCCAATACCATTACTGACCCACTGCCAAACCAGTCATGCTGGAGGATGTTGCAGGCAGCAGAACGTTCTCCATGGTGTCCCCAGATCCTGTCACATCTGTCACATGTGCTCAGTGTGAACCTGCTTTCATCTGTGAAGAACACAGGGCGCCAGTGGTGAATTTGCCAATCTTGGTGTTCTCTGGCAAATGCCAAACATCCTGCACGGTGTTGGGCTGTAAGCACAACCCCCACCTGTGGACGTTGGGCCCTCATACCACTCTCATGGAGTCTGTTTCTGACCGTTTGAGCAGCCACATGCACATTTGTGGCCCACGAGGTCATTTTGCAGGGCTCTGGCAGTGCTCCTCCTGTCCCTCCTTGCACAAAGGCAGAGGTAGCAGTCCTGATGCTGGGTTGTTGCCCTCCTATGGCTTCCTCCACATCTCCTGATGTACTGGCCTGTCTCCTGGTAGCGCCTCCATGTTCTGGACACTATGCTGACAGACACAACAAACCTTCTTGCCACAGCTCGCATTGATGTGCCATCCTGGATGAGCTGCACTACCTGAGCCATTTGTGTGGATTGTAGACTCCGTCTCATGCTACCACTAGGGTGAAAGCACCACCAGCATTCAAAAGTGACCAAACCATCAGCCAGAAAGCATAGGATCTGAGAAGTGGTATGTGGTCCCTACCTGCGGAACCATTCCTTTATTGGGGATGTCTTGCTAACTGCCTATGCTTTCCACCTGTTGTCTATTCCATTTGCACAACAGCATATGAAATTGATTGTCAGTCAGTGTTGCTACCTAAGTGGACAGTTTGATTTCACAGAAGTGTGATTGACTTGGAGTTACATTGTGTTGTTTAAGCGTTCCCTTTATTTTTTTGAGCAGTGTATATGGAATCCTCCTAACAATTTGCTCAGACTGAACAAGCTACTTAGATAAACAGTGAAATGTTTTGAATCAACAAGAAAAGTCTTGTTGCCATGACTGAACTTTCAGACTACTGACCTCCATGTTATGACTGGTTGAAGTAAAAGATATTTTACCAAAGGATAATTAACCTTTTTTTAATTCTATAGGGTGAAGATGTTAACCGAACATTGGAAGGTGGGAGAAAACCTCTTCACTATGCAGCAGATTGTGGACAGCTTGAGATTCTGGACTTTCTTCTACTAAAGGGAGCTGATATTAACGTATGTTGAATAAAATCAGTCAATATAATAGATACATTTATCTGTTAGATTAAGACATATGGCTGTTTTAAATGCATAAAATGGGATGCATATATAGTTGCCCTTGACATAAGTGTTAATTTTGTTGTTGCACTACCGTATAAAAATTTATTTATTGGAGAATATTAAAAGAGAATAGGATTATCTATCTATCTATCTATCTATCTATCTATCTATCTATCTATCTATCTATCTATCTATCTATCTATCTATCTATCTATCTATCTCTTTGTTAGTTGCCAATTACAAGGAACTAACAGATTAATCTGGATGGTTAAAGCACTTCACTACTTCCAACAGAATATTTGGAGTTGGTTGAGGTTTTCATAACCATCCCAATCTTCTTGTCCTTACCTTGGAATATATCACTTGTGGGATATCTGTATCCTATTTGATTAAAGATTGTCATTTTGCTCGTTTTTCTTTTCTTTTTTGCATTCCCTCTTCTCATAAAGCTTGAGTTTGAAACAAGAAAAAAAGTTGCCTTTTCATGATGAGGCCTAATGATCTCTTTTAATATGGGAAATGGTACAGGAGAAAAACAGCTGCATTAGGAAAGAGTGTGCTTGTCTTTTTCCTGTCAATGGATTTTTCACTGCAACTTCCCCTGCCAAATCAAAATTATTTAAATAATTTTGCCCAAGCCAGTCTTAAATCACATTGAAGACTTTCTATATGGATGGATAATATTTGTAGCAAAAGGAACTCTTGTATGTCAGTCCACTTCTAGCAATATCCTGATCCAAATTTTAAGTAAATATTGTAGATAAAGAACTTTTTGTAGAAGATAATTTCTACTTGCTTTCTTTATATCCTCATTGTTGACTTACATTTTAGCAAAATGTAACCTGCCAATAATGTGATACTTATATGTATCAATTTGGGTTGCTTTTTTACAGCTTTATTTTTTTCTTTTTATAGGCTCCAGATAAGCACAGTATCACTCCACTTCTTTCAGCAGTTTATGAAGATCATGTGTCCTGTGTGAAATTACTTCTGTCAAAGGTGAGAATATGTGATAGTTCTGACAATTCTAGCAACTTAGTTCATTTCATTTTTCAAGATTTTTTTGTCAGAAGTTTTAAGAATGCCTAATTTGGAGTAGATATCAGAAAGAAATTCAGATGGACCAAAGAAGTAGGGTGAGAAAGGAAAGAAGAAAGCATTTGATGAAGTGCAAAGCTTCTGAAATGTTTGAGAATAACAAGGTTTGATCTTTAGAATCGTTTTTTATTAGGCATTGACTAACAAAGTTTATTCTATTTTATTCTAAAATTATTGGGCTAATTTAGCAGAGCATAAATGGAGCTTATGCTGTGAATGGTTATTCATATTGATATTGTCAATTAACTAAAAGCAAATAGGAAAAATCCTATTAAATATAAGTGCTATATATTAAATATGTGTTACAAAACTTAGGGTATTTTGAAAAATATTGTTTTAGAGATTTTTAGCTCAAATATATTTTTATAGAAAGGCCAATGTAGGTAGTAACTTTACACTGTTTCATTTCAAGCATGAGTGCCATTCGTATAAAGCCACTTTTCAAAGGAAAAAGGGGGCTCCTGAAAATTCTTCATATTACAAGATGGCATGATTTCATTTTCTGTTGTAATAAAATCTGTCTTGATATCATAGTTAAATATCTAACTGTACAAATACTGAATTCAGTATACTGGAAAGAAAACATTAGTTTCTTTCAACGTGGCTTCTTTTCCAAGTAGTCTAGAAGCAAGCATTTAAGGCAGATACTGTTTCTCATGCTGTTCTTTTTTGGTTTTATATTATTTCTGTCATATACATACACAGAGAAAGAGAAGAACAGAATGACAAGCTTTCTAAAATAAAATCTCACTTGATCCTATTCTGAATTATGTAACTTATTTCAGACTAACATTTGGTATTACACCAGGTGAGAACTACTGATAGGCATTTGGTCTATGTTCACATATGCTAAATTATAAATATATAACTACAATTTGGATCAAAATTTTAATTGCTAAGTGATGCAGTTACTAAGCAAATCATTGCATGATCTAACCCAATTTCAAAAACATTTTGCTATGATTGTCAAGTGAATCAAATGGTCATTAAATGAATCAGTTGTTAAGCAAAACAGGCTTCTCCAATTGATTTTGCTTGTTGGAAACCAGCTTGGAAAGATTACAAATTACAATCACATGATTGCAAGATGCTGCAACCATTGTAAATGCGAGCTGGTTGCCTAAGGCCTAAATTGTGATCATGTAGCCTCGAGGTAGTGTGATCATTATAACTTCAAGGACGTTATTTTTAAGTTACTTTTTCTGACACCATTGTAATATCAAACCATCATTAAACAATCATATATTGGTGGTCATTAAATGAATCTGGCTTCCTCCATTGTCACTGCTTGTTGGAAGATGCCTGAGAAAGTTGCAAATAGCTGTAATCATCGTAAATACATGCCAGCGGCCAAGCACTTGAATTCTAACCACAAGACAACAGGGACACCAAAATGGTCATAAGTACAAGGACCAGTTGTAAGTCACTTTTTTCAGTGCCATCAAGTCTCTTTTCCAGTGTCATTCGAACTGTAGGGTTGTGAAGCAGGCTGTAGTGTACCTTCTCAAGTCATCATTGGATTCATTGATCCTTTGTGATGACTTAAGTATCCCTGTGCAGTCTCCAGCCTATCCTTTTTAGGCAAGTTGGGTTGAGGCAAGAGAGGATGGTCTGGCCCAGCTCCAGAGCAGGAAATGGATATTTTGGACCCTTTTCACTCAAATTTCAGGTCACAGTTTGGTACAACGACATCATTAGCGATTCTTGCTAGTTTCTTCTGGTGGAACCCATGGTGGAGCTTGTGTGTCCATCTTTCAGTGGCTTTTAATACTATCAGCACAGTATATTTTTAGAACAGCTTAAGAGGTTGGGCATGGGAGGAACCATTTGTGGTAATCTTCCTTCTAACACCAGTTTCAATTGGTGTTGACTAGATGGGAGAGATCATGCCCACAGTCCCTTACTTGTGCAGTGACACAGAGTTCAGGATTCTCTTCCCTTCTTCTTAACTTCCATATGGAACCATTGGATGTAGTCATCTCCTGGTTTGAATTCAAATATCATTAATATGATGATACCCAGTTATACATCTGAATCCCAAGTTGAGCAGTGGAGTCAAAATTCTAACAATGCCTGGAAGCTATTCGGGTCTGGATGGTGAGGAACAGACTTGAGGTTCAATCCTGATAAAATCCCCCACTCCCAAATTTAAAAACATTGCATTATTTGCAAAATAGTTATACATTCAATAATTGTGCATAATCTATGTGTTCTCAAGCATTCTCACCTTTTTATGGTGCAAGTGCAGCTGCAGCAAAGAGAACCTTTTCACAAGTTGTGCCCGTACTTAGGCTGGGAAGCCTTTGAGACATTCATGTCTTGGTCACCCCACAATTGGGTTACTGTAATGTGCCATTTTTGAGTCCTCAAGGGCATCAGGAAGCTTCAGCTGGTCCAGCATGGGCAAGTAGGAGGCTTCTGTTTCATTCATTTGACCATGCTACTTCATGAGCTTAGTTTATAGGTACAATTTAAAGTGCTGATGATTGCTACCTTTAAAGCCTTTAATGATATAAAGCAGGGGTGTCAAACTTGCAGCGTCACGTGACATATCACGACTTTTTCTCCCTTTGCTAAACTGGGCATGGCCAGCATGTGACACATCTGGCCCGGGGGCTGTGAGTTTGATAGCCCTGATATAAAGCCTGTCTATGACTGTTTATCTCCAGTCGTCTCTGCCCTTCTAGTCTAACAGAATGGGTATACTCTGCTAACATATCAATTAAACAATTTCATCTTGTGGGACCCAGGAAGCATGCCTAATGCTTCTACTGTTGTACCTGCCCTCTGAAACGGTACTTCCCCAAAAAGGTTATTATAGGTTCACATCTCTCTATCTCTTCAGAAATGGTTACAAACTTGTTTATTCTCCCAGGGCTTGGGGTCGGGGTGATTGTGGAATCCCTCTCCCCATTTGTTTTTAAATGAATGGCTCATAGCTGGTGTTCTGTTCTTCTCTCTAGAATCATCACAGGATCTCAATTTTTTAGACAAATAGACTGTTACATTGTGGAATGACCAAGAGCTTACATTAATGAATGATACCATTGTTTTGTTTGGTAATTCATATTGAAAAATATATAGATAGGCACACTGTTACAATAAAGACCCTATTGACAGTATGAAGCAAGGACTTTTTTTACCTTTGTTCAGCAGCATTTGGGTAAGTTCAAAAAAGCTTGCAGGCTGATTGCACAGATGATCATTTGGAGAATCAGGTATATAACAAAGAAGTTTGTTTTTCCTAAAGTGACAGTTCTTATCTTTTTACAGGGTGCTGATAAGACTGTGAAAGGGCCAGATGGACTAACTGCCTTTGAAGCCACTGACAATCAGGCAATCAAAGCTCTTCTTCAGTGACGGATGGACTGAGATCTAATGTCTCTCCTGTGGCCTCACACTGCTGCCTGTCTATCACTCTTTGTATCTTCCAGCTTCTTCAGCTAAATATTGGAGAGGGAGGGCAAGAACACAGTAAATCAGTCTAGTTAGGTACCTCTATCAAAAAGAGAACATGTTTGGAGAGTAGAAATACATATAATTGGTATCTCTTTAGGACTTTTTACCCTGAACTATTTTCCCCATTTCTAGCAAAAGTATACTTATGTTGTGGAAGGGAAGAAGAATGTGGTCTGTAATGTAGCTTGTAAATGACTTGCTGAAAGTTTGTAAAATGGAAACTCTGTTCTTTATTTTCTAATATGTAAAAGTAATTAGCAGCCCAGCATGTTGTACCGACACTTAACAAGCAAGGCAGTGGGATAGCTTTTCTGTAGTTCTGTCCCTGTGCCTTAAATAGATTATGTAATGCTGAAGGGTTTTGCTGATAATGTCCCAGTATTTAATAATTTAATGTCATTATTAACAAGGAACAAATAATACAAGCAGGGCAAATCTCCAGCAGAGGTGCTGAAAGAACAATTAAAATCATGGGTTTTCTACCTTCCAAGATGCAAACCAATTACTTCTGGAGTAGAGCTTTTGAAAAACTTCTAATTAGAGTGCCCTTCCCTAGAACATTGTAAAGTACACTGGATCAAAATGACTGTTCCAGAACTGTTGGTACTAGAAGATGGTAGCTTTGCCTTCACTGTTTAAATTCAAAATATCCTAATGACTCTATTTAACTTCATTTTAAAGAAGGCAGGAGCTTCTATTCTCTTAGCATCACCCTTGCCACATTAATCTGGTTAAATGCATGTACCTTTAAAAGGGGATTTGGTTTACTATTAAGCCATTGCATCAGACAATGATCAAAATTATATACAATTGATAAAATAGTCCTGAACAATGACAGATTGCATCTACTGCCCAGTAACAGATTATGGTTCATACAAGTAATTTCACAAGTCTTCAATGTAGTGCTTTAAAAATATTCACAGGTAAGGATTTGTAGTATGCTAATATCTTGATTGGGATGGTAGGTCAAATAGCATTTAGATATTCTTATTGAAAAAAGTCAGTACATTTTGTATCATAATAGTAAAAACTTCCCACTAAGATTTTTATTGGCTTTGAACAAGGTGTGCAGTGCAATGTTGACTGTCATCTAGGAAGTTCTGATGTCTAGCACATTTCATATGATGAATGTAGCTTTTCATTTTTTTAACATTTACTATTGTACCATCCTCTCATCAGAGAAAAAGAAAGTGGGGAAATGGACATGTTAAGCAATGTTAATATTGCATCTTAAATTGTATGTTATTTGTCCCTTATCAAAGATATCACCTGTTATACTCAGATCGGTTATCCAGCATCCATGGGGAATAAACTTTATTCTCCAAAGATTGTTTTAAAAGTAGATCTATGTAATATATTTTTGTATTGGTGCAGAAATGTGATATAAAAATAATAAACTTTGCATGCACAGTCTACATAATCACATATTCACTTTCTTGTGCTGTGATAAACTGAAAGATATTAATCCAATAAATTGAATTAGAGATTAATTTTAAAATTAAACATATTTTGTCCTAATTGGCATGGCCTAGTTGACATTTGCCTTCAAGGGATATGAAATATTATTCTATTTTAGTGAAGCATAAATTATGATTATCATTTGCTCAGATGTTTCTTCCATTCTCTCCCCCCTCTCCCTCCCTCCTTTCACCCTCCCTCATTAGATATGTTGGAGCATTTGTGCCTCTTCCTGCCCACTTTTTTTCGCACAACTGTTTTTGCTCATGTTTTCCTTGCACATTTACAGGTAGATTCCAGTGAATAGCTCCTAACACCTGTCTTATACTTATTTGTTCAGAGTTATTGAACATATATTTGCCCTTTCTCAGCTATTCATTTAAGAAATCAGGCTAACTTTAGATTTTTTTTCTTTTATTTTGTACTAAAATGTGTTTTATATCCTAAAATTCAGGATCTGATAATATTAGCTCTTGGTGAACAGTCTCGAAGTATCCCATCCCAACCCCGTTTAAGGGAGTCATTGGCACTAGTTAGCAATCTAGAAATCCAGTGCAGTATCAGTCTCCTTCATTTCTGATTTCTGTTTAAGATAATTTGCCATTTTAAAACTTTCTTCTCCTCTTCGTTATAGGCATTGCTTTCATGACTTGGTTTTTCTTCTTCAGTACAGTACTAAGTAGATGAATTGATTAATAGAAGAAGCTGGTAAGAATAGAATGTCCTAGTTGAGCAGTTCCAGTGTTGCATGCAGAATCTTCAACTGAACAGTCTTATATTTTATAAATGGGAAAACAATTATCTTTCTACCCCAGTGATAGGGGGAAATAGTTCTTTGTGCATTTTGATATTTGACTTTTTTCCACAATGTAACCATTTTGTCACAGATTGATTTATCATCATGGTTCATAGACATCAGGTTGCTAAATGATACAATGTTTGTGTTGCAGGAATGAATGGAATAAACTTGACTTGTGTGTTAGAAAAATCTGAATATTTTTGTTCCCTCTATCTTTTATACATTCCTTTCTCTCTAGTCTTGCACATGCAGTATAATGCTTTGTATGTGACATTTTACAAAGGAATTTACAAATCCTGTATAGAAGTAAAATTGTTCAACTGTTCTTGAATTGTTAAACTATTTCTAGTTCTTAAGTTTTTGGAAAGTTCATCTTTATTAAGAAACCTGTGGGATGGTGTTAAAAATTGAGACTATTTTAACTTCTGACAATGATAGCTAATTATCCTAAAGAATAGATGAAAGAAGCAAAATATTGGCCGCTTCCATATCACAAATTTCTAAGGTAGCCAGTAATTTCTCCATTAATCTAGCCCAGGGGTCCTCAGACTCTTTAGCTCATCACTTTCACAAAATTTCAAATTGTTCATCAACTCCCAAATATTTATTACATGAAAATCATTTTAAGTACTTTAATTAATACAAGTAGTTATCAATTTACGACCACAGTTGGGACCAGAATGTCTATTGCTAAGCAAGGTGGTTAAATGGGTTTTGCCCAATTTTATGACTTTTTTGCCATGTCTGTTAAGTGAGTCGACAAAATTGTTGAGTGAATCATGCAGTTGTTAAATGAATCTCCCATTGACTTTCCTTGTTAGAAGCCAGCTGGGAAAGTTACAAATGGTGATCGTGTGATCCCAGAACCCCTGCAACGATTGTAAACACATGCTGGTTATTAAGTGTCCAAATTTTGATCACATGACTAAGGATGCTGTTGTGTGAGGAGCAGTTGACTTTTTCAGAGCCATTGTACCTTTCAACAACTAAAGAAAACTACTGGTTGTACCATAAAGAACAACAATAACATCAAAATAGATAATTAAAATTGTGAAAAGTAGAACATTTAACATACTTTTTTCACTGAAATGGTTGATACTAATTGGAAAGATGCATCTGATGAGGGTCAACAAGGACATTGACATTTGGTTGGAGATTGGGGAAGTGGGAGAGGACTCTGAGAAGTAAACAGAAATACTACAATTATGTTTATCCTTCCCTGAAAGGAAGATGAGAAAGAGGAGGGTGAAAGGTTACTTTTACTGGCAGTTGACCACCCAGCCATGGAAGCTGGCATGGATTCTTCAGAAATTCCAAGTGAGATCTCAATTGACCTATCATTTATTAACCCCCTTTTGACCTCTGGCCATTTATTGAACTCTTGGACAGTCCCATCTACCTTGGAGAGGGTGGCAATATTAAGTGCTTTGGGGGACTGTGATCCTTCACAACCTGGTCTCAGCTTCAAACCTACAAGAGAAACTCAAAAAATTAGAATATCATGCAAAAGTTCATTTATTTCAGCAATGCAACTTAAAAGGTGAAACTAATATATGAGATAAACTCATTACATGTAAAGCAAGATAGTTCAAGCCGTGATGTGTCATAATTGAGATGATTATGGCTTACAGCTCATGAAAACCCCAAATCCACAATCTCAGAAAATTAGAATATTGTGAAAAGGTTCAATATTCTAGGCTCAAAGTGGCCCACTCTAATCAGCTAATTAAGCCATAACACCTGCAAAGGGTTCCAGAGCCTTTAAATGGTCTCTCAGTCTGGTTCAGTAGGAAGCACAATCATGGGAAAGACTGCTGACCTGACAGTTACGCAGAAAACCATCAATGACACCCTCCGTAAGGAGGGAAAGCCTCAAAAGATAATTGCAAAAGAAGTTGGGTTTTCCCAAAGTGCTGTATCAAATAGAAAGTTACGTGTAAGGGAAAAGTGTGAAAGAAAAAGGTGCACAAGCAGCAGGGATGACTGCAGCCTGGAGAGGATTGTCAGGAAAAGGCCATTCAAAAGTGTTGGGGACTTTCACAGGGAGTGGACTGAGGCCGGAGTCAGTGCATCAAGAGCCACCACACACAGACAGATCCTGGACATGGGTTTCAAATGTCGTATTCCTCTTGTCAAGTTGCTCCTGAACAACAAACAATGTCAGAAGCGTCTTACCTGGGCTAAAGAAAAACAGAACTGGCCTGTTGCTCAGTGGTCCAAAGTCCTCTTTTCTGATAAGAGCAACTTTTGCATCTCATTTGGAAACTAAGGAACCAGAGTCTGGAGGAAGAATGGAGAGGCACACACTACAAGATGCTTGAAGTCCAGTGTGAAGTTTCCACAGTCTATGTTGATTTGGGGAGCCATGCCATTGCTGGTGTTGGTTCACTGTGCTTCATTAAGTCCAGGGTCAACACAGCCGTCTTCCAGGAGATTTTGGAGCACTTCATGCTTCCTTCCACAGATGAGCTTTATGGGGATGCTGACTTCATTTTCCAGCAGGACTTGGCACCTGCCCACACTGCCAAAAGCACCAAAACCTGGTTCAGTGACTGCGGGGTTACTGTGCTTGATTGGCTAGCAAATTCGCCTGACCTGATTCTCTATGGGGCATTGGCAAGAGAAAGATGACAGACATAAGACCGAACAATGCAGAAGAGCTGAAGGCCACTATTGAAGCATCCTGGTCTTTCATAACACCTCAGTAGTGCCACAGGCTGATAGCTTCCATGCCACGCCACATTGAGGCAGTCATCGCTGCAAACGGGGCCCAAACCAAGTACTGAGTACATATGCATGCTTATACTTTTCAGAGGTCCGATATTGTTCTATGTACAATCCTTGTTTTATTGATTGCATGTAATATTCTAATTTTCTGAGATTGTGGATTTGGGGTTTTCATGAGCTGTAAGCCATAATCATCACAATTATGACACATCACAGCTTGAACTATCTTGCTTTGCATGTAATGAGTCTGTCATATATTAGTTTCACCTTTTAAGTTGCATTACTGAAATAAATGAACTTTTGCACGATATTCTAATTTTTTGAGTTTCTCCTGTACTGTATTACAGTTTTGTCATTTTGGCTATTTCTATTATTATTCTGTTTATGAGCAAATATTCAAAGTGAATCTCAAATCTCAACTTGAATCAAACTCTTCAATATTGTACCTACAGGTTTACAAAATACAGTAGTTTCTAAGTGCGTTGGTGAGATCATTTAGGAGATGAGTTAAAAATTGTGTCTGAGTTAATATATTAATGCTGAAATTTAGAGCTAAAAGGGAGTTTTCTAATGCAAATGCAGCTCTGGCTGGTTTTTGTTTAGAGGTTGGATATCAGAAAAAACTCAGATATCAGATATATAAAAAAACCTCAGATATAAAAACTCAGATATAATAATATTATAACAACATAGCTCATGAGTTTTATGGTATCTGAGATTTTATGTTTTAATCTGATAATTCGAGTACATAAATATATTTATACTGCAATCCCGTGGGACTATTAAAAAGCAGTACTCTGAAAACAGACATTAAAAGTTAGCCAGAAAACTGGGTTTTTCTGAATTTTCAATCAGTTTAGAAACTGAAATGAGGACTTCTGGGTGGAAGAAAATGGCAGATTGATGCATCTCCAAAAAGTGGGAACGGTGTTGAAATGGCATCAAGCTCTGCCCAAGGAGAAGCCAAGGAGATTGCCCACATGTGCACTGGAAGACAACTTGCAAGGAAACCAGGTTGCAGGCACTGTCTACAGCAGTGGGAGCCTAGGAAGAAATACCACAACATTTTGCTGAAAATGATTAAAAGTGATTTGGATGGTTTTTGCTTTCGTTAATTAAAAAGAGTCAAGTACGGGGAGAGAAGAAATATGTATGAAATTTTAAAGGAATGGGTGAAGAACCAAGTCTTCAAGACCTTCCTAAATACCACCAGGATGGAAGTCATCCAGATCTTAGGGAAAACTCATTCTAGATTTTAGCCTCTGTGACCGAGAAGATGCACTTCTGGGTTCCCAATAGACAGCAATGTTTAATCAAGAAACTCAGAGGTCATCTCTGCTGGATTGAATTAGCAATTAAATATATTATGGGAGACAGGTGTTCCCTCAAGTAACTAGACCCTATGCCAGGTAACGACCAGCACCTAGAAGCAACCTGACAACAAACATAGCTCGGAGAAGAGATGTTTCACTGCACGTGCCGTTGCATTCTGGACCAGTTGAAGCTTCTGGGCGTTGTTCAAGGCAGTCTTATGTAGAATTTGTTGCAATACTCGAGGCACAACATCACCAGTATGTGACCAACTGAATGGCCTTCAAATACAGAAAAAGGTGCAAATAGTGAACCAGAAGAAGCTATGCAAAGGAGCAGTGACGAGATGGTTGTGATTTCAATAGCGAGAGCTATATTGATTGATATCTTGCACAGTGGAATGCACTAAAATAACTAAATCATTAGATTACAATCTTTTCTATTATTTTTCTTGAAGGAGAAAATGATGTCACTATAATTTACTACATAGATTTTGGGTACTCTAGAGACAAAAACAAAATCTGGGAGGCTACTGGTGAGGGTGATTGCCTATTACTATTCTAAGAGTTTTCAAACATGGTATATTAAAAATATTGAGGTTGAAACTGGAGCATGTCCTTTTATATTGCCCTATGTATAACGCAGGCAGATCTAAGTTACTGACTCTCCTTGAAACAGACCCTTCTAGATCCAATGTTTGTAATTTGTTCTTATATTGTCTAGGGGATGGCTCCTCATATATCACTTCTTTGGTTTCCAAATTTATTTTAAGAGCTGTAACCATCAGAGGAGAACGCTGTAATTCCCCTTAGTCAAGTTTTTGGTGACCAATTGTTCATGATTAATTTTCCCATGTTCTTCTTTTGTTGTACTTGTGTTTTGGTCTGTGACCGCAAATAAAGTATTATTGACCGCAAGTATTATTATTATTATTATTATTATTATTATTATTATTATTATTATTATTATTATTATTATTATTATTATTATTATTATTAAAATATGTAGACATCAACTCTCAGAATTCCCTAGACAGCATGGAGAATTTTACACACAGTTGCCAAATTTGAAAGCCATTGTTCTAGATGACTGCATTAACTCAAGGAGTATAATTGAAATGCATTTCCTTGGAACCGGAAAACCATGGAACTTCATATACTGTGCTTTTGGCATGTCCATTTCCTAAAATTGTAGGTGAAAGGAGTTCCTAAAGTTTATATTACATTTCGAGAAACTTTCCTCAGCCTAGTTTATTATTTCCACAATTTATGTTTAATAGACCTGCTTTTATGCAAACCAAGACAATTTATTCTTATTTCTTAGTATTGAAGTATTGCAAAGTCATGGCTGTTTTATAGTATAGTGCTGTTTTATACTTTTGCCTTACAATGGGAAAAAATACATCCTTTTGCAATATCCTGTTACTTGTAATTAATCTAATCTAACCAGTCAAGGCAGGAACAAGGGTACTAATTTATATTTCCCCCTCATAATTATCTTTAGTCCTTTGTGGAATAGAGCTTGCTTTTAATAACTTGTCCATACTATCAAAAATATGCTGAAGTTAACAAACACTAGGAAAAATAACTGGCATTCCTCATCCATTAAATTTCTCCTCATGATTTATCTGTTAATATTATAGCAGACATGGTTACTTGTGCCAAAAGGAAATAATAGGAAAATTTGGGCTATCTGCAAAGAACAGCATGGATGCTGAAATTAAGCCCGTCTTCTGCCTGGCTTGATATATGTTAGGGGGAAAATATATATTTGTGTAATAATGTTGATGCAAATTTGTAGTCTTAATCTTTATATTAACAAAGATAATACTCTTATTATATTGGAGTTCTGTATCCAGTTCTGGGCCTCGTAATTTAAGAAAGTCATGGAGAAATTGAAGAGACTAAGCCTTCTGCAGAAGAACGGAGAAGACTAAAGGAGAAATGATAGTGATCCCCAAATATCTGAAAACAATAGAATTGTCACTTCTCACTTTCCCCTTACAATAAACATTTAATGTCCCATTTAAAAAAAAAGACTGAATCCACTAGAAATTGCATCTTCCTTTTCTTCCTCCTTTTGCCTTTCTTTTTCTTTTTTCTTTTATCAACTGACACCTTGTACTCGATCGAAGGTATAAAACTTTGTGTTTAAACAATTACTGGCTCTATAGGCAACTGCTGATTTTTGCTACAAGGAAAATTCCACAGGTAAGCCAAAAAAAACCCCAGACTTTTCAGGGGAGAAGAATCGCAGTCAGAAGGTGATTTTCTTTTATTTTGGCTTGCGATTTATTTATAAAGAACTTTCCATAAATCTTTCTACCCAGAGTGTCTCAGTTGAGATGGGTGGCCATAGACATGGAATAAATATAAATAAATAAATAAAAATCATTCCCCACATGGCTGGTAATAAATGACTGCATCAAAAGACAATGGGTGTGATTCAGTTTTGTGCATCTATTAGTGGCTGTGAATAAAAATCTTCCTTTTTCATCGGTCCTCTCTCTTTCCAGAAAGATTATGGATGCCAGGACTGGAAAAATGTTTTCAGAAAGGACTGAACCCATCTCAGAACAGAGGAAGATCCCCCCAAAAGTTGCCAACTTAGTGGATGGTACACGCTATACAGTATATAATGTTGGGTCAATGAAAGACCAACCATCTCGTGCAATTAAGTCTCACTTGTATGCAAGAAACAGTCAAAAAACTAATTTACCACAACGGAGCTGAGTGTCTCTAAATACCAGCCTTTGGGATACTATGTCCTTCTATTCAGGTCCTACTGTGGGTCTTCCTTCCTTGTCTGATTGTAATTGTGGGAAGGAAAATTTTGAACTAGGTTCACCTTTTTCTGATTCAGGCTACAAATTCATAGGCATCGTAGAGATCAGGGAAATCATCCTCTTTTTGCACAAATACAGGCAGCAGATTGGCTAGAAATTCTTCGTGCTATAGACCCAACATATTTGCACGGAGAAGAGAAATCTTCCATCATTTTTTTTTCTCTTATATGTTCTTGCAGTTTGTTGTCAGAGAAAATGTTTTTAAAACTTCTTTGAAAGCAGAAGGGAATCTTCTGAAATTCTCCAGAGTGGGATGCTTGTCAGCCAAGAGTTGATGCCTTGCCTTTTATTGCACCACCATCTCTTCAATGGTCTGCAGCTTCCTTGGATTCCCACATTCCCACTGAATCTCAAAGCAAAACACCAGCAAGGAAATTCTCCCCTGAGTTTCTCCATTCTGTAAAGTCAGTTCCCAATATAATCAAGTAAAATCACCTGAAGGGTATTAGAATGGAAGATTAGTATAGTACCATACTAAGTATGTATTGTAGAAAAATGAAAATAGAGAGAAGAGTTACAGAGTTATGGTTAAATGGTATGAGCCACCCAGCCACTAAGAGCCACTTGATGCTAAGACGGGTGGCATATAAATTTAATAAATAAAATGCTGACACAAATTAGAAATAAATTAATCATTCTGTCAGGGTTCCAAGTGATGCATCCATAGCAAAGAAAACTCTGAGGTACGTACTGTAGATTCCTCAAATAATAGGTTTATTGCAGTGGTGGGATTCAAAAACTTTTACTACTGGTTCTGTGGGCATGGCTTGGTGGGTGTGGCCATGTGACTGGGTGGGCGTGGCTTTTTTGCAGCCCCCACCCATTTTGGGGAGCTTCCTAGCCACAGAGGAGCCTCGTGGGGGGTGTTTTTGCTCCCCTAAGGCTCCTCTGGGGCTCTGGAAGAAAAGGAACAGAGCACGGGAGGAGTACGCAGCACCCATCCAAGCTCTGTTTTGGGAGTTTCCTAGCCTCAGAAGATTTAACAGATAATCAGAGTTGGAAGGGACCTTGTAGGACATCTAGTCCACCACCCCCGCCCAAGCAGGAGACTCTACACCATTTCTGACAAATGGCAGTCCCATCACTTCTTGAAAGTCTCAAGTGATGGCGCTCCCACAACTTCCAAGGACAAGCTGTTCCATTGGTTGATTGTTCTCACTGACAGAAAGTTTCTCCTTATTTCTAGGTTAAATCTCTCCTTGTTCAGTTTCCATCCATTATTCCTTGTCTGGCCTACAGGTGCTTTGATCAAGGGAAGACACCCCGCCACCCCAATATTTAGAGCTGGTTCAACTTTAAAACATTGTTTTGTTTTCCTTCCTTCCTTCCTTCCTTCCTGGCTTCCTTCCTTCCTTCCTTCCTTCCTTCCTTCCTTCCTTCAGGCCTAGGACAGCCAATTTGCCAACTCACCCAAAGGTCAGCTTGCCATGGCCAATGCACCAAGGGGTACAACTCAAGGTGGGACAAGAGTTCCACTAATATTAAAGAAATGGAACAGAATCATTAAAGAAAGGACGAAAAAGGAGGGACAGAATGAAAAAAAAAATATTTTTAAAAATTGATTTTAAATAATTGAATTGTTAAATTGTCCCACAGCAAGTTGTCCCATGGCGATTTGGATATGGCATGTTGGTCATGATGAGTGGGCTGTGGAGAGTTGTCCCATTCTCTCCCTCCCTCCCTTTCTCTCTCTCTTCCTTCTTTCTTTCATCTTTTTACATTCAATTCCAGTTATCCTTTGTCTTTTTGCCAACACAGCTCCATCCTAACTCACACAGACTGATCAGCCATTAATATAAATACTGCCATTTCAAAGTGAAATGATTGAAATATGCCAGATTGAACCTTATACGTATTACTTAATGTTAATGGGGGAAGCTAGCAATAGGGTAGGGAAAAAGTAATAGAAATCTTGATGATTACAAATAAGCTGCCAAAAAAGAACTCTTTATACCTTGATCACACTGAAAAGATTTTTGCTTACTTGCCTCATTCATAAAGGTAATAGTTTGCCCAGCTATATATGGTAGCAAATGGAAAAAGTAGGAATAGAAAGAAAAGGGGAAAATGAACCCCTTTTATACTTGATAGTGCTCTTACTTTTAAAAAAAAAGTCAGCTTTGCCTTGTTGAATGAGTTCTTTTTCAGAGCATTGTGATGTGAGAATGGCCCCAGAAAAAAATTGCTGTGCCCTATTTGTGGCATTATTCAAGAGAAATGGGCAGATAACTAAACTTCAGTTTGGAATACTTAAGTTTTTAAAAGTTAGGGATTTTAACAACAACGATAAATTAATTCAACACTATTTTTCATTATGCTTAAATACACTTGTCAGCCATGGAAGATGCTGTCACATCTTCCAGAGTTGACAAGTATATTGTGGAGGGGGGATGGGGGGGGCGAAGCATCAGAGGACAGGACAAGAAACAAGGGTTGGAAATCAGTCAAAGACAGAAGCAACCTGGAATTAAGAAGAAACTTCCTAACAGTGAGGACAATTAACCTGTGGAATCAGCTTGCCTTCAGAAATCGTGGGTGCTCCATCACTGGAGGTTTTTAAGAAGAGACTAGACCAGTGGTTCCCAAAGTGGGCGGTACCACCCCCTGGGGGGTGATGGGATGCCTTAGGGGGGGTGCTAAGAGGCAAGGGGGCTGGCAGGGGGGCACTAAGAGGTGGCAAGTTTGAGGTGCCAGTCCCATAGGCTCACTGACTGCCGGCCACGCAGCCCATTAACTGTTTTATCACTCTGTAGCCGGAGCCTCGAATGTGGAACCCACGCACGGCGAGCCTTGCCAAGCCTTGGGGGGAGAGGTGGGAGATGGCAGAAAGTGGGCACCTTAGCTTTCAGGCTGCCCTCTCCAGTGGAAGCGGTGGAGGTGCACCAGAAGGCCCGAAAGCAAAAGCCTCCCAAGGCACGCAGTGGAAGGGGTGGGTGGTCCAGCGTTAGGGCCCCCTTCCTCAGAGGAGAACAAGGGAGTGTGCAACACCCACTTGGCCTCTGCCCTTCCAGCCAGCCAGGCTTGCACACAGAATGCAGGTGGCTGCAGCTGCAGCTCTCCAAGGCACGTGGCTTGGTTCAGTTAGGCTCTACGTGGCTGGCCCAAACCTAGAAGCCTCCTTCTGCAGCCCGGTTCTTCCAACCAAGCCCTGCGCTTGCTTGCTTGCTTGCTTGCTTGCTTACTTTCCAAGCAATCATTCCCTCCACCTCCACTGGTCTGGGCTGCTTCCATACACCTTCCTCCTCCCGGGAGGAGCATTGCAAAATTGGATGCCAAAGAAAGAACTGGGGCAGGGGGCTGGAGAAGGGGCAGAGGGGCATCTGCATTAAGGATTAGGAAGATCTTAGCCATGGTTTATGACTAAGCCAGAATTAAACAGCATGCTAAACTCGAATCAGAATGGCTGGGTTGATATATTCAGCTCATGTTTCTCAACCTTGGCAACATGTGTGGACTTCAATTCCAACTCTGGCTTTGCTCTACTTTCCCAAAGTGCCACGGCTGTCGCATTCTTTGTCTGTCTGTCTATCTATCTATCTATCTATCTATCTATCTATCTATCTATCTATCTATCTATCTATCTATCCATACATACATTCAAAAGGTCTTTCTGTCTACCTGCCTGCCTTCCTGCCTACCTACCTGCCTGCCTGTCTACCGACCTACCTACCTACCTATATAGATCTATCTACCTACTTACATACCTATTCATCTACCAATTTATCTACCTATCCACCTATCCATACATTCATCCAAAAAGTCTGCCTGCCTGCTGCCTGCCCGCCTACCTACCTACCTATCTACCTATCTCTCTCCCTCTCTCTCTCTCTCCATCCATCCATCCATCATGTTCGAAACGCCAGCCCCCCAGGCACAACAGGAAAGTAGAGCAAAGCCAGTCTGGGAGGGAGGGAGGGAGAGAGAGAGAGAGAGAGAGCTGATGCATCAGATTGAAATGAGGCCTAGTTTAGACTGAGGCCCTTTTCCACATTGAAACATCTTTCCCAACACACTGAAACATCTTTGGCTTCTATTAGAGGTTTTGTGGATGAAACATGGTCCAAGACTATCAGGAAGCTCTCACATTTTGTTGAGGCTTTAAACAGGATCCATTGGACCAGATCTTCACCCTAAAAATTACTTTTCCCCAATGTATTATTACAGTGCCAGTTCTGAAGAAGGCCAAACCAAAATGTACTGGTAAATTACAAGGAGAACACACACGCACTCTCTCCCTTCTAACTCTATTGGAGCAGGTGATTGGACTAGAATATATATCTCATTATCTTTCTCCTCCCTCCCTCCTTCTTTATTTCTTTTTCTTTCTGTCCCTTCCTTCCATCGCCCCCTCTTTCTTTGTCCTTTTTTCTTTCTTTCCCTTTTCTCTTTCTTTTCTTCCTTCTCTCTCTCTCTCTCTCTCTCTTTTCTCTCTCTCTCTTTCCCTTTCTCAGACTCACACCATTGACTTGACTTGCTTGGGCAGGTCCCTTCAGTGCAATGGGCTCAATGGGGTGGACCTGCGGGGCCGGCACCTAAAACACGGCAGTGGCGGCACGTTTGAAAAGTATAGCAAAGCCAGAGGTTGGTAATTTTTGCTGCAAAGAATCACAAAAGCTTCTGGGTTGTGCACAAGAAGGGACATACATGTCAATGCAATTCAGCAACATAAAATAAAGAGATACAAATAAAACAAATCAACAAGAATCGGCAAAGCGTCTCTGATTAGATTTTATTCACTACTAGAATCTAATCAGAGATGCTTTGCCAATTCTAGTCCAATGACCTGCTCCAGCAGGGTTAGAAGGGTTAGAAGGGAGTGTGTGTGTATGTGTGTGCATAGCTGTCAAAATTCCAAAAACAGGCTAAGTATCTCTGGGGAGGCCAATCATAAACTAGAACACTTGCTAAACAACCGGCCATTAAGTGAGGACCACTTGATTGCCAGTCACCTGGCCACACCCACCCAGTCACATGACCACCAAACCACACCTACCCGGTCATGTGACCAGCAAGCCATACCCAGCCAGCAAGCCATGCCAGCCAGTCACATGACCAGCAAGCCACACCTACCCAGTCACGCCACACCTTCCAATTAGGCCCTGCCCACAGAAATTTGAATCCCACTCCTAGGTGGGGGGCACCGAGGATGAGTTTGTAGCACCAAGGGGGCAGTGGACTGAAAAAGTTTGAGAACCACTGGACTAGACAGTCACTTATCTGAAATGGTTCTCCTGCTTCAACAGAGGGCTGGACTAGAAGCCATTCAAGGTCTTATTCTATTCTATTCTGTTCTATTCTGTTCTGTTCTGTTCTATTCTATTCTATTCTATTCTATTCTATTCTACATGATGTGATGAGTTCTGTTTATTAGAGGTCTTCAAACAGAGGCCTAAAAGTCAAAGATGTTCCAGTTAGGAGGAGGTTGACCGGTCCTAGAAGACCTTAAAGAACCCTTCCAATTCTATGATTCCATTCCAAACCTGAGGACATTCTTGTGACCAACTTTTTTTTAATTTTCAAATTTAATATTACCAGCCATTTTTTCTTTGGGATTTCTCTTTTTCTCTCTTAATTTCATCTTCAGTAGGTTTTAACTGATTTAGGAACCACTAGAAGAACACAAAGCCCTGACAAACACCGTTTCCACTCCATTCTCTGTATTGCTTTGGGTGATTCTATCAGATAAATTAGCATATCCTAATTTTTTTAAAGCAAGCTTTCTTTCACAATCTTGAAAGAAAACTGAATGCCTACAAATACCCATGCCAAGAATGAATGTGTGCAAGTAAATTGCCATTTAATGATAAAAATAAATGTTATTGAATGATGCTTTAGACCAGGGGTCTTCAAACTTGGGAGCTTTAAGATTTGTGGACTTCAACTCCCAGAATTTCTCCTCCAGTCATGATAGCTTATGAATTCTGCGAGTTGAAGTCCACAAGTCCTAAACTTGCCAAGTTTGAAGACCCTTGCTTTAGACAGTCCTTTTTTGTAAATAAAGTTAGTGATGGTTTGCTTAATGAGATTGTGTTTAACAAAAAGAAGTGGTTTCAGAAAAACCACTGAGAAAAACATGAGCTTACAGTCTCACCCATATTTGTTAATGTGATTTTCAGCTCACTCCGTTCCATCTGTTAGAAGCAGTCTACCTTAATCAACATAGAATTCTTTTCACTTTTGAAGAATAGCTTCTCTTTTGTGGCTCTGTCTGACCTTTAAAATCTGTTACGTTGCCTGCATTGCTTGCCAAAGTTCCAGTCAGAGAAGGGCCTTTGTATTTACCAGTTTGAGAAGAAGAGCACTAAACATGCCCATGTACTTTCAGTGCTGAGACAAAGCGGTTTTTGTAATACAATGACATACCTACAAAACTTTGTCCAACACAAAGCAGTAAAAATAGAGGGGAGATCAGGTAATCATTGACTTACGTGCATTTGTTTAGTGACTGTTTGAAGTTACAACGGCACTGAAAAATACTACTTATGACCAGCCCTCACACTTATAACTATCCCAGCATCCCTATGGTCATGTGATCAAAATTTGGACACTTGACAACAAGCATGTATTTACGCCAGTTCAAGGATACCGGGGTCATGTCATCACCATCCGCAATCTTCCCAGTGGACTTCTGCTTAGCAAAACCAATGAGAGAATCTTTATTTTGTCTTGTATTTCTTTAGAGCTTTCCAGAATAACCATGTGATCCAACTTTACCCCAAATTAAGGAATGAGCCATGGTGGTGCAGTGGTTAGAGTACAGTACTGCAGGCTACTTCTGCTGACTGCCATCTGCTTGCAATTTGTATTCACCAGGCTCAAGGTTGACTCAGCCTTCCATCCTTCTGAGGTGGATAAAATGAGGAGCCAAATTGTTGGAGGCAATATTCTGACCCTGTAAAATTGCTTATAGAGGGCTTTAAAGCACTGTGAAGTGGTATATAAGTCTAAGTGCTATTGCTATTGCTAAAGGGTTATAAAAAGGAGTTTTATGCAAAGTTGGATTACTGACATGGACATGTTAGCAGTTAAATAAAATCAACCTTTGAATTATTTTCTTTTGCCTCTTTGGTGGAAACCCTATGCCTATTTTACCTCCCATTTGATTTCCCAATAAACATTTTTACTTGAAATTCAGTGGTCTGTATCCTTTGGGACTAACTTCCTCCCCAATATTCTATAATATATGCCCTATACAGCACAGTAAATTCTACTCAGGACAGTAAAGCTTATTGTTGAATTACTATCTGCAGATTTCCCACTTCATAGCACAAGTTTGTTTATTTGGAAGTTAGTAGCAATGTGTTTCAAGAAACTTACATTGAAGAAATTTTATTTAGTTATTTACTTGATTTATATAACTGCCCATTTCACTTTTATGTGACTCTCAGCTGCTTACAATAAAATAGCACAGACTACATACAATAAATAAATTAGTATTTTTTAAATTTACTTTCTCTAAATTACCTACTTCTCCTCCTGTGATAAGACTTCTGATTGACTTCATTTCTGGCCTATCTTCTCTAAGAATAAACAACTTTCATATGTATAAATGATCTGCTTCATGTTCATTACATACATCCCTTTTTTTTATGTGGAGGCCAGGCATGCAATAATAAGCAAAAAAGAAATCTGCAGAAACCAGATTCCAGGGATTTGTGTTCATTGTCCCATGAAAGTTTATTCCAGCACATTCCACTTTTCATAAGTCCTCCTAGCTTTCATTTTATTCTATTTTTCATTTTCATTTTTTATACATATTTATTTATATGTCATGTTTATGTAGTGTATATTGGAAGTGGTGACCCTTAAAGACATGTATTGCAATGAAATTTCATTTTAATGTATGCCAATTAGTGTACATTTAAAGTGACAATAAAAGTTATTCTAAGCCTAAACTTTTAATTAGTGCCTGTCTTCAGGTAGTCCTCACTTAGCGATCAGTCTTTTAACAACTGTTTGAAGTTACATTGGAGCTCCCTAGAGCTACTTACAGCCCATTTTTGAATTTCCAATGGTTGAAACCCTCCCCTCACAATTACAGGATCATATGATCACATTTTGGGTGCTTGACAACCAGCAAGCATTATAGATGTTTGCAGCTTCCCCACAGCCACATAATTGTGGTATTTTTTGCTTCTGGTATCCAGCAAAATACACCCGCTGGAGAAAATGGACTCATGCCTCAGGTGAGGCATTCACTGCAAACATGTCATAAAATTGGGCACGATCATGTGGTGATGATCCACTTAAGTGTCACTATGACTTATGACCATAATTCCAGATTCAATTGCAGTCATGAGTCAAGGGCCACCTGTACTGATAACTAAACATTAAACGGTCCTTGAGGTTCTTTCTTTCTTTTTTCCCTCAAGTTCTTTGTCCTTGCCCTAAAGATCCAAGATGTTGTGTTGGACTGCACTGTATTCACTGGGAAGGTGTCTGCTCATGATCATAGAGGAATGAGCACAGCTAGTCTCCTTGATGTGTCAGAAGGAAAGAAAGCCCTTTCTCTGGTTGTCTGTAAAATGATTTCCGAGATCAGTTTTAGATCAAATGGGAAGCCGTGCTCCAATATTTATAGGAAGGAGCCATTCAAATTATATATTCTATCACATGAATGACAGCACAAGCAAATTCTCCATTGCTACTGAGGGGTTGGATTTTTCTCTCTCTCTCTGCAATGTCTTTATCATTCTCTATTCTATTTTATGCCACAGAAATTGCTTTGGAATGTGTTTATTTTAAGGAGAAGAACACTTTTAGAAAATTCTAGTTACCGGGAGGTGTGACCCTCCAGAATGTCATTGTTGAGTCATTAAAGAATCTCTCGGCCTTCTTGATTTCCATTCAGTCTCCAGGAAATCACATAATGTCATATCATACCATTCAAGGGGCATTTATTTTTTCTGATTGGAAAGTTTGGGCAGCTAGGATTAGAGCCTGCTGTATTTCCTTGCTGATATCTAGTGATGATCCAGATATTTGCAGCCTGACGTTGATCGCAGTGTTGCAAAATGAAAGAGGGTTGTGCATAAGAGAAAATAGCAGGCCTGTACTTATGCAAAGCAGGAGAGAATTCTGACAGATAACAAAATCTGTCAGTCTGGTGGTCTCTCAAAGCTCCCCTTCTTTCCTGTTGCAACTTCAGTTCATGTCAAGGAGAATAATTGGTGGGTGTTGTCCTACAGCTGGTGACATTTGATGGGAGGGAAGGGAAAGAAAACTAGAGAAATGTACCAGTACTTTTTCCTAACTTGCCCTGAACAGGCAGTGGAAGTTGCAAAATTTTATGCTGGCATCATTTTCTGCCAGGTCAAGGCCTAATTAATATTGCTTTAATTAAGCCATAGAGAAGATCTACCCAACAGTGAACACCTAATGTTTAACCAACTATAGCAGGACTTTTCCAATCTCCTATGGCTGTATCTCAAACTAACTGGGACCAATAATTTCTTACAGGCTATGAGTTCTCGGGGTCCAAATTCCAATATAAGTGAAATGCATTATATCCATAGTATATTTAGAAAAGGTGGTCATTGTTGATTTTCTCCTCTACACCGGTCTCTTTATAGTACTTTCAAGCTATTGATGGAAGAAACTGCATTGAAGAGCCAAAAGTAGGACAAGCCATCTGTTCCTGGCATCGGACTTGAACCTTGTCCTGTTCTTTCTCCCTTTAGTTTATTCTCCTTGCGTCTCATCCTTGCTCCATCCACCCCACCCAAGAGAGTATTAGCTGACATGCTGACTCAATAGAAAAGGAATAACTAATAAGAAGATCACATGGGTGGGGTTGCTGATTTACTTTCAGCCTAGGAGAGATATCCTCTTTATTGTTTGCATGTTTAATAATGCAGATCTTCATGTTGTATCTTCAAAGTGGCTGCATTTGATAAGGCAGGTTTTGGCACCACGTTTCATTGTTTTCTTTGTTTTGCAATATGTTCAAACAGAAATAAAATGTCTATTTTTTATGTGCACCATTCACCCACACATTGATTGGCAAGTGAAAGACAACAGATGGCAAATGAGGGTTGGGTGAATCTGGTCAATGGACCATTTCCATCCCAGTTTCACTACCATCTTGTTTGTGTTCTAGAGTCATCTTGAGAGTGGTTTCTTCTGTGGAAGTAATCCCAGAAACACAATGTATCATCACTGGCTTCTATTCTAAACACAAAGTCAAATCAAACGAGACATTGGGGGAATCAAAAATAGCATTTAGCAATAGCACTTACACTTATATACCACTTCATAGTGCTCTACAGCCCTCTCTAAGCAGTTTATAGAGTTTACAGAGCCAGCATATTGGGTCCTCATTTTACTGACCTCAGAAGAATAGAAGGATGAGTCAACTTTGACTCAGAATCGAACCCTTGACAGTGAACAGTGAATTAGCCTGAAATACTGCATTCTAACCACTGGGTTACCACAGCTCTTCAAATGGAATTGATGTGTTTCTCAAACAGTGGAAAGAACTTGAGGTGAGAAATCAAACAGTCAAGGAGAAGCAGAGTTAATCTTTTTTCCTTGCATTATTATATTAGTCCCAACAGCACATCTACATTACAGCTGTGGTTTGCTAGATAAGGAGGGGGGAACCCTTCAGTTTTTAAAGCAGGAACATTTGGCTGCAACCAAGCAAGCTGGTTATACGTCTTTGATATCCGAGTTTGTCACTTACAGTTTCAATATGAAGTTCAGCCAAGGCACACATGTTGGGTTAAATGTGTAAGACAGCTGCCCACAGCAGCTCAGAAAATGAAAAGTTCTAATTGCATGCAAATACTTTTTGTTTCCCCAAACATATTTCTACAATAGCTCTCCTGTCTTTGGCTGCTGATCTTCAAGAATCTCAAAGAGAGATAAATGAGGCAAGAAAAGAGCTCAGCAAGATTTGTTTCAACATAATAAAATGGAAAAACACCATACATAATACCAGCATGGTATTTAGGGTCTCCTTTGTTGTATCTACTTGGAAGATTCACATACTCTGCTTCCCACTGCTCCAGTTCCAAGATATGCTGTCAAGCAATAACATAAAGGAGGGAGGGGGGAATCAAAGAACGGCTGTAAATCCTGAGATCCCTAGTCAAAACAATTCCATCTAAGATGAGCTTGAAGTAAAATATGTTAGAACTGAAAATATGTATAATGCAGAGAAAAGACATGTTGATTTGGCACTTCTGAAAAAAATTCAAGAGGATAACAACAACAAAAATCTTAGAGGATTTTTTTTTTTCCAGCCTTTCTTAAACATTAGGTATATTGTTTGAAAATCTCATTATTATGAAATTTTGAACTATGCATCGATTGCCCAAGAGCTATTATGCTACTAGCTCCTAGGAATAGAAGAAATTATAATGGACAATTGATTGGAGATTCATGTTAATGGTTGCATACTTGTATAAGTAAACCTATAAATCAATACATGGTCTATTCAAATGTATTTCTCTTCAAATTGGGAGCCACCTTCTACTACATGGAGAGATTGTCTCTCACTGCTAATTTATTATGTTTGTGAAATAAATAATTTGAGTTATTTTGCTCACCAGCATCTAGTATAGTTCTCCAAGGAGACTCAATCAAGGATGTTTTCCAGCTAAGGTTATCTTGAAGGAAATCTTGAAGCTGGAGATACCAGGCACTGAACTAACAACGTTTGCCTCATAAAATGTGTGTTCTACCACTAAGCATACAAATTGTCATCAAAAAGTTCATGAAATGCTCATCAGAAGCATGAAAAATGCTCCCATGGATTCAAAGGTCTCTTGCATACACAGAAACAGTATGTCATTATTTCTGTTAAATTCCATTTTTTTCCTGACTAAAGAGGGGAGATCCAGAGCAAGGGGGAGAAATACTACTAATAGATTAACATTTGGAAAACTTCCATCCCATATGAAGAATATAATTTCAAAAGTCCATATTAAAAAAAAAAAAGAAATCTGTCCTACATTGCAATAAAAATGCTATTTCTGTCAAGATATTAGTGAATGTCTAATTGGTTACAACAGGAAGAGTCAATTAAAGTAGGATATGGTTGAAAAGTTGGCATTTGATGAGGTATCTTTGCAGAAGTGTAGTAAAACCCATTCGGAACCAGTTTGGTTTTATTTAGAAACAGGAAACCTACAGTATGCCACCCGGTCACAGGTAAATTTGCTCCTTTTCCATGGTCAGTTTAGAAGAGAGGAGTTGGTCAAGTATCAAAAAACAAAAGCAGATACCCTTTCTAGAGTTGGGGACATAGTGTTATTTTAATCTGCTGGACAATATGCCAGCAAACATGGAAGTTATAGGAAACATTTCAGTGAATATTCTTCCAACCATCATGTTTGGAGAGAATATTTATCTTGTTATTCCACAGAGATGCCCTCAGGCAAGCTACAAAGAGAAGATTTCAGTGTAGATTAAAGCGTTTATTAGAAGAAGAAAATAAAGAGAGCAAAAGAACCCAATAAGCACATATGTACTCCAGAATTCCCTCATCTAATCAATTTGTTTAAAAGAGACAGGTTTTTTTAAAAAAAAAATATTTTCCTCTTCATTTGAGCGATAGTTTTGACCTGTATTTATTTTGCACATTTCGGACCTTACTGCATGGTGTTATATTTTGCAATGGTGAGACGAGGAAAGAAATGTAATACTCGAAGTCTGCAAGTCTTTATCAAGAGACTTCATTCCCTTCCCATTAATCAATTATGAAAGCAGCATGTGTGTGTGTGTTCATTCCAGACAGCTGTAATAATATACTCAGGTCAAACTTTCAACCTTCTTCAGAGATAAATGGTATCTGGTTCCTCACTCTTACTCACATGCAAACAGTACACACGCGAATGCTCAGCTTATCAGGAAAGGTACAGCAGGAACCTGAATTGTAACTGCATTTGGTAACCAGTGGCTACCTTTGCCAAGTTGTATTGTGAGATAAACAATCTAAGTAAAGACTGCTTTCTATAACTATCAAGAATAAGCTATACTTTCTTCTGAGGGCACCTATAAAGAATTGTACTGTAGGCAAGTAAATACATCTCAGATGGCCACGTACAAATAGTTGAAATTTTGGGCTTTTCCTCCCTGACTACAACTACTGGGTGATTATAATGTATAATATGATTGTCTGTCTGAATAAGGATGGCAGATATATTTCAAGCTTGAGCCTTGGATCTTGTGCTATATTGAAGTTATGTCACAGATCAGATTTTTTTTTTTAGTCAGTAGAAAATTGTAGGAGAAGAGCAGGCAGAGCTGGGAGACAGAGTTAAGCATGTTATCAGTTTTGAGTCATTGCATTCTCACAAGTGCTTCAAGTCCAATGCCTCCTGACTTCCCTTGATTCTTATTTGGTGCCAATTTAATGTTGAACTTTAGTTGATCAGATTCTTGTGTATCGGCTGGAACACATCTTCTACGCTGAAATCTTACAAATAGTCCTGATTCCCTGCACCTGATAATAATTGGCAGGGTAGTTCTTTTTGTATGCGTCTACAAATCTTTATATGACTCCACATTCTATCATACACTACCTGACCACAACTGGCTCTGCCCATCTGGTCCATATACCCATGGAAGATCTACTATGGATCTACCACACTCTAGAGTTACATGATGTGTAAGCTCAGTGACAGGTTCTTTCAGTAACAGTCCTTATACTTGTCTGAGATATGCTTGACATCAACCTCATAGCATTCTATGAAACTATTAAAACTATCCCATCTGGTAGCCCTTTAACCTTAATAGTAGTGGATAACCATTATATTAATGATTATATTCTTTATATCCTGTATTTTTTCTTGCTTATTTCTTTCAGTCTTATTCCTCTTTGTTTTACATTGCCCAAAGCCTCAGTTATACATACATTGGAATGTAAGAAAGAGACCAAGAAAACTTCACTTGAGTGTGGGAATCTACCAGGCTACTCACAGGAAGAAACCTTTGTAAAAGAAAAGATTAAGTCATATATTTGTGCACCATGGCTCTATGACTGGACCATGGATTTCAAGAAAGAGCAATCTTTTGACAGTGTGGAAAAAACAACAGGACAGTTGCATAAATTTTGGCATAGGGAATGACAAGTGACAAAAGTTATGAGCACTGGGAATAAAATGGGGTTGGCAGATCATCTCAACAATGTTGTAAATCAGAAGTTCTTAACTGCATAGCATGCATACCATAGGTGGGACTCAAAAATAATTTAACAGAGACATGTAGTTAAGTAATTAAAACTTAACTCCTGGAAACTTCCCTTAAAAGACAAAAATAACAGAATGTCTAAAATATTAGTGCTTGTCTTTAGAATGGTCTCCAATATCAGCTTTAACAGAGACAGAAATAGTGAAAAACTGGCCGGCTCAGTTCATACTACTTTTGTGAAATACCCTTTTATATGAATGAAATTTCATTAACCTTTATGCCCATGGCCTCTGGGAATTTTGTCCCCTTTCCCCAAATTTTCTGGTTGGATATTCATTGCAACTCTTTATTCTGAAGATGCTATAAAGTGATGTGGAAAAGCAAAGGTCTCTAGGCCATTGTTTCCCACTTACTGCCCTACCAACTTGAAATGAATGTATTTGCCATTGTCAACTTCAAATCTCTGGTTTCTCTTGCTTCATGGCTCCTTGCGCTTCCTCTGGCTTTCATTAATTGTAATTAATGAAGAGATATATTGAAAATGGGGGGAAATCAAATTGTTGCCTGTCAGAAGCACTAAAAAGGACACTTCATTCGGTTTTTCCAGCCATTGCATCTCCTTGACTCCTCTACTCTAATCTCTAAAGTGATGGTATGAAACTTTCCTAACTCAGAAATTGCTTTCAAACTTCGATAACAAACTTCTATAACAAGAAGCTGAGGGCTGGGATGAAATGTGTTCAATCCCCTGAAGAGCAGTAGAACATGTTCTTCAAAAGAGCCCAGTGTGGAGGGCAGGATAAAACTAGATGATGTAGGAAAGGAGAAGGAGTCAATGATAGACTTTGCAGTTTGAAATCGATTGCTTTTCCCTCCTGCTTTGTGAAGGAGTTGAATAGGTGGTAAAGAGAAGAAGGAAAAGAGTAGGAGTAATCAACTGTGAATCAAACAGTTGCAAGTTTTTCAATCTTGATTTTGCCCTGAAGAAAGGGATGGTCCGGGTATAATAATAACAGAATAACAGAGTTTGGAATGGACCTTGGGGTCTTCTCTGCTAAAGCAGGAGACCTATATCATTCTGAACAAATGGCTGTCTAGTTTCTTCTTGAACACCTCCAGTGATGGAGCACCCACAACCTCTAGAGACAAGCCATTCCACCAATTACTTGTTCTCACTGTCAGGAAATTAATTCTAAGCTGGATCTCTCTTTGTTCAGCTTGATTGGTCACTTCTTGTCCTACTCTCAGGTGGTTTGGAGAATATAAGAGGGAATTGAGAGGTCAACCCCCTCTTCTCTATGATAGCTCAACATCATCAGTTTCTTGAATTCCAAAGATTCTTTGCACATCTTTGCATCACATTTAGCATTAGGAAAATCCTGGCATTTCTGGTACAATGCTTATGAATGCAGATCAAGGCCATTCTGTGAATACTGAAATCTTTTAAAAATCACAATATAAACTAGGCAGTATTCAAAGTATTGCAATGTAAATTCAGCACCAGAAAAGTAAACAGAGATGGCTGAGGCTTCATTTAACTTCTTTATAAACACAACGTAAATTTTACAATACCAGTTGTAGTTTTCTCCAACATGGAGCAAACTCAAACAGAAGCAGACATGTTACAGGTTCAGAGCAGAACAACATCTTAACTTCAGCAGACAAGCAAGCAAGTTAGTTTCTCTTTCATTAGACAGACTCATAGCTTAACATAGCTTCAGAGCTCAGAGCTTAATATAGAGCCACACCTAGGCTACTTCTAGTTTCAGTTTCAAAACAGTCCTCATTGGCTGACTTAGTTGCTATGCCCATTCATTGGCTGACTTTGTTACCATGCTCTGTTCCAGTTCATGAATATACTCTGACAGACAGTTTCACCCTACACTCTGAATCTATTTGGGATACTTACTTTATTTGGTACTACCTTGTCAATTGCTTTGTTTGTCCACCAGGGCAAACATTTTATGAATCACTGTACCAAATCATTGTGCACTGGAACTATGATCCTTCTCAGATCAACATATCTACACATAAATTGAAAAATCTGGGAGGTTGCTGTCTTATATACATGTAGTAATCTCTATTTTGTTTGCAGCTTTTCAGGCTATGGCCAAAGGCCACACTGGGATCTAAAGTACAGGTACTCCTTGACTTACAGATTGTTTAGTGGCTGATCAAAGTTACAACATCACTGAAAAAAGTGACTTATGGACATTTTTCACACTTAGAACCATTACAGAATGGCCATGTGATTAAAATTCAGATACTTGGCAACTGACTCATATTTATGACGGTTGCAATATCCTGGAATCATGTGATCATTTGTTGCGATCTTCTGATAAGCAAAGTCAATGGCAAAGCCAGATTCACTTAGCAAAACTGTGTTGCTAATTTAACAAGTGCAGTGATTCATTAACAACTGTGTCAAGCAAAGTCATAAAATGGGACAAAACTCACTTAACAAATGTCTCACTTAGCAACATAAGTGTCGGGCGTAATTCTGGTCGTAAGTTGAGGACTACGTGTATATGGCTGGAAAACCCGATCGAACAAACATATTCCCATAGTCAACCTAATGGGGAAAGCATTTTCATGTTGGCCTACGAACTAGTTCCAGTCCAAAGGATAAATAGACTGTTTCGGTTTATTTATTTGATTGGGACTATGCTGGCCAACCAATTCCTTTTCTGCATTGGGCTGTCTTAATCAACGTTCACTTCCAGCATGGTAAGACATCATACTTATCTTTTTCATAGCTGAATGAGAGCTAACATTGCTATTGTCCTATGAAAAATATAATTCTGTATGAGAAAAGAGAGGATGCTGTGAACAGGAGCTAAAGATTTGGAACATAATAAGTACAGGACAGTCTAAACAGAATGCAAGACATCTCAATCAATCTTCTACCGAACTCAATTTAGCTGGAAAATCAAATTACCTAGCTGGACAAATGTAAGATCATTTCAAATGAAAGTTTCAGTTAATTCTGTGCTGGCTGAATGAATTTCATAAATTTAGCTTCTGTTTTGGCCACAGATTCCTTTCAGCTTCACTGACTGTGTCCCACACTGTGGCTACTCTTAGCTGACTCACGTCATTCACATGAAAAACAAATTGTACCAGTTCCAAGGTGGCATTTGCTTTTTAAGTTTTACTCTCTTTTACAAATATGGAAAACTTTGGATCAAACTGACTTCTTTGGCAGCATGATCCCTCTTTTTCCTTAACAATCCTAGCTTTGAATTGAAACCATAACAGTTGAGGAAGGAGTTGAATCTTTTCCCCTGTACTTTTGATGAAACCCAGATCCAAAAATCTTTATTTTGAGCAAATTACAAATCCAGTAAGTTGCAGTTTCAGTAGGAAAATAAGGAAGGGAAAGGACTTCATGGAAAATTGTGGTCCCAATTCAGGTATATCATCATCATGACAATTAGACATGACATGAATTTTTATTATAAGACAAAATGGTTAATGATATACATTATTATGGAAGAATTTTAATGTTAATTTGCAACTGACATTTTTGTTCAAATACAGTACATTGGGGCAACCTATTTTCAACCTATTGATAGTTTTGGATTTATGAGAACAGGTCATAAATACTTACACAAATGATAGTCATAGCAAATATGACTAGACACAAATGTATCCATTTATTTATTTGTAGCCCTCCTTTATTATTTTTACAAATAACTCAAGGCAGCAAATGTTTTCATGGCTAAGATGGGACTTGAACTCATGGTCTTCTGCTTGCTATCTAGTGCCTCAACTATTAGACAAACTGGCTGTCAAATAGTATGAAAATTCTTGACACTAGTGAGATAATTCCAACTTTAGCTTCATAGGAAACTTTCTAATGTCTCAGCTGACGTCTCACAATCTTCTCTTTTCTGGTTAGGAAGATCAGCTTCCTAACAAATTACTCAACCACAGCTATTCAATACTGTATTTCTTTTTAGCATGCCTACGGGGCCAATGTGACACTGCTGAAAAAACAAAGTAATATTAAGTTAGATCCCTTTGCAGAATGTCAACTTTGTTTTCCTTTCTTCCTTTTTTAATTTAAAACTTCAGTTGAGCAAAGTATGTGTTTATTACTAAAGCAAGAGTCCACAGCTTGACGACTTGGTTCTTCATCACTGATTCTCATAATTTTAAAATATGCTCCATGAATTTGATGCCAGCCCAAAGCAGCTGAAACCAGGATCAAACCTGAGGCAATACCTTTAGGTGGCTTCCATCATCTGGGCACGCTGTACTGAAACTGCTGAAACCTCCTCCTCCCCATAATTATTTTTTTCCACAGCACCTGGTGCATCTGCAGAAAGAAGAGAGGATGGAGTTAAATAACATAAGATAGCTAAAAGACAAAAGGTAATTGTATATTGCAGGCTGTTACAGCTGGTATTATTGAGATTCAGCAAATACAAGGAAAGAAGAATGAAGTTGGATACAACCAGTGGTAGAATTCAAATAGTTTAACAACCGGTTTTCCCAGGGTCAGGTTGGCTGTTGTGGGTGAACCAGTTGTAAAATTTATCCCCCCACACACACACACACGCTATCAAAGTAGATCCTGGGTGTTGTGCTTCAATGGAGAAATGGGCAATGGACCAGCGGGCACAAGGGAAGGTGGTGCAACAGGGAGAAGAAAAAAGGAAAGTGGCCTTCTCCTTCCCTTGCACCATCCCCTCTGTTGCCCATTTCTCTATTGTAGCACAGTGCCCAGGATCCACTTTGATAATGGTGTGTGTATGTGTGTAATTTAACAACCGGTTCATCTGAACCAGTGCGGATCAGCTGAATACCTCCACTGGATACAACTCAAGAGGAAAGGCCAAGAAACTAGAAGAAGCATACAGAAAAGTGATAATGACTTCTCCAAGGGAACCAGATAGCAGCCAATAGAACTGCCTAAAATCCCATTGGCTACTTGTTTCACAAGGTGATCTGCTAATTTCATAAACTAAAGTATTTTATTCTGAATGATTTCATGGGAGGCTTGTAAAAGGTTGATTAAAGGGGTAGGAAAAAAAAACCAAACCATTCTTGTCTCCTGGTAACAGTGTATGTGAAACTCTATGAAAGAACTTGGGTAGCAGATAAAGGCAACTTAGTGATAAGATCGAGAGAAAATACAAAATATGCCAGTCGCACCAGATCGAGATGGAGAAACAAATAGACTATGTTCGTATAGTTTGCTAAACAGGTGATGCCTGATTCACTCAAATGCAACATTACTTGATGCTGTTCCATAAACTAAGCAACTTTATATTATTATTTTTTTCAGGTTTGTATAAAATTCAATCTTAGAAATAGGAGTTAGAAACAGCTGAATCTAAATACAATATTTATGACATATTGAACTCCTGCTGCTTTTATTGGGAAGGAATCTTACCTCACTTCATCCTGGGATTTGGTGGGGGCAGATGTAATCTGTATTTTCACTATTTCAGTCACTCTCAAAAGCTCAGTGCAAGGTGAATTATGAAGTTCAACCCTATCTTAAATACTCCAGGCTTAACAGAAAAGCAAATTGAGAAGACTTTTAAAGAAGAACAACTTTTTTAATTTTTCCAAAACCTCAGATATTTATACTGAGTACCATTTCAAAAGAAGGCAAGGACATTTCCTGCAAAAACTGCAAGAATGTAGTCACCAGCAGTTAGGCTTGAAGGAAGAGTGTACAGGTAGTCCTCGACTTACAACAGTTCATTTAGTGACCATTCAAAGTTACAACGGCACCGAAAAAATGACTGATGACCATATTTTACATGACTGTTGCAGTCATCAAAATTCAGACCCTTGTTAACTGGCTCATATTTATGCAGTGCCCCAGGAGCATACAATCTTCTGGTAAGTCAAGTCAATGGAGAAGCCTGATTCACTTAACAGCCGTATCACTAACTTAACAATTGCAGGGATTCACTTAACAATTATGGCAAAAAAAAGTCATAAAATGGGGCAAAATTCACTTAACAAATGTCTCACTTAACAACATTGGGCTTGACTGTGGTTATAAATTGAGGACCAGCTGTACTGACTTTATCTAAGAGCAGAACTCCTAGAAATTTAAGATGATTATCATTTGCAACTAGAAACTAGATTGGTGAATCTAGTTTCAGCTCTTACTTATAGTTTGAGAAGAACTACAGTTCACTGATTATTTGGTCACCATAATATAAAAAAGATGTTGAGACTCTAGAAAGAATGCAGAGAAGATCAAGAAAGATGATGAGGGGACTGGACGCTAAAACATATGAAGAACGGTCACTGGAACTGGGTATGTCTAGTTTAATGAAAAGGAAGACTAGGGGTGAAATGATAGCAGTGTTCCAATATCTCAAAGGCCACCACAAAGAAGAGGCAGTCAAGCTATACTCCAAAGCACCTCAAGGAAGGACAAGAAGCAATGGGTGGAAACTAATCAAGGGGAGAAGTAATCTAGAACTAAGAAGAAATTTCCTGACAACTAGAACAATTAATCAGTGGAACAACTTGCCTCCAGAAGTTGTGAATACTCCAACACTGGAAGTTTTTAAGAAGAGATTGGATAACCATTCATCTGAAATGGTATTAGGGTTTCCTGCATAAGCAGAGGGTTGGACTAGAAGACCTCCGAGGTCCCTTCCAACTCTGTTATTCTATTCTAGAGTGGTTATAGTTATAAAGACACCTGGATTGATTAAAAACACCTAGATTTGTACTTCTGAATTAGGGAGGAGAGAGAAGCAAAGCGGGCATATAATAACTTAAGCAAGATTCAGCAGCCTAGTGTACATACAGAGATTATATTAGTCAACGATAAGGGAAATCATTGGTTTTATTTGCATTCTTTGCTTTGTTCCAGCAAATCATTCTATACTCTGTCCAAAATTTTTGACAAGACAAAGCAAATATTCAACCTGCCAATAATGGCTAATGGAGTTTTGTTTGTAATATAAGACCAAGTATGTCAAACAATCTGTGCCACAATTGAATGGAGCCAAGCCAAAGGAATTTTTTGAAGGAGTAATTGTTAGAAAGAAAGAACTGACTTGTTTTTGCTGAACTAAGTTGAATGAAATGAAAAAAAATTTCTCTTGGAAAAAGAAAGAAAGGCCCTTATTTTGTTTCATTGGAGGACTCCCACTTGCAGGAACAATGTGTTGCTTATAAGGGCAAATTCCGCACAATTTTGTGTGCGGAGTTGCTGCATGTGGATTTCACTGGTGACAGCTTCCAAGCACAGGCCAATTGTCGAATTGAATAATCCATCTAAACCGTCTCCAGATCCAGGTGTTCATTCAGAATTAATATGATGGCAACAATGAACTCCATAGCAAGACCAGAAAAGAAATGCCTTACAGATCTTCTGGAACATGTTGGAAGATCATTCATCACCCCAAAGGCTGAATTGCCTTCCCAAACAGTCTTCCCCAAATAAGGTAAGATTAATATTTTCAGAATGTGCAGGAAGCTGCAGTGGCCCCCAATTAGTGGTGGGATTCAAAAAATTTTACTACTGGTTCTGTGGGAGTGGTTTGGTGGATGTGGCAAGGGAAGGATACTGCAAAATCTCCATTTCCTTCACACCCCACTAACCTGCTTTCCAGCTCTGTTCTCCTGTGCAAGGCAACCAAAGAAGACCCAGCCAATCAGCTGGGACTCAGGAGGCAAAGAATAGATGGGGGTGGGGCCAGTCAGAGGTGGTATTTGCCGGTTCTCCGAACTACTCAAAATTTCTGCTACCGGTTCCCTGGAACTGGTCAGAACCTGCTGAATACCACTTCTGGTGCAGAGTCAATGGAGAAGCCAGATTCACTTAACAACCATGTTGCTAACTTAACAAATGCAATGATTCACTTAACAGCTGTGGCAAGAAAAATAAAAAAATGGGGCAAACTCACTTAACACATTTTTCACTTAGCAACATAAATTTGGGGCTCAACCGTTTGTCATAACTCGAGGACTACCTGTAAATACATGCATATATTTGATTAAAGTCAATACAAAGCAAATTATAAGGGGGGAAATTCATTTGCACAAGTTATAACCATAGACAATTCTCAAATCATGACTGATCATTGAGCAACTGTTTGAAGTTATGATGGACCTTTGCTAGGACTACTTACGACCTGGATTTGAAGTTCCAAAAGTCAGCCACCTCCCCATTGGTCATCTGACTAACCTTCAGGCACCCTGCTACACCCAGACACATTTACAGCGTGACTGCCTTATACAATGGTTTTGTCCAAAACTGGCACTTCTAAACCCCACACCTAGTTTATAACCATGGCAGCCGCTTTAGGACCATCAAATTTGCTTAGTGACTGCTGCAAAAAAGGTCATAAAATCAGACTAGTCACCTGATGGGTGACAACCATTATGGTTGTAACTCAAGGCCTGCATGTGGTGAAAAATAAAAAGAATTCATCCATGAACTCCAAAAATATTATACACTTTTAATGGAGACAATATTCAAAATGTACAGAATTGTGTTGGAAGTATAGGACTGTCTCTGTCTAGCAACTCAAACAACCTCACAATGTTTATAGGAGAAGCTGAATGCCATGGTGGATGGAATCATATAGCGATAGCACCTGTTCACAGTGCTTTACAGACCTCTCTGAAAAGTGATTTTCAGAGTCAGCCTATTGCCCATAACAATCTGGGTCCTCATTTTACCAACCTCATAAGGATGGAAAGCTGAGTCAACCTTGAGCTGGTCAGGATCAAACTCCTGGCTGTAGTCAGAGAGTCAGTCTGCAGTACTGTATTCTAGCCATTGCCCATCATTTCTATTTTGGTGGGAGATTTTGCCACCTTACTTTTATCCTCAGCTATGAGCTATGTGTGTACCACCTCTGAGACAGTTAATGTTCATTCCTTGAGAAAATATCCAGAATTTCCTATATATGTTCTTCTCTTATACTACTAATCTCGCTCCACAAATAACCATGTAATTTACTCTGCAATTCTCCGATATTATTGAAAAGCTTTCCCCTGCAGCTATTCAAACCAATATATTACTTTTGTCCTGAGTTATATGAAGATTTGCCCTAACATTCGCACAATAGCAACATAAGTGTGCCTTCTTTATTTGTGACTAAAGATTGCAAAGTTTACACAATGGCTTCTTTTACCCTTAAGGTTTTAAAACTCATATCTACATGAACTTTAAGTCAGCCTCTTTTAAAGCAGTACTTGACTCAGTAAAAAAAAAATGCTTTGGAGGTTTTGCAAGCAGAATGACCTTCTGGAGATGAGTAGGCTTGAAGTAGACTTACTAGGCAACCATTCAAATAGTGCATGAAGAAAACTGAGGAGCAATTATAACAGTTTCTGTACACTGTTGAGGATGCTTAGAAATGAAATGTCTTTCTTTTTCCTTTTTCTTTTTAATATTTTTATTCTGAGATGTCTTTCTTGTGACAACAATGTTTACAGATCTTACCAGAAATATATGGCCACCTATAAAACAGCAATCTTTCATCTATCTAGTTTTTGTCCTATTTTTATACAGCTTGTTTATGTTCTAAATCCCAAGCTTTCTATGTCTCCATTGTGGCTGCTGACTGAGAATTAAGGGAAATGTTCCACATCTATAAGAAAAGAGAATATGACGTATCATTGCCAATTTGAGCAGTGGCACTATGTTTTTTTGATGCCTAGACTCAAATTAATAAGGTAGTGCATTTCTTTGGGACTGTTTAAGCTTGAAATGGAAAGATGCTATGTTTTCTCATGGTAGAATGTAGTTAATTCTTGCAGATGATCAAACTTTTGATCTTGTCTAATGGTTGACTGTTCTGAGCTCACAGGTGGAAAGAATGTGTTGTAGAGGAGACTGTCACATTTGAAATGTTACAGAAAAATATCCAGTTGCAAAAATAAAGGGTGGGGGGTGGGGAATCAACCTATTTTCCAAAACACCAGAAGGCAAGACAAGATACAATGGATGGAAACTAACCAAGGAGAGAAACAACCAAGAACTAAGGAGAAATTTCCTAACAGTGAAAACAATTAACCAGTGGAATGGCTTGACTTCAGAAGTTGTGGATGCTACATCACTGGAGGCATTTAAGAAGAGACTAGACAGCCACTTGTCTGGAATTGTATAAGGTCTCCTGATTGAGCTGGGGGTTGGACTAGAAGACCACCAAGGTCCCTTCCAACTTATTCTTTTATTAATCTACAGTATGTAATGTTCAGATTAATGTTTAGATTAACAGAGTTGGAAGGGAACTTGTAAGTCATCTAGTCCAAACCCTGCCCAAGCAGGGGACCTACTGCTCACCTACAACAAGGCAATGCTATGTTTTACTAGCAAGAAAGCAACAACTGAAAGCAATAATGGGACATATTGGGGAGGGTTAATGTTGGGTTCCTCCTCACTGTGTCCTATTTGCTTTTATATATATTTTATTTTATTCTATAATATAATAATAAAAATTAAAAGAAAGCAACAGCTGAGATTTAGCATTATCCTTCTTAGCTTTGGTATAAACCTGTAGACAAGAACATGGATTGCTTGTCTCCTGCCAAGTCATGTTGAAGATTGCATAGCCGAAGCTCCACTATACCTTGCTAAGCTTATCCATCCTCACACCATTCTACATATACACAAATACATGCAAACCATTCATGTAAAGCAGCTGGTCCCTTCCAGATGTGTGGATTTCCTTGTAAGCACAGCTGTTGCTCAGAATTCTGTGCCTGGCAACTTCAGGATAATGCAATATGAGAAGGAAGATAATAAACATATATGTGCAATTCACGCGGTGGTAGTGTTGAAGCAGCAACAGCCTGGCAGTGGTGAAGCAGCTGCAGCTCCCCCAAATTTCATTTCCACAGGAGTAAGGCATCCTAGCATTCTGTACGTTAGCCCCTTTTGAGGTACTTTTGTTGAAAAAACTTTGCCCTCTAATACATCATTTTGCCCAATTAAAGGTTCCAGACATGAGAGTTTTAGCAGTATACAGCTAAAACACCAAATTCCTTTGGAGAAGCAGATGTATCAGTACTCCATTCATTCTCCCAATCTTTTACACACCACTACACAGACACACACACACACTTAATTCCCTTATGTTTACAAACATCTATTTCAAAATGGATTCCAGAAGTTTGCTTTAATCCAAGTAATTCATGCTTTACCATTCTGAGCCATCAAAAACTTCTCCAGTCTCATTTTTCAAGTTCTGCTCAAGATCCAGAGGTGGAGTTTCAGATTTCACAGCTCTTTGAAGTTCTTTCTGTTTTCATTCAAGCTTGTGACTTACAGAACATGTCCCCTGGATGGACTTTGCTGCCCAGGGGCCTTGCCATTGGCTTAATGTCTGCCCAGCCACGCAAACTGGACAGTTTGCCCAAGACGATTGGCTGTACTGACATTATGTCTGCCTGCTCTTTAAAAACACAAAGGGGAAAGAAAATGTGGAAGAAAAAACATTATTGTGGCTGTTAAACAGTTCCAACTTTTTCAGCTTAGCATATAAACAAAAAAGACATGTTTTTTTCAAAGCTACTTAGCTATATTTAAAAGCTTACCATCTCTTCCAGAATGAATCATGAAGTGCTCAAGGCTGTTGTTGCCAATTGATTTCTAAGCAGGAATTCTATAAGATTTTCTCCTTCTTTGAAAACCCCTTTGAAAAATGCACATCTAATGCAGAATCTAGAGTGAGATGGACCACATTTATTTCCATCAGTCCAGTGAGAATCTGACTTTGAGGTGCATCAGTACATTTCACCTTTAAGCAACCACCGAATTGGAAGTAGATTGCTCTGTTTTGGAGTTAAGGTAAACTATGGACTTTAGATTTAATAATGATGGCAACAATGGATCAGAATAAGCAGTCATCATATGTAACCACACTTGGTGTTTTTGTCACTGCATATGATTAAAATTTCAGCTAAATGTTGTTTGTTCTAATACATTGTTGTATTTTTATACTGGGGGAGGTATTAATGCTATTGAATTATGTTGTATTGTTTATCTACCTAAAAGCACTAAAAAGCTACCAGCTGGAACGATGAAAAACCAGACAGAACAGAAGGATAAGTAGACGAAGGAAGAATAGATGTTAGATTTTTATGTAAGAAATTTTAGTAGTGGTTTAATCTTGATAAAATCTGGCACAAATCTTGAAGTTCAAAATTCAATGTAATAATTAAGGTCCATTAAGCGATAACCTAGGTGGTGTAATGGTTAGAATGCAGGTTTGCAGGCTAACTCTGCTCTCAGCTTGAAGTTCAGTCTGGATGGGATCAAGGTTGATTCAGCCTTCAATCCTTCCAAGGTTGGTAAAAGGAAGACCCAGATTTTTGAGGGCAATGTAAACTGCCGGAAGTGTGCTGTAAAGTACTACGGAGTGGTATATAAGTCTAAGTGCTATTGCTATTGATCAGTAGTCAAGTTGAACATTTCAGATAATAATGTCTGGCATTTCTAAGAATGAAAAATAAATCGGAATGGTAGGGTTCCAGTATATTTTAATTCAGATTTTATTTTAGATCTATTTTTAAAAAATTGCATTCATCTTTCATTTTGTAACTTTCACTTGTTGACTTTTGATATTCCATTTCCCTTACATAATAATACAGGTATTTGTCAGGTTATTTCCATTTGTTCAGGGAATGTTCAAAGTGACGATGGTGCTGAACAATGGAGACTTACAACCGATTCTCAAAGTTACAGCTATTGCAACATCTCTGTAGTTACATGGAAGGCTACCAGTTGCCAGTGCCTGAGAGGCTACCAATTGCCAGTGCCACCACATTGTTTTTGATACATATTCCCCATTAGTGCCTGCTTATTCTTTTCTAATCCTGGGCTTCTTTGTAGCCCAGTGCCCATTAGGTAACTCTTTGATGATCATCTAACAGTGATTCCCATACCTGGCCAAAAGTAGGCAATGCTGGACAGAGCAGAATACAGATAACAGAGTTGGAAGGGACCTTGGAGATCTTCTAATCCAGTGGTCCCCAACCTTTTTTGTACCACGGACCAGTACAATCCACGGACCGATCCACAGACCAGTACCGGCATCAACATGCACGACCAAGGCAAGGAGAGCTGAGCACCTGGCCAGACAGCCGTCCCCCGCTTCTCCCCGCCACCTTCAACTCTTCCTTTGTACCTTCTCATGGTCAATGGGCTTTTCGGGCTCTTTCTTAATCTCCTCCTGAGTAACGTGAGACTCCACCACCATCGGGACGGGTCTTTGTTCAAAGCCGCCGCCCCCCTTCGATGAAACTAAGGCGCGAGGATTCCTTCAGCACCCAAACGCCGCTTTCCAACCGACGACCGACAAGCTCACCCAGAAGCACTTTCTCAAGCTTTCTCTACTTTCATTCTTTGCGGCCCGGTACAAAATGATCCACGGACCGGTCCCTGTCCGGGACCCGGTGGTTGGGGACCCCTGTTCTAATCCACCCTCTGCTCAGGCAGGATACCTTATACCATTCCAGACAGTCCCTTTTTAAAAACCTCCAAGGATGGAGCACCCACAACTTCTGAAGGGAAGCAATTCCACTGGTTAATTGTTCTCACAGTCAGGAAATTTCTCCTTTGTTCCAGGTAGGATCTTTCTTTAATGATATTCTACCCATTGTTTCTTGTCCTGCCCTCAGGTGCTTTGGAGAATAGGTCAACCTCCTCTTCTCAGTGAGAGCCCTTCAAATATTGGAAGACTGCTATCATATCCCTCCTTCTCTTTGTTAGACCAGACATATCCAATTCCTTGTTCATCATGTTCATTGCATGTGGCAAGAGGCAATTCCATGGCCACTCACCAAGTTTTCCACAAGGAAAAATGTGTCTAAAAGGAGGGGTCTGAGAAGGGGCTGGGTTTTCATGAGCAGCCATGGAAGTACCTCTCGTTTTGCTCAATGCTGCCCAGCTGTGGCAGATGGTTATCAATCACTTCCCCAACCAGGTGCCCCACTGTGAGAAAATTTGAAATTAGAAGAGAATAAGGAAGCCTACACAATGGGGGTGTATACTTGCTGTTTTCGGAGGGTACTGGTCTATTGCTTTAATTTTGTTTAATAAACTGCATTATGTTTCAAAGAGAGATGAAATACAGAAGAACAATAAAAAAGAGGAAAAATTAGGGAATAGGGATCAAAATGGGAAAAAGTTAAAAAGTGTAAGAAAAAATAAAATAATAACATAAAACAAATTAATAAAAGGATTGATATATTCAGTATAGATATAAATATATGTTAGAATACACTCTTATTCTAAATTAAAACAAAAGCACATAAAGCATTATATAAAATATTATATTTTTACATATTGTATAGATGGATAGATGGACGGATGGATGGATAGATAGATAGATAGATAGATAGATAGATAGATAGATAGATAGATAGATAGATAGATAGATACATGGATGGATGGATGGATGGATGGATGGATGGATGGATGGATGGATGGGATGGTAGAGAGAGAGAGAGAGAGAGAGAGAGAAGAGATGATAGACAGACAGATATTGAAAGTGCACAATATTTGTGTAATCATAATGGATCTAATCACCAAATCCTAAAATCAGTTTTATCATTCTCAAACAAGAAATTGAAAAGTGGTTTCCAAATAGAAACAAAGTTAGATAGGCTTTTATCTTTTATAAAAGTAGTTCATTTTGCCATCTTTGCCAGTTCCATTAATTTCATAATCCACTCTGCCCTAGCACATTGCTTTAGATGAGTTTGGAGATGAAGGGATTAGAAGACAGTGCAGTAAACAGGCATTCAGTGGAAAACACACCGGCTGTTTGTTGCTGGCATTGCTTTTGATATGTATTCCCTATTGTATGCCTGCTTACTCTCTTCTAATCTCTTCTATTCAATCTCTGAACTCTACAAGAGGAGGAAAAAGAAAAAAGAAAAACAACAGGTCAGACCCAATGCAACATGAACGAACTGGAATGGTGATCATGTGACTAAGGTAAGACGCAAGAGCCATAAACAGTTGTAAATTGGTCATAAAGTTGTTTTTCAGCACCGTCCTAACTTTAGTGATCACTGAACAAGTTGTGGGTAAAGTGAGGACTACCTGCTATATATCTATTTGCCTGTGTTCCTTCTGGTTACCAAGACACAAAAGGCATTTTACAACTGTATAATACCTGTGAGAGACAGAATAAATATAAAAGCAAAATATTGAAGTAAATATTTAAGAAAGAAGAAATTTTCTGAGAAAAATTAATCAATTTAATAGCCTGCATCCCAAAGTTGTAGGTGTACCATCACTGGGTTTTTTTCAAGGATACACTGGACAACTATTTGATCAGGGTGGTATGAGAACTCCTGCCTTGGGCAGGGGGTTGAACTAGAAGACCTCCAAGGCCCCCTTCAGCCAGAGGTGGTATTCAGCAGGTTCTGACCAGTTCTGGAGAACTGGCAGCAGAAATTTAGTTCGGAGAACCAACAAATATGACCTCTGACTAGCTCTGCCCCATTCTCTTCTCTGCCTCCCGAGTCCCAGATGATCGGCTGGGTCTTCTTTTGTTGCCCTGCACAGGAGAACAGAGCTGGAAAGCAGGTCAGTGGGGTAGGGAGGGAATGGAGATTTTGCAGTAGCCTTCCCCCAGGAGTGGGGAGGGAATGGGGATTTTACAGTATCCCTCCCCTGCCAAACCCTCCAAGCCATGCCCATCAAGACACGCCACATCCACCAAGCCCGCCCACAGAACCGGTAGTAAAAAAATTTGAATCCCACCACTCAGGGGTGGGATCCGACCAGTGTAATTACCAGTTTGGTGATTTTATTTTGCTGCGCATATATATCATCGTCATCTAGCTGCCTGGACAGCTGAGCAGTGCTGCACTTGGGTGCACAGAGGTTGAAAAAGCCTTTTTTCCCCCTCTTTTTCAACCACAGCTGAGTCACACAAAGCAGCTGCGGTTGAAAATGCAGGAAATAAAGGTCAGCTAAGAGTCTGGGCAGGCGGGTGGGCCAAAACAGCAGCAAACATAGAACCGGTTTCTATGTATGCTCTCTGTTTGCTGTTTTTCAGAGCAACTGGTTCTACCAAGTGGACAGAACCGGTAGAATCCCACCCCGGCCACCACTGCTTCCAGCCCTACGATTCAGCGTTCTATATGTCTTATGCAGGTCTTTATTTTATCTCATTCCTGTAATGGTCTCTGAAATGTAAGTTTTGCACGTTAGTCAAGCATCATCGCTGGTTTAGAGTCCTTTGAGTCACTAAGGAAACTGGTCCAATCCTTTATCATTATTGATTTGCAGAACATGTTCTGAAGTGGGCTTTCTAATGGGAAATAATCCAAGGAAGCAGAGATGCCATAACTCCACCAGCACTTATTCTCAAGTACTTCTGTTCTTTCCAGTTAATTTGGTGTGCTGAGCTGCAGTGCTTCTTAAGTTCTGTCCTTTCTCTTTTGTTGCTGCTGTCATTCCACCTGTCATTTACTCTTAAGCAGAAGTCAAACTCACCAGGGCTGGAATCAAATTATTTTTAATGAGCCTTGACATGTCCTGGCTGAGTCTGTTCTTCTGAGCTGGAGTTTAATATCAGGGTGATACTGACATGTAACCACATTTTGTAGAAAAATGAAATAAGGGAAATAATAGCAGTGTTGTGCCCATTTTTCAAAATGGACTATTTTGCGAATCAGGAATGTCAGTACAAAGCAAGCGAGTAGTCCTGAAACAAGTATTTCTATTCATGCAGATTTGCAAACCACAGCAAAAAAAAACCAAAAAAAAAACCCACCCACACGCCATCTTATATAGTGTACTGGTCCAGCAGGACAATGAAAAGGGAGAAGGAATTAACTGGCATGTGATTTTGTGATACTTACTGACATGAATTGTTGCCGCAACAGAAACCAATTTATACAGCTAAGACTGTGTTGACTATGACACAGGTGTCAGACCTCCATAATTGTTCTTGGAGAACATAATTGTTTCCAGATGCAAGTGGGAACAGTTAGCTATAAAAAAAGTTCTTGTCCTCATGTTCTTTTTGTATAATTCATAGGTACATCTGGTTGAGCACATCTGGGTCTTTTGCCTTGGTCTTTGGATTTTTCTTGCAACTCTATTTTCATTCTGTGGGGTTGAGGAAGGACTTGGCAACCTACCCTGTAAAAACCATGCCAAGGAAATTTTATGGGAAAACTCTCAAATGAATCAGATATGATGCCTAATGATTGGACCCCCAGGACAGAGGTTACCCATCAAGCTACTGTGAATGAGAAAGAGCTTGCAGGCAGAAGTCAAGTCTAATGATGCACCTGGGACAAATCCGGCACAATTTCCAGCTGATGATAAAAGCCATTGGTGAAACCAAAGTTCGGCCCTGCAGGAAGACACATCGGATAGCAACAAGGACTGTCTGAGGAATGAGCCAGGTAAAACTGGATTTCATCAAATAGAAAATCAACTCACTTGGTGTCAGTGAGTTACACTGGATAGACAACAACTCTAAGAAACCAGACCATTTGAATGACCAACCAATAAGAGAACCAATCAGCTGCTCAGAATTTAAATATAGCTCCAAATGAACTTCCAATCACATGACCAACTGACCAAACTGGCACACAAGACATTTATAAGATAAAGAGAATAAGACAAGAAAATCCTGCTGCTGATGGCAATGAAACGTTCAGAAACTAAATTGTCTGGCAATGAAATGTTCAGAAACTAAATTGAAACAAGCTTGGAAAGCAAACCACTGCCAAAGACAACATCACAGGAATTCACTATCAGGAATGAATGGAGTGGCATTTATCACAAACAAGAAATTTGTCCAAGCAGTGGAAAGCTTCTCAATGGTTAATGATTACATTATGACCTTCCAAATCTGGGCCAAGTCCCTCAAAATCACAGCCTTTGCCCCAAAGACTGATGTAACACAGCTTGAGAGAGTTTCTATGCCACTACTGAAAAATTCTGAAGCAAGAGCCCCCAAAAGACATGGTTTATATTATTTACTCAATGAAAACTGATTTTGAATCATGAACACCTGATTCAAATAGCATAAGTATCACTTATAAACTTGGATCTCACCAAATAAACTTCACCTTAATCAGACCAACAGTATCTCAATACAGCCTTTTATGACCCAGTTCAGTCCTTGCTGTCAAGACATATTGTGGTTGAGGGTGATTGTGGTTGAGATCATGAATTGTTGGTGCTAAGATCAAACTACATCAAAACATCAAAAGGACACCACTGCCAAAAGAAGTTTGACATAACCAAAATCCCTTTCACAACTGAGGTAAAAAATAAATTTGAACTGTGGGACATGCTAACAAGATGCCCGATAAACTGTGCAAGGAATTCAATCAATCTTCATTGAAATAGCAGTTGAATACATACCTTAGAAGCTAGAGAAAAAGCACAAGTAGCTCTCAGATGGAACCATCAGAGTAGCTGAGTGAAGAAAAGCAACCAAAGCAGCAGGGAAAGGGGAGGAAGCAAGTAGATTGAGGGTAGATTTCCAAAGAACAGCAAGGAAAAATAAATGATGTTTACTGGGACCGGTGTTGCAAGCTGATAGAAGAAGACTGCACAAAGGGAAACATCAGGAATCCATTTGAGCAAGTCAAAAGGAGCCATGGTGTCACAGTGTTTAGAATGCAGAATTTCAGGCTAACTCTTCCCACTGCCAGGAGTTTGATCCTGACTGGCTCAGGGTTGAGTCAGCCATTCATCTTTCCAAGGTTGGTAGAACGAGGACCCAAATTGTTGAGGGCAATATGCTGATATTGTAAACCACTGAGAGAGTGCTGTAAATCACTATGAAGCGTTATATAAGTCTAAACGCTATTGCTATTCAAACACCATTTACTGCTCATAAAAACATCATCAAAAACAAGCAAGGAAAAAGAAACTGTCAGACAACAAGATGTCAAAGACAGATGGTGAGAATATACGCCAGCAACAAAGAGGCCCAGCCTCCTTAGGGTGATGAGGGAAAAAAAGCAAAAATCATCCACGAAGATGTTTTGTGTGTAATGAGCCAATGGCCAAATAACAAGACCCTGGGTGTTGATACCATTTGCCCAGAATTGCTGACGTCTGTACCATCCACAACCATCACAGCCTTCAGCAAAAAAATGGGAAGTAAATGCATGGTCACAGGACTGGAAATGATAAATGTTTATTCCATTTCCAAAAAAGGTCTACACTCTAAGGATTGTTCCAATTACCACATAAATGCCCTCATCATTCATGCTAGGAAAATTCTCCTTAAGGTCATACAACAATACCTGGCACCAACCATCAAAAGGAAATTACCAGATGTGCAAGTTGGCTTCAGAAGGGGGAGGGGTGTTCCTTGTGGCCATAATTCCACCATCCATGATGGAACATGGAAAAATCTCAATAATATCAGAAGAACATCTATTTGATCAGAAGTACAGAACCTGATCTTTGCTCTCAGATATGAAGAAGGCAGTACTTGTTTTGAAAAATATAGATCTGCCAGAAAAGATTGGAAGGAATATGAATATAAGAAATTCTGAGAGAATGGAATTGATGAAGGATGGACTGGACTTTCTTGTCAAGAGGATTGCTGTGTTGTTAAGGAAAATTTTTCAACAATGGATGTTGCAGAGATATTTACAACAAGAGATTTATGAACTTTAGAAATGAGGTGCAATTGTTGGGAAAGTTCCCAATTGAAAACCCAAGAAAAAGTTTCGTTATTAAAAGTCAAATGAAGATATTTGATCCTGGACAGATCAGAAATAATGATTGGGGTGATTTGTGGTAAATAAGAAACCATTGTAGTCTTACAATTACAGGCACTGAATAGAGTGCCTTGGACTTTAACTTTGCTGTTGTTTAACCAGTTAACCATTTTTTATTTTATACATGTAATGTATGAGAGGTTAATTGGCTTACAAATAGATGTAGAAGCTTATACTTTTGGACCTGCTTTGCAAGGGAGGTATTATTGTTGCAATAGATTTGTCAATGTTCAACTATGGGGGGATAATCTGTGTTTTTGTCTTTTGTTCTTTTTAATTTACATTTTTAATGTTCTTGTTCAGTTTTGTTTTTTTCTTTTGTATCTTAATCTTCTGAATAAAATAAAAAATTGATTAAAAAAAGAGAAAGTCTTAATACTCTTTAACTTTGTTATCATGACATACTCAATCCTCTAATACTGGAGATCATCAATATTATCTTCTTAGATGGTCTCTAGATTATGGATTCAATTTCCATAAGCCGTTTATTTACCAGGCTGCCTCTAGCAGAGTATATCTGCTAGGCCCAGATACAATGGGCAAATAGATAAGATGGGGAAACATCTCTTATGTTGCCATCTTATGGACTGCAGGAAATGTGTCATTTCTATAGTAGCCCCTGTCATGTGGAACATACTTCCCTCAAGACCTGCAGGTCAGAGGTGGTATTCAGGCATTTCTGACAGGTTCTGGAGAACCAATAGCAGAAATTTTGAGTAGTTTGGAGAGCTGGTAAATACCACCTCTAATTGGTCCTGCCCCCATCTATTCACTGCTTCCTAAGTTCCAGCTGATTGGAGTCCCAGTTGATCGGCTGGGTCTTCTTTTGTTGCCCTGCACAGGAGAATGGAGCTAGAAATCAGGTTAGTGGGGTACAGAGGTGGTATTCAGCAGGTTCTGACCAGTTCTGGAGAACCGGTAGAGGAAATTTTGAGTAGTCCAGAGAACCTGCAAATACCACCTCTGACTGGAGATTTTACAGTATCCTTCCCCTGCCATGCCCACCAAGCCATGCCCACAGAACCAGTATTAAAAAAAATTGAAACCCACCACTGGTGTGGTGGGGAGGGAATGGGGATTCTGCAGTATTCTTCCCCTACCATGCCCACCAAGCCATGCCCACCAAGCAATGCCAAACCCACCAAGCCATGCCCACAGAACCAGTATTAAAAAAATTGAATACCACCACTGCTGCAGGCCCCCACCCCTTTTCTCTGGAAAGTCATAAAGAGTGGCCTTTCCTGCAGGCGCTGGCATATGATAAGGTTGGAACCCAAGGTCTATATGGTTTGATGGACTGGAAATGAGGCCTGGTTTTCTTGTTGGTTTTATTATTGTCGTAAGCCATCCAGAGTTGTGTTTTACAGTTGGGCAGCCATATAAGTCTAAAATAAAATAGCTGCCCAGAGTTGCCTTGAACCCCGAGATGGGCATGATATGAATTTAATTTAAAATAATAAGATAAAACTCTCAGGGTCCAATATCTGTGTAAAACAACCCAGCAATTTTGATATAGGATCATACAGAGCTTTAAGGAGATTTCTTAGCTTAACAAGATTTAGCTCAAATCACATCACCAGAGCAGAGATGGTATTCAGTAGGTTCTGACCAGTTCTGGAGAACTGGTAGGGAAATTTTGACTAGTTTGGAGAACCAGCAAATATTACCTCTGACTGGCCCCACCCCATCTATTCTCTGCCTCCCGAGTGCCAGCTGATCATCTGGATCTTCTTTTGTTGCCCTGCACAGGAGAATGGAGCTGGAAAACAGGTTAGTGGGGTGGGGAGGGAATGGGGATTTTGCAGTATCCATCCCCTGGAGTGACGTGGAAATGGGGATTTTACACTATCCTTCCTCTGCCATGCCCAGCAAGACATGCCACACCCACCAAGCTATGCCCACAGAACCAGTAGTAAAACTTTTTGAATCCCACCATTTCACAAGAGTAGATTTGGAGTAAAAGTCTGCTTTAAAGCAACAAATCAAATGTCATGAATTTTAAGTCCTTCCCTGTTTTTTAAAGTGTTTCATGAATTTGATAGATTTTCTTCTATATTTGGGGTTGATATAGACAATTTACTACATTGCAGTATCATTTCCATATGGAGAATGGTGGGGACTAAGTTGTCTGATTGGATTTTTGGTATTGACATTGAGCCAAAAATCCAATAATTAATATTATCAAACCCTAAGCATTCTGAGCTCTTTTGGGATACCAAGGCTAACACTGTTCGCTTTCTTAGATTCCAGATTCTTTATAGAGTCCATTTACACATCTTTTTTTTTTCTTAGCTTTTGCTGCTAACACAACTGGGAATTAACCTGAATTTTCAGCCCTCTGAATATGTGATCAAGGCTTAGTATGGTCCCTTGGAGCAAACAGATCATGATCAAACAGAAAATGATCAAACAGATCATGCTAAACAGACTTTATTTCATTCTTTGACAAAGTGACTACATTAGTAAAGCAAAAAAATGTAGTGGACACGGTATATTTGGATTTCGGTAAGGCATTTGAAAAAGTAGACCCATAACCTACTTCTTGGTAAGCTAAAAAATGTGGAATAGAGTAGACAGCATCACCACCAGATGGATTTGTAACTGGCTGACAAACTCAATACGTGGTCCTCAATGGAAATGCAACTACATAGAAAGAAGTAAGCATTCCATCTTAGGCCCGGTACAGACCCTTCAAGTGAGCTCTTTTGAGTACACTTCATAAATGATTCAGATGAGGAAATAGAAGGGGACAAATTAAATTTGCAAATGACATGCAACTGGCAGGAATAAGAATAGCACTTAGACTTACATACCTCCTCACAGTGCTTTACAGCCCTCTCTAAGTGGCTTACAGAGTCAACATATTGCCCCTAACAATTTGGGTCCTCATTTTACCCATTTTACTCAGAAGTATGGAAGGCTGAGGCAACCTTAAGCCTGGTGAGATTTGAAATTGCAATCAGCTAGCAGTCAGCAGAAGTAGCCAATAGTACTATACTCTAACCACTCTAACCACTGTGCCACTCAATAGCCAACAAAAGTTGGTTTTGTGGGAGTGGTGTCCAAAGTGCCAGAAGGCAAGACAAGAAACAGTGGATGAAAAGTAATCAAGGAGAGACACAACCTGGTACTAAGGAGAAACATCCTAATAGTGAGAACAATTAACCAGTGAAATGGCTCACTGTGATGACCTGGGGTGTGACACAAAAATAACAAAGTCACCAAAAGTAGATAAATTCCCTTTAATGCCTCCAACTTGGCCCCCAATGTCCAGTTATCTTCAGTTGGAGATCAAACTCTTCCAAAAACAGTCTATGAAGGGAAGAAATGCAGTCCAAACCCAAAGTAAAGATAATTAAAAATAAAAATAACAACACAAACCATGCTGAAGTAATTAACACAACAGGCCAGGATGATAAATTGCAGACTTCCAAAAGACAACGCAGCACCCACAGTTGGAAGGATGCCAAAACCTAGATAAGCCTCGACAAAGATAATGCTCACTTTGCTTCCAGCAACTTTGCCATGTGCAGTTTGCCCTTTTAAATAGACTTCCCAGCTGCAGCCCATGAAGGGGATCAAGGCCCTTTCCTCTCCCATAAGCCATGTTGCTCCCTTTCCTCTCCCATAAGCCATGTTGCTCCCTTCTCCATTCCTCCCTGAGTGCCCTAAGATGAAGAGGGGATGGCTCTGGGTCTTCCTCTGAATGCCCAGCTTGACTGTGCCCTTCCCTCATTTCTTCCACAGCCACAGGATCCACACTCCCACTCCCTGTCAGCTGCTCAATCTTCCCCTCAGAATCGGACTCCAACAAGGGCATGACACTCACCTTCAGAAGTTGTGAATGCTCAATCACTGGAGCCTTT